>NW_022992250.1:4506244-5106244 GCF_902827175.1 Gymnodraco acuticeps
TGGAGGAATCAAATTCATCTTAGTTGATTTGGAAATATGCTCAATGCTAGACCAAACTTTTTTTTAGATTCATACTTGAGACATTTTTACTTTTGGTGCTTCCCTGAGACACAACTATGTTTACATGCAGCCTAATGAAGTATTGTTTGATGGGTATGCATATCATAACTCTCATAAACTGATCATATCCAACTGACGAGCAGTCGGAGGGGAGCACCAAAGTAAATGATGTGTTCACTGAAGCAGTGTGCTTTACACAGACATGCAGGTGGAGATCTGCATGTATATAGAAATCTGGATGTAAATACACATGCTGATTTCTGCCTGCATTGGAATACAGTCGGTAACAGAATTTCTCCTTTGTTCCCTATCATTAACTTGCGGTTCAGAACTGTTGGAAACACATTAGGATTTCCTCCCACCTATGTTGGTAGCGCTCTTTGTTTGATTTGCATATCTCTCCGTTGACTGACAACCCAAAAAACTCCTGCCAGTGACCTCGGTTGTCCCATTCGAGCTAAAGCTAAAGCTCCTCTCTTTGGCACTTAATATGATTTGCTTGTGATTTGTTTTTATTGAAGTCACTGGCAGTTGAATAGGACAAACCTACACTAGTGGAGTGAGGATTCAGACAAAAGTCTCTCTCCCACTTTTTGTAATATCTTCTGTATGCTACTATCACAATGGTGTGTAAAAAATGTAAAATGTTTATTGGATAATAGTTTTGGATTTGTTACTGTTTATATTTGCAGGATGTGGATGTATTTTCTTCATGTATTTTGTTTGTAAAAAAAATTATTTCTAATTTACTAGCATGTTTGCTTTTGCCAATAAAGATGGAGGAATGGGGTGCTTGGAAGATGATACAAAAAAAGAAAAAATACAATTTGAATTGGACATAGGAAGAAAAAAAAGTTGGAGATTTAAAAAGAAAAAAATGGAGCGAAAAAAAGTGCAAGCAAAAGCATTCCAGAAAATATTATCTTAAACTCTTGTGTGGACTCATTCATTGTTACGTCATCTTATATGTTTGTGTTCATATCATTATTTGCAGACGTTAGGAATTACACATGATAGACACACTTGGTATAAACCACTCAGTGCGAAAGTGTCCTTGGATATAGAACAAAGCATTAATATCTAATTTTCTAGAATAGGAGATCTTATTGTGGTCATACCATGACTTCAGATACAATTAGCCTGTTTTAATTTATTTTAAAATGACACCCACATAGGTGTGTTCTTCTGTTTTGACTGACAAGGCTTCTGCCTAGGCTGAAGGGGTGGCCAGAGCTTTAATGGGAATGTATGAGGTCTCAATCGTCATCTACCAATAGGAGAATAAAGGTCTCATTAGTCCCGCCCTATCAGGTGCAACGACAGAAAACTCAAGATGTTCATTCGTCAATGCAAACCCACACTGTCCTAATCCACCAGATTATTTAAAACTCCTGCAGTAGGTTTAATCATGATTTATTTTTGTTGCACACGAGACACATTGCGTATGGATAACTGAACTGTTAATATAGTTCAATAGCTTTCGTTTCATTTTTCTTAAGAAAAAAATATTGGCACAAACTTTTGTTTTATCTGAGCACGGACAATGCGACTTGCAGTGGTGATTTAAATCACCATAATTACACGAAATCCTGCACTGCAGCCCGTTATTTCCAATTAAACAGACGCTCTTTGACCACATCACGCCCCCAAACAAATCCCACACGTCACAGTACAGCGTCCGACCTCTATGACACTTACGTTTAATTACCGCAGCAAGCCACTATTGAAAGATCCCTGAATAATGAAAGAGCGTTTTTTTCACTTTAGGACTAAAGGAGAAACACTCAGGGTCTGTTCAGTTTGCAGTTGCTTTCCGCTCTCCCCGGGGGGAGGGATTCCAAACTGGGGCCTGAGTGACGCTCTGCTCCAGTCAGATCCTTCCGCGGCCCGCTGACATGCTGTGAAGGAACCAGCACCGGTGAAATGTGTCACTAAAGAAGTCAATTTCTTTAATCAAAAATGAAATGTATAAAAAGAGGATTTTTTTTCTAACATATTATTATAGAATCATTCAACTTTTTTTCTAAATATAACATGACAAGATTACACAACGTTTTACAAAACAGCACCTGTCAGGCCTTTAATGCCTTAGTAAATCAAGTTATGAGATACTTATTAGAAACTCTTTAGTTTTATGAACATTAGCATACTCAGTATCTCTCATGTAATCGAACAAATACAGTTAGGGTTTGCAATATATTGATACAAAATGTTTTTAATGTTTAAATTTGGGCAGACATTTGTTATAAGGAACACAGCGTTTTTGAATGGTGGCCAGCTGCAGTGTACTGAAACTTCTCACCATAGTGGGGGAAAGAAAATGCATGCTGGCACAGTTAGGCATCTGGTGGCGTGTATTCAGGCTTGATGGGGGGTGAGAAGAAAAGAGCCACTGTCACATTTGGCCTAAACATCACAACACTCTTCATAAAACATGATAGATGCAATCTTCAGAATGTGAAAAGGCACAGAGATGACAGCGCTGTAAACACTGGACACTAAATTATGAATGGTCCCGGCTTTATAACAAGCTTAAGGGTGATGCGAGGGTGAGAAAAGGGATTCAGGCTTTTTTCAGGTTAACGTCTTATCAATTCAATGTGATGCATGGCACACTCTCTTACATGTTTTATGCATGTGACTTTTTTATGTTTGCCCACTATTCTATTGCATATTCTACTAATCTACTAAATATTAATAAATGGTATCAATGAATATGTTCAATCCTCTTGTTGAACATCTTCAGGGTATCTGCAGCCACACACAGCACTAAAATATAAAAAAAAGGTATCTTTCTCTTCCCTACGGCTCTAACCCTTTGGCTCCTCAGCCTGCAACAGGTTTGCATCGTGAGAAAAAATCCTCGGCTGTTTTAATCTGTGTAATGAATAAGAACATGCCAGCGTGGTAATGGATGCCTGCCACCACGCAGCTAAATTATTCAGAGTCTGGGGAACCAGAGAGCCGGCTGGCAGGATCGGATGGACCCACAGTGTCATCGGTCCGCCTCCGCACGCCTGGCTCCTCTTTCGGCCCGTGCACCCCGGCTTCCTGGGTTTGAAGCCACGTGAGAAGGCTGAAGAAGCCCCGAGGTTGAGCGTGAGGAGAGCAGGCCAAGGCCCTCGGGTCAACTGGTCAGAAACCTGCAGGTCTTAGACTAAACGTGAAGTATATGTAGTACAAAATATAACCTTTATCCATCCTTTTAACATATTATTACATCTACACAGTAAGCAGAGTTCGGAGAAGTACTCAGATCTTGTACTTAAGCAAAAGTAGAAGTACAGTATTCAAAATGATACTGAAATAAAAGTATTAGCAACAACATGTACTTAAAGTACCAAAATTAAAAGTACTCATTATGCAGATTGGTCAATTTTCTAATCATATGTATAATGTGTTTTGATTATAATTATATATGTATTAATGTGTTTAACTCATTTTAATTACTTTGTAATTACTGCAGGGTTGCTTGTGAATGTTACTCCAGGTGTAACTTAAAGGATATTTGAGTGTTTTTTATATTTTACATTATTAATCCAAATCTTCAAAGCAACTTAATATAATATATACGTGTAGTAAAAGTACACTATTTACCTCTGAACTGTAGTGGGGTACAAAGTAGAAAACATTGAAATACTCAAGTAAAGTACAAGTCTGTCAACATTAAGTACAGTAGGCTACTTGAGTAAATCTATTCAGTTTATACCACTGACAGTGAGTAGCATGGACAGCGCTGGAGCAACCTGCTGCACTAACCTCAGCTGTGCTGTCCATGGTGCTGAAACAAACAAAAAAAACTTCAATTTGAATATCAGTAAAACTTTCTAAAATATAATATAAATTCACAACAACGATCTCATCAATAAACAACGTTTAATAGCAATATTATTCATGATTATTTGTACTTGACGCTTGCGCACAGAGGCCAACATTGTTCAACTTGTAAGTTGAGCAGGTCGGAGGGAAGGAGGAGGAGGAGGAGGGAGGCTGAAAGAAGAGGAGGGGGAGCAAGGGGGGAGCGAGGGATGCCGGGAGGCGCTGTCGATGTTAACAGCTCAGTCTAGTGAAGGAGAGCAAGAGGAGCTCTGCAGCCGTCCAATCACCCGGCGTTCATGTCAGGGGCCACACTGCTCGAGAGGTGCTTGCAGGGAGGAGGATGATGACCATGAACGGAAAGCAGCATTTCTCCATGCACCCGGCCCTGCACGAGCCCAAGTATCCCGGCCTGCACTCAGGCTCGGAGGGCATGCGCAGAGTCTGTCTGCCCGCCCCGCAGGTACGTTCAGGTCGGGGGAGAATATAGCTGTGGAGAGTATGGGAGAGGAGGGGGAAATTCAACAGTGGAAATGTCGGTAAAGTTGATGGAAGGAGTGTTAGAAGGAGAGGGGAGAGAGAGAGAGAGCGAGAGAGAGAGAGAGAGAGAGAGAGAGAGAGAGAGAGAGAGAGAGAGAGAGAGCTCTCTCTCTCTATCTCTCTCTCTCTCTCTCTCTCTCTCTCTCTCTCTCTCTCTCACCCCCTCTGTCCCCCCCCCCCTCTCCAAAAAAAACCCTCCTCCCCCCCTCTCTCATCCACATGTCTTTTCAAGCAATGCTCTTGCTTTCATATTAATTTTTATGACCTGTGCTTTGAAGAGAGTTCTCCCCTCTCCTCGGCGCTTGCTGCTTGCCTTTGGAAAAATGTTTTTGAGATTCTGAGAGCTGCCTGACACAATTCCCCACTGACTCCAGTATGCGCACTCTTGCTTGCAGCTGCAGGGCAATATATTCGGAGGCTTTGATGAGAGCCTGCTGGCACGGGCAGAGGCTCTGGCGGCTGCTGACAGCATTATCTCTCACGGCAAGAGTCATCCGTTCAAACCAGACGTGACTTACCATACCATGAGCAGTGTCCCCTGCACCTCAGCCTCCTCTTCTTCCTCCACCACCGGGCCCATCTCCCACGTCCCCTCCACCATCGCCTCACACCACCACCTCCATCACCACCACCTCGGACAGAGCCTGGAGGCCGGGGACCTCCTGGATCACCTCTCCTCCAGCCTGGCCGTGACCGGGATGGGTGCTCCGGAGCCTTCCGGGATGACCGCGTCGGCGCACCACCACCAGCACCCCCACCACCACCTGCAGACCATGGGGCAGCTGCACCAGGCGATGGCCAACATGGCGCACCCCCACTCGCTGTCAGTGCACGGAGGCATGGCGTGCATCAACGACGTGGAGTCGGATCCCCGGGAGCTGGAAGCCTTCGCCGAGCGGTTCAAGCAGAGGAGGATCAAACTCGGAGTGACCCAGGCGGACGTGGGGTCAGCGCTGGCCAACCTGAAGATCCCCGGAGTTGGGTCACTGAGCCAGAGCACCATCTGCAGGTTCGAGTCCCTCACTTTGTCACACAACAACATGATCGCGCTCAAGCCAGTTCTCCAAGCTTGGTTGGAGGAAGCAGAGGCTGCGTACCGGGAGAAAAGCAACAAGCCGGACCTTTTCAATGGGAACGAGAGGAAAAGAAAGCGCACCTCCATCGCGGCGCCGGAGAAGCGCTCGTTGGAGGCTTACTTTGCCATCCAGCCTCGGCCCTCCTCGGAAAAAATTGCAGCGATCGCTGAGAAACTGGACCTGAAAAAGAATGTGGTTCGAGTGTGGTTTTGCAACCAGCGGCAAAAACAGAAACGAATGAAATACTCTGCGGTGCACTGAGTCTCACACATCATGAATAAAATAGCCTACTACATTTTTGATCGAGTGATTAATAATAGCCTAAGTAGCCTCACTAACAGGGAATTATCAACAGCTCCTCACGTCTCATCGGATTATTTCCAAAAAAGACTTTTTTTTCTTTCCGTGTCACCCACTCTTCGTTGTTGCACTTTTGTTCGATTTTGATATGGGAATCATAAATGTGTAGATCTGTGAGGAGGGTGATTTTGATGTTGTTGATCATGTATATCTTGCACACACTGAATATGAACTTTCAGCAAATACACCCTGACAGTTTGTCACATTCAGGGATATTAACTCACTTTTTTAGACCATGGGATCGAGTGTATAGGCATTGTACATGTATGGGCTGATAAACTGTCAGCAGTGTTAAAGGGACAATTTAGAAAAAGAGAAAGATATGTTTATTTCGTTAAAAAATAATGGATTTTTTTGTAATGTTAGTTGAGTTTATTCTCAACATCACGGGCTCACAAGTGCAATAGTACACCATCATATATATGTGTCATCATATCATATCTAACTGTGTTCTCAATTATTTTTATTTTATCTACGAATTCATACTAATGTGAGTTTAATGATTAAGGTTTTCAAAAAATTCACCCTTTTAACACCACGAATTTTATTTTGCAAACAAATCTCTGTTTGTGAACTGTTTGATTGTCATATACGAACACATATGAATCATTACAGTAATGTAATTTCACACACTGTCTGTTTATCTTCAATTATTTAGAAATTGAAATGACACTGTCATACGAGGCACCTCCGTGTGGCTTTGGCTGCTGCTATATTTTAGTATTTTGATGTGAACATGTTTTTGAACATTACAGGTGAGCTATATGTTATTTATGTAGCAGATATATACAGTATCACCCATTTCATTTTTCCTCACTCTTGATTTCACTTGAAAAAAAATGTGTGAAGTTTAAACTTAATAAATTATTGGTTATTTTGTAAAAAATAAATAAAAAGGGAAGCGATTTTTTCTTTTTGTATACGACATTTGAATTTTTAAACGAGATTATTTAAAGAGATTATGGAGTAACAAACTTGGTTTTAACATCCGATACAATCTTGGTTTGTTTTGTGGGAGCTCGAAGGGCTGTTTTATTTATGACTCCCTTAACCTCTGCTGGGATTAAATATGTATTGTCGTACATGATATAAGCAACACATAAAAATTTAGCGGCTCTATTTTCACAGTAGTTTTCACACCGCGGAGCAGGAAATGTGCGTCTCTTCGCGCTGCTAATGGCCTCCTTTGATTAGTGCGCTGTTAATTATGGATGCCCTCGTGTCACCGGGTTATGTCGTGCATGGGGCTCGAAATTATTAAGTAATGACATGCAATATTAATTATATATTGGTATACAGCGAAGTAATGTGGAGGAGTTGTTAGTAGAAGTCTGACTGGGAACTCTAGGGAGACACAAAGTGGCTCCACAACAGGTTGGCCGAGGAAACACGGAATTAGCCTCTTTACGCGTTCGACTAAGTAAGTATTTTCCACTTTATGTTCAATTGTTCTCAGTTTTACTTGGGATGATAGGATAAGAAGCAAAATTATGTTTTACTATCCATATACACAGGCCAGCAAAGCTATATTTTTAATGTTATTTTTCGATTAAAAGTAGGCCTAGGCCAAAATGCAACACTTTATTTAACATATTTTACAGCGTATTTATTCAATTTATTCGGCCGATTTAATTCAATTTGCTTGAATTAATTGTACTCCTGATTTATTATCTGCGGCTAAAAAAAAGGTTTTCTCCTATTAAAAAAACATTTAAAAAATAATAATTATATCAATATTCTAATAATAATCCCCATCATCATAATTAAAAGCGTCAACCGGATCCTCTCTCCGCCAACATGGCCTGTGGTTGTGTGATTTTCCCAGGGAGACTGTCGGCGGATTTTCACAGCCCGAGGACCCTTCCCTCGTTATTGCGCGGAAACGATTGTGGCTAATATTAATATTCTCTTTGATGTTAGGAGCTGATTATTCTCTGTCTGTAATTTATGGTGTTAAACACCATTTTTTAAAAGGAGAATGCACATGTTAATTGTTGTCATAGATGCTCTTTCCTAAACCGGCCTATTTTTTGGAAAATATTAAGCATGTTTCCGACGATTTTTTGGCTACAAATTCTCAAACCATCTAAGAATGATAATAATTAGGCCTAGAGAAAACCCACATTCTCGTGTGTTTCTGACGTAAATGTAAAGGTTAAAGTAAGAGCGTCGCCGTGTAAATAATTGATCTTTGTAATACCCAGATTGATATCATAACGTAGGCTGCTCCGTGGTAAACTGAGCTGAAGGCTCGTCAGCGGCATGTGGGGACTGAGGGCAGCTGAATTATTCAGCAGCAGCTGAAAGGTATATTACATTTTCTCATGCAATAATGGAGGTGTGCTCCAATTTGTGCAAAAATGCTTAATGGAAAAAAACGTTTGGAATTAAACCTTAAGCAAGTTAATTCATCAAAACAACAAGATAATTAAAGAAAGACTGTTTGAGCAGAGGTGGGAGAAGTTCTCTTAAGTAAACGTATAAATACGGTCTTAAAATACTCCAATAATACTAAGTAAAATGCAAAAGTATAAAAGTAATACCAGCTAAATGTACCTACATTATCAAAAGTAAAAGTAGCGACTGAATATGCACATTGGCTCCTTTTACAATGTAATATTTGTATGTAATATTATATTATCCTGTTTTTATCACTAACATTTACATGTCATGCAGGGCGTTTAAATGTTGTAGATCTTCTAGTGGAGTAATACTTTTTCAAATACTGGGTTGGTATTTTTGTACATTGGTTGTGCAGAACTGCATGTATAAAATAGATAGTAACGAGTGTTAAATACATCTAGTAAATATTTGCTTCTAAAATGTAGTGGAGTAGAAGTTAAACAAGTATAGCATACAATGGAAATACTCAAGAGAAGTGCACTTACTGTAATACTGTATGTCAAAATAGCACTTATGGTACTTGAGTAAATGTACTTTGTTACTTTCCACCACTGTGTTTTCCAAGAGTGGGAATTAAAAAGGGATATCAAACAAACAATATATTATAAAACAAGAGAGAGAGGGAGAGACAGAGTGAGGGGGGAGAGAGAGTTTGCTTGATATGTTTTCATGCAAGAAATACCTTTTTTGACAGAATGAGGATGAAAGTTATGTTTAAATGCTCAAGAATGCACACACACATACATATACAATCTTAGACACGCACACACAAGCACACAGACACACACACACACACACACACACACAGACAGGATGGCTGTCATCCTTGGGAGCAGAGTGAGGGAATGTGAAGAGGGGGTAGGGGGGCGAGAGCCAAGACACCCCAAACTCAATAATTCATCCACTGCCAGTAGCAACACATGAGAATGTGACCAGAGCAAAGGGAGACAGCTACCTCTGCGCTCTCTATTAGTCACCTCCTATTATCATCACACGCCAAACCAGCTCTGGGCCGACCTGCGGCTGAAGTCTGCTGCATACCTGAAGCACAAGCATGCATGGATGGACACACACACACACACACACACACACACACACACACACACACACACACACACACACACACACACACGCACGCACGCACGCACACACACACACACACACACACACACATACACACACACACACACACACACACACACACACACACACACACACACACACACACACACACACACACACACACACACACACACACACACACACACACACACACTGTGTTACTCTCTGGAAACTTGAGGACAAGGTGATGGATGTCTTTTAAAAAGGTATAGCAGGGGATGCTGTCCATCTGTAGCTCCTGTTCCCTTCTCTACCCTGCGGCATGTGAATGCACAGTAAGAGTGTTCAGATAATAGAAAACAGAATGCGTATTGAGGCTGTTAATGAGCGGGGGAGATAACCAATTACACTTGAGTACAGTGAGGTAGCCTATTTTAATATGTGCTACTTTATATTTCTACTGTAAAACATTTTAAGGGGGCACTCCGTTTTTTACTTATGACTTTGCAGATATTTAAAACCTATAACAAGCACATAAAATACAATGCAGATTGAACTAACAAACATATAGGAACGTTTGTACTTCTTAAGTATTTAGTATCAGCCACATTTATATTAAATTCAAAGATATTCCTGCTTTCTCCTCCGTCACGTACTGTAAATGCATATTTTAGACATTTGAAGACTGGAAGTTAGACTTTAAGGACGTTTTTGTGAGCTGCATTTTTTTAAACTTTTGTTCACAGCCTTAAACAATTAAATAATTAATTAATAATAATACATTATCAAAATGTAATGGGAAAAAGAATAAGTAAATAAAATAGTGCCACAGCTCAAATTAAATTGATGACAAAGTAATTCAACAATAGGAATCATTTGGAGACTTTTCTTCACTAATTTCTAAAAATGAACTTAATTATTTTTGCACAAGGTCATCAGATCTGAAGTTTCATAAAGCATCAACTGTGGAGAGAGAGCAGTGCACTTCTGTGACAGAGAAACAGTGAGGTCAACATACTAACCCTGCATTTGACTAAAGTGACGTGCACACATGAAAAGATGACAGCACGAAGAGGGAGATCCTTCTTTTAGCCTAGATAATAAATGAGACAACTCAATATTTCAGCATACATTAATAACATTAAGTGTATATTTTAGTTCCACTTTCAAAAAAACAAAATGGGAGCATTGAATGCAATGGACGAAGTGTGGGAACAGGGTGCTATATTAGAGACACTCAGAGAAACTCACTTATAGGCACTTGCTTAATTCATTCAGCGGCCCGAAGAACAGTATTATACACCCCATTCATTATTCAAGTGCTCTCCATTATCAAAGTGCCCAGAGAAATAAGATGAACTCAGCCAGAAATAACTCACTGTGGCGTGATTTCTTTTTCTACAAAGCACTTAGCTGGTCTTATGGAGGTCTGCACACGAGTATATGAACATATAATCACCCTAACAGTCTGCTGAACACAATAATCCTCTCCAAGAAAATGTTGCTGTAGTGAAGAGAGACGGAGGGAATGGAAAGATGAGAGCAGTGAAAAAAGAAGGGAAAGAATTGTTCGAGGGAGGTATGAGTTGAAGTTGAAGAGGGAAGAAATACAAAGACAATAAAAAGAAGGGAAACACGAGAGACAGAAGGGAATACAGACAATAAAATAAGAACTTAATAAAGGGAGGATACTTGAAAGACATTAATAAAACATGAACTGAAGAAGGAATGGAAGGAGTTAGATGGGTAAAAGAAAGGGAAGCCAGAGATAAATTGCATGTGAATGGAGTTTAGAAAAGAAATAAAGCAAGGAAAACTAAATCCCTAATGGCCGACATGTCTGTCATTGTGACCGTCTGGATTTGGTTCTCTTCATTTCTAAGGTGATCATGTCAAGGTGAGTGCGTCCCTGTCGGCCCGAACAGTCTAACACTAAACTTCTGTGACAGCAGGAGCACCCGGAGGACGTTCAGCTCGGTCGGGAATCGATGGCTATTACTTTTCTTATTCATAACTTTCATAATTCCAGAGATACATCCCATAATTCATCAAATGTTTAACATGGAAGTCAATGGAGAAACTCTTCAGACTTGAGCAATCTTCATGCAACTTCAACTGCTAACTGCTCCTTCATACTTTCACTCAGAAACTTCATTCCAACTTTAAAATGTTACACATCCTTCTGACATTATTCGTGTAACACAACTTTTAAATCTGATTCGTACTTTTAGAGATATTAAACATTGTTCAGACCTTGGTAAAGAGGCCTTCTTCAGATTTTAGAGTGCGTGATGTCACAGAGTGGAGGACAGATTTAATTTTGCATATTTTCTTTTAAACCTGCCATAATTCCCAAACCCTACATTCCTGAGACATCATTGTTCATGAGAAACGTAGGAAAACATCTCGTAGCTTGAAAAATAAAAAAAAATTAAGCAAAATTATTAAACAAAATGCCTCTTGAGGGCATGAAGTGACAACAACTTTCAACATGTCTCCATTAAACCCCATTGTAAATTCAGCCTCATCTTTCCCCACCACAGCAGCCGCACACCTTTAGTTCATCTGCCAAAAAGGCCACATTATTAACCCGAAAGTACACAAAAAGTACACTTCAGATGCTCAATTTCCTTGACATGCTTCACGTTTTGAAATTTCACAGATATCTGTTACGGTTCTTCAACAAAACGTTCACATGTAAGAGGTTTATCTATCATTCAGAACAATGGAAACCTGTGATCTCTGCACACCTCGTTAGCTCAAATATAAACACCTGTGTCATGGAACACGATGATGTCATCACTCCAACTGACATGCTCAGAGCAGCAGACTTCAGATAATGGTTAATGGTCCTGCCCTCAACAGCTCAACGTCAATTATGGGGCGTCATCATCATATGCCGTTTCCATCCCTCGCCATAAAACACGATGTCTCTGTAACTCCAATGGACACGGTCCGATCGTCCCCTAAAAACTTTGCTTGTATATCACCGGTCCATGCCTCAACAGCTTTACGCCAAATCTGAGATCTCACCATAGGCCGTTGCCATGGAAACGCATCCCTCGCCATAAAACATGATGTCGCTGTAGCTCCAATGGACACGGTCCGGTCGTCCCACAATCTTCACCTGTATATCACCTCTCCATGCCTCAACAGCTCTACAAATCTGACATCTCACCATATGCCGTTTCCCTCGCCATAAAATACAATGTTGTCGTAACGCCTATGAAAAGGGTCAAAACAGCACCACACTTCAGATAATGGTTAACGGTCCAGCCCTCAACAGCTCTACGTCAATTACGGGGTTTCATCATATGCCGTTTCCATGAAAGACGATGTCGCTATAACTCCTATGAAAATGTGCAAAAAGTGCACAAACTTCACATGTGTGCGACAGATCATTCGCCATCAAGTTAGTTCAAAAGTTTGCAGTTCAAATATTCTGCTGCTTTTCCAAGCCTTTTTACTTTATTTTCTTCTCTCATCACACATTAATGTATCATTTCAATCTAAATGATTCACTTTCTTCTTACACATTACATTTCAGCATAGCAGTTTAGTGTCAGCTTTTCAGCATAAAGCATTCCCACTAGCAATTTCTTCAGGAATTGCATTCTCTAGTTTTATTTAACAAGTTGCTGGGATGCACTTGTTTCATTTACAAAAAGGAAATGCAATATAGGCTGATAGCTTTCTCCTTTGTGAAATGCAGGAAATACATGTTAACAACTTTAAAAAAAAACAGCGTCGGCTCTGGAACCTTACTTCTGGATAGGGGTTGGACTCTATTCTTCTCCGGAGTTGCTCAAGGTGTGAGGCGCCGGGTGGGTGTGGGGATACTCACAAGTCCCCGGTTGGGTGCTTCGTTGTTGGAGTTTACCCCAGTGGACGAGAGGGTCGCCTCCCTACGCCTGCGGGTTATGGGGGGGGAAAACTCTGACTGTTGTGTGTGCGTATGCACCCAACAGCAGTTCGGAGTATACGGCCTTCTTGGAGACCCTGGAAAGAGTCCTGTATGGGGCTCCTGAAGGGGACTCTTTAATCTTGCTGGGAGACTTCAACGCACATGTGGGCAATGATGGAGACACTTAGAGGAGCGTGATTGGGAGGAACGGCCCCCCTGATCTGAACCGGAGTGGTGGTTTGTTACTGGACTTCTGTGCTATGGATTGGCCATAACAAACACCATGTTCGAACATAAGGATGCTCATAACTGTACGTGGTACCAGAGCACCCTAGGCAGAAGGTCCATGATCGATTTTGTTATCGTATCATCGGACCTGAGGCCGTATGTTTTGAACACTCGGGTAAAGAGAGGGGCGGAGTTGTCAACTGATCACCATCTGGTGGTGAATTGGGTCGAGTGGCGGGGGAAGCCTCTGGATAGACCTGGTAAGCCCAAACGCGTAGTTCGGGTGAACTGGGAACGTCTGGAGGAGGCCCAAGTTCAGGAGGCCTTCAACTCACACCTCCGGCGGAGCTTTTCGGGCATTCCTGTGGAGGTTGGGGACATTGAACCAGAGTGGTCGGTGTTCAAAGCCTCTATTGCCGAAGCCGCGGCGGGGAGCTCAAGGTCCTAGGTGCCTCAAGGGGCGGTAACGCTCGAACCTCCTGGTGGACACCGGTGGTCAGGGAAGCCGTCCGACTGAAGAAGGAGGCCTTCAGGGATTTGTTATCCCGGGGGACTCCCGAGGCAGTTGCAAGGTATCGAAAGGCCCGAAGGGCAGCAGCCTCATTCGTGGCCAAGGCAAAGCAGCGGGTGTGGGAGAAGTTTGGAGAAGACATGGAAAAGGACCAAAGTTGTTCTGGAAAACTGTCCGACACCTCAGGAGGGGGAAGCAGGGAACCATCCAAGCTGTGTACAGTAAGGATGGGACGTTGTTGACCTAAACTGATGGAGTGTTAGGGCGTTGGAAGGAACACTTTGAGGAACTCCTGAACCCGACAACTCCGCTCTCTATGTTAGAGGCAGAGCTGGAGTATGACAGGGGATCAACACCAATCTCCCGGGGGGAGGTCACTGAGGTCGTCAAACAACTCCACAGTGGCAAAGCCCCGGGGGTGGATGAGATCCGCCCAGAAATGCTGAAGGCTCTGGGTGTTGAGGGACTGTCATGGTTGACACGTCTCATCAACGTTGCATGGAAGTCGGAAACAGTACCGAAGGAGTGGCAGACCGGGGTGGTGGTCCCCCTTTTTAAAAAGGGGGATCAGAGGGTGTGTGCCAATTACAGAGGCATCACACTACTCAGCCTCCCCGGGTAAGTTTACTCTAAGGTACTCGAAAGGAGGGTCAGGCTGATTGTCGAACCTCAGATTGAGGAGGAACAATGCGGATTCCGTCCTGGTCGTGGAACGACGGATCAGCTTTTTACTCTCGCAAGGATCCTGGAGGGGGCCTGGGAGTATGCTTATCCGGTCTACATGTGTTTTGTAGACTTGGAGAAGGCGTATGACCGAGTTCCCAGGGAGTTACTGTGGGAGGTGCTGCGGGAGTATGGGGTGAGGGGGCCTCTGCTCAGGGCCATCCAATCTCTGTACTCCCAAAGCGAGAGCTGTGTCCGGGTCCTCGGCAGT
Source organism: Gymnodraco acuticeps (assembly GCF_902827175.1). Classification (NCBI taxonomy): domain Eukaryota; kingdom Metazoa; phylum Chordata; class Actinopteri; order Perciformes; family Bathydraconidae; genus Gymnodraco; species Gymnodraco acuticeps. The sequence continues at coordinate 4,521,139 of NW_022992250.1, forward strand.
AAGTCGGACCCATTTCCGGTGAGGGTTGGCCTCTGCCAGGGCTGCGCTTTGTCACCAATCCTGTTTGTAATATACATGGATCGGATTTCGAGGCGTAGTCGTGGGGGAGGGGGTCTGCAGTTCGGTGGACTAAGGATTGCACCACTGCTTTTTGCAGATGATGTGGTTCTAATGGCTTCATTGGTCTGCGACCTTCAGTACTCACTGGATCGGTTCGCAACCGAGTGGGAAGCGGCTGGGATGAGGATCAGCACCTCCAAATCTGAGGCCATGGTTCTCAGCAGGAAACCGATGGACTGTCCACTCCAAGTAGGGAATGAGTCCTTACCCCAAGTGAAGGAGTTCAAGTATCTCGGGGTCTTGTTCTCGAGTGAGGGAACAATGGAGCGTGAGATGGGCCGGAGAATCGGAGCAGCGGAAGCGGTACTGCAGTCGCTTTACCGCACTGTTGTGACGAAAAGGGAGCTGAGCCAGAAGGCAAAGCTCTCTGTCTACCGGGCCATTTTCGTTCCTACCCTCACCTATGGTCATGAAGGATGGGTCATGACCGAAAGAACGAGATCGCGGATACAAATGGCCGAGATGGGTTTTCTCCGCAGGGTGGCTGGTGTCTCCCTTAGGGTAAGGGGAGAAGTTCAGTCATCCGGGAAGGACTCGGAGTTGAGCCGCTCCTCCTTCGCGTCGAAAGGAGCCAGTTGAGGTGGTTCGGGCACCTAGTTAGGATGCCACCTGGGCGCCTCCCTAGGGAGGTGTTCCAGGCACGTCCAGCTGGGAAGAGACCAAGGGGTAGACCTAGGACCAGGTGGAGGGATTATATCTCTTCGCTGGATCCCCCAGTCAGAGCTGGTTGATGTGGCCAGGGAAAAGAAAGTTTGGGGCTCTCTGCTGGAACTGCTACCCCCGCGACCCGACCGCGGATAAGCGGGAGAAGTTGGATGGATGGAACTTTAAAAATGGTGGAAGATGAGTACAAATTATTAAATTAATACAATATAAGGCCTGCATCAGAATACAATAGCACAGTGGTCGATGGAGACATCATTTCCGTATTTTGTCTAAATGGCAATTTAATACTGCACACACATCACTGCAGAAATCTGTTTTCTTTTTGTAATATTAGACCAAGATGACATTTTTTGTAATATTCCTCATGCTAATAAAGTGCTCATCAGCAATTAAGTAGCTTATTTTTTAATTGGGGGAATCATATATTTTGATAGTACCGTGTACATTCTGTTTTTCTGATTGCCTTCCGGGTGATAAACATGTAAACAAGGATGTGAGAAGCAGCTCAGCGTTGACATGCTCCGCCACCTCAGACCCAAATACCCACGGAGGGAGGGAGGGAGTCTCTGTGTGTGTGTGTCTCTGTGTGTGTGTGTGTGTGTGTCTCTCTGTGTGTGTGTCTCTGTGTATGTGTCTCTCTGTGTGTGTGTGTCTCTCTCTGTGTGTGTGTGTGTGTGTCTCTCTCTGTGTGTGTGTGTGTGTGTGTGTGTGTGTGTGTGTGTGTGTGTCTCTCTCTGTGTGTGTGTGTCTCTCTGTGTGTGTGTCTCTGTGTATGTGTCTCTATGTGTGTGTGTCTCTCTCTGTGTGTGTGTGTGTCTCTCTGTGTGCGTGTGTGTCTCTCTGTGTGTGTGTGTGTCTCTCTGTGTGTGTCTCTCTCTGTGTGTGTGTGTGTGTGTGTGTGTGTGTGTGTGTCTGTGTGTGTGTGTGTGTGTGTGTGTGTGTGTGTGTCTGTCTGTGTCTCTCTCTCTCTGAAGACAGACATGAAAACCAAGCCAGGCCACAGTGGGGCCCCTGAAGGAGGTCCCTTAGCAGACGCAGCCCCACCCCCCCCCTCTGCTCCCACTGGCCCCAGGCCATGAAGACAGCCCCGAGGCTAATTGAACAGGAACACAATACAGAAGCAGCAACGGCAGCCTGCGTACAGATCAAGAGAAAGAGCGTGAGGATGTTTATCAAGCCACTGTAAATACAAATAATGATCCTCATCAGCCGTGGCCTTTTACACACCTTAAGAGATTTATGTCTATGATGCTTCCCCTCTTGTTGTGAATGGTTGAAGCATCGACTATCCCTGACATCATACCTGCTGCATCCCATCACATCAGGTAGAAGAACAAAGATGGTGAGATATGGTTGAATAGCAGGTCAGGTTATATTGCCTTAGGGTGATTCAAGCTTATTTGCATACTTTCCAACATTCCCACATGGGGTTTGGATTAAAAGCCATGATAACGGGTCTAAATTAATCTAAAACAAATCTTATTTTATCTTATAATGAGGCCACAAGATACCACTGGCAAAACAGCTTCCTTTGAGTTATGTAAAAACAGGGGAGCAGTTGATCTTTTGATTCAAAAAGCAACAAAACCAGAGTGATTGAGCGGGTTTAACTTCTATTAATATTAAACAAAATATATGACTGATGTGTTATGAATTACAAGAATGCAACGGCAAAGATTGTACAGGGGTTGCTACTTGCTACTAAATGACATGATTTGATCAAAGAGATGAATGGAAGAGTAAGGTTTTTTTTAAGGAAACAATAATTCAGCAATTTAGTTCTATGTAAGGTATTCTATTCTATTTTTGTGTTCTTACATTTATCACCACTGGCAATGTACACATGTATTCAGGCGATAGGTACTGTACTTAAGTATTGCATGATCTCAAATGTAAGATCTTTTAGAAAAAAAACATGATGCATTTTTACCTAATATTATACTGTTGTTAAATTAAACTTCCTTTTGACTTTCTGTTATATTAAAATGCTTCTTACACTTTGTTCCGCCATTGTTTATCATTCAACAGATAAAACTCAATGCAGTGTGGTCGGCACAAATAGATTCTCATTATGCCATTTTAAACTCATCTTAGTTTATTTGTCCTCTGAAGTCTTAAAGCTTGCAAGGTAAGGTTATTCAAAGTATTGGAAATATTGCAACAGTTCTATAAAAAGCATTGTTGGAAAAGAGAGTGATTCTCTTTATTAAGTAATGAGGGAGCCACGGTTCAGCAGCCCACAGACACACAGCGAGCGCCACACAGAGACCCCGGCAGCACCCAGAGCCAACCCCCCCCCCCCCCCACAGCTCTCACATTGCATCAAGTCACTGACTGACGGCTACATTGTCCAAGGCAAGGGGGAAAATAGTGGTGAAGATGTTCCTCTCAGAGAGCTGCTCACCACAGCCAGTGTCTACTCTACACACACATGGGGCGCACCCATTGGTTGAGTGCACTCCACAAAAACAGGGTCTTAAAGAAGTTATTTGGGGGCTGAATCATTAATATTTGAGCAATCATTTGAACTTCTAAACGTTTCTGCCTTGCCATTAATAACATAACACTTTGATTGTGTGGTTCCCCCTGGTCCGATTGAAAAGGATCAGCTGATTCATATTTCAAGTTTCATTTGACTGCTTTATTTTTTTATTTTTGCTTACTGTTTATAGCCATCTTGGCATAATCCACTATGAATTAAATAAAATATAAGTTTGTTCAAGACATGTTTTGCCATATAGGTTCATTTTTACAAATCCCATGTGTTTAAAATATGTGATGCATAGATGGTAATGTGTTGCTATTAAATAAGCCAATTTATTAATTGTTCAAGGTATTTAAGAGAAGTTAGGAAGCTACGGCTAACGGATGCTCAAATTACTTATTTAAGTATAATCATATACAACACTTCAATGCAATACAAACATAAGAGAAAGATCCTCAACTTCTAAAAAGTCTACTTCCAAACATGGTTTCCAAATCACGTTTTTGTTGGGACCCCTAAAGTAAAACATTAAAGCAAAATGATTGGACCGCACAATTTCCTCTTAATGGAGGTTATCCCAGAAGTTCAAGAATATGGCAAGCCGATTTAGCTTTTATTCATTTCTGGAGGATATCAAAAAAATCAATTCATACTAGTTATAATTACATTTTTATTTATAACTAGTTAGAATTTAATTCCTGATATAAAAAAAAGGATTTTGAACTAGTTGTAGTTTGAACATGTATTACTGATATCAAGAATTGGCATTGTGACTAGTTGAAATGTAATTATTGTTATCAGAAATTTGTATTTTTACTAGTTCTTACTAGTAAGAATTAATTTGTTGATATTCTCCAGAAATGAACAAAAGCTAAATTGGCTTGCCATACAGGTGAACACAGGCTTCAATTTGCCACCAATAGCAGGATTAACCCAGCAGGGGGCGCCATGACCTCCTACCCTCACACTCTGCCTGGTGTGTGTACTCATGCTTTCATGGCAGCCTCAATGTATTTAGCCTGTATCCCTATTCCCCAGATACCATAACACTATTTTTCCCGCTACAAAGAATTCCTGAATACGACATCACACAGAAAAGTGATTAAACCAGAAGGCTCATGATCAAAAGTTGAACAAGCCAGCGCTCTACAATATGTTCTACTTTTCTTGTTGAATTATGCAATGCTTTGGTTATAAACAACTTGACTGATCCCCGTTTAAATAAACAGATGTTTTGCTATATTTGAGAATCACCTTGTAGAACACAAGATCAATATGAGGTCAAAATCAAATTAGCCCCACTTTTAAATTGACTATTATTATTTTAATATTTGGTTATTTTCATATTGTTTTATTTATTTGATAGGTTTTGACTTGTATTTGTAACTTTATTAGCAAATGTCCCTTTTAAGTTGGTGTTCAATTTCATTTGACTTTAATTAATCTTATTCATTATTACATTTATATTATAAATGTCTTATTTGGATTTTATTTATTTAATGTGTATTTATATGTTATCCAATTGATTGATTATGTCTTCCTTTATTTTACCGAGAGGGATCACCATTTCATTGTGGTTTACTTTTTATTATCATACTTTGTACTGCTGTGTCTCTTAAAGTTTTAAACTGTTATATCATGTTTTTTGTTTCGTTTCTTGCTGCATGTAAAACTCTGGTTGTGTTTTAAATTGTGATGTGTGCCTTGGTAAAGCAAACTTTACAAATAAAGCTTATGGTTATTATTATTATTATTATTATGAATAGCTGTGTTGCAAATATAATAGATTTAATAATTTAAAATAATAAGTAAGTTCCCAGCAGAAACAAAAACAGACATAACTGAAATTGTACTTCAGATCCAGATTAAACTATATCTTAAGTAAGTTCTTTGATTAACTAAATGACTAAAGAAAGTATAGCATCGTTGCTATGAAAAAGATACATATAAACCTGATAAAAAGCTTCTTGCTGTGAACAGATCACCATGCCGACCGGAACAAAGCATTCCCATACACACATTCCAATCATGGGCAACACCATTTATTTGTTCTGTAAACAACTATTGAAAACACTGTGTTATACTACAATAAATATATAATTCAAATAAAGATAATTCACTTATTAATTTAGATTAAATACAATGAAAAATAAATATGCAGGTGTATTTGATAGAGATCTCTGTCATAAATAATCCAATGTTTTAGCTGTGCCTGAGGATGCCGATAAACATTTCCTTCAAGATAACTCAAAAACCATTCTTTGTAATGATCGCTTCTAAAAAATAAACAATTGCCATCATCATAAAAAAAAAAATCATTAACAACTTGTTTTAACAGTGTTACAAGAAACAAACCATGTCACATAAATCATTCAATATCTCAAATTTCTTCCCCTAATATTTTGTAGATTTTTGGTAAAAATGACATTTTGAAAACATATTTAAAATGTTATCTTAAATATTGAACTATAGTAAAATAAAAATGAAACACTCAGGCACTCGGCTGATCCACTGGCGGCTGGGCCTTGGGTGTGGGAGTAGTTGCTGGGCGCAAGTTAACTTGCCGGGCACATTTGAGGATTTTGGACCAGAGAAGGGAAACAGGTTCCATATCACCAGGTACCAGAGTAGTATTCCCCCTTTCTGGTTTCTCAGTACAGTTTGCCTGAAAGACAAAAATTGGTCAAGTGTCACTTTAAATTCTGCATTTGCTTTAACCATCTAAAAATAAAGTGGGGGGGGGGGGGGTTTCACAGATTTGGTCTTCTCATTTTGCAAATGTGATGTCAAAGGGAATTCTTACATGAGTGCCCACGATGTAAGCCTTCAAGTTTCTCAAAAGGAATTCCTCCTCCTGCCTGTGGTTCTCAGGTTTCTTCAGGATCGCAAACGATTTACAGAAGAACTTATCCTGTAAGGAACATAAGCAGGAAAACATTAGGACTTAAATAAACAAGGCAAACACAATTATATTCAATTAATCAACATGGCCATTGCAATCTGCTCTGTAAGCTACAGTGTGTAGTATATAGTACTTCAACTATAAGCAACCAAACTCTTCTTACGTTGCATTTTTCAGTCAGACTGGTCAAGCTCTCCACCCAGGGCGCCTTCAGAACATAATACAAAAAGTTAATTTAATATTTCAGGAACAAATCATTTGTTGCAAAAAAGTCACAAGCAAGTAAACGGTTATAAAATGAGCTCTTACCTTCCCGGACGATTTAGCACTATTACCTATTTTATCAATGATGATGTTTAGGTTATCTAGAGGAACATAAGGAGTAGGCTTGGCAACAGCTGGGCCGAGCATCAGTGTCGCGGCGGACAGAAACATCATCACCATCATCTTCATCATCATTATAGCTAGTTGGCTGTCGACCTCTGGTTGAAGTTATTTCAAGTTTTCTTTGACTTGATCACTCAAATGTCAGCTGACGCTTGTTCTGAATACTTGGCTGAGAACGAAAGATTTATACTTGCTTTGCCCCCGCCTTCGCAACGTTTCCCCCCTCATTAGAAAAAACTAACTGCAATGAGTCTGCAGTTTGTGTGAGATAAGATTTTTTGATTAAGCTGTGGTTTGTGACAAACTTCACCAAAAAGAAGCAACGATTCTCTGAAGCTAATCTATACCTTTCAACAACCGTTCAAGAGATATTCGTGAATAGCAAACCATTCCAAGATTTAATGACAGAACGTAATGAGAGGAAAACATAACTGTGAACTTTCCAAATGTTTAAGCAGAACAGATACATGGACAACAGATGGCTAAGGAAACGTTTTAAAGACACAATGCCAAGACCATGCAAACTTCATGATGCTTAACACGGAAGCTGTTCCTGCTTTAGATTAGAATCAGAACTTTGATCTTTTAGTGTACTTTATCTGGCCATTTCTTACTGGAATGGAGGATTTAATAAAGCATTACATAAAGCATAAGCATGTTCTGTTATGAAACAGTGACCTTTTAAAGGCACATTATCAACACAATATTTTGAATCATGGATATTTGCCAGTCAGTGTCTTCGGCGGGTTAAGATCAATTAACTCGTTCCCTTTTTTCAACTAAATCAACGCTGAATTTGCCCAACTGAAATGAAAACAAGAACATCGAGGTGTACTGTGCATTTCCAAGGAAGAGTCTTTGGTCTGCTCAGTGGAGATAGGTAGAGAGGGAGGTGATGCTGCACTTTGTGATCTCAGAGTTCTGGTCCTGGTTCTTACGGATGCGGTAGAAGTGCTCGATGTAGCTGGAGCGGCCCAGCAGCTCCACAAAGTCCTCGTCGTGGGTGATGATGAGCAGCTGGAAGTTACGCTGGCGAGAGCGACTCTTAATGATCCTGAGGAGAGCGAGCGAGAAGGGTACATCAACTCACAGTTCACACAGTAGCAGGACACTCCAAATCAAAGCTAACTTTTCAATTGTGTTCATGCAGAGCTTAGTAATTAAGCATTATCAGCCATTTGATGAATGATTTTGATATTCTTTTTGTTTAATAGGTTAGTCTACTGATTGTTTGCTGTCCCTTCTAAATGCTAGAAGGATAATTAAAGGATTTAAACCTTTCTGAAGCAAAACAAAGCTGGAGGCTTGATGATTAGAGCTGGCATGATGTGCCGTCACTGTGGGTGTTTTCTTTTTTTGGTTCTATCCTTGTTAGGTCCTTAATGAGCTAAAGACCTCTTTTTTAACCTTGGGAGTGATTATATTTACGTGGATCCACACATTGACTTTTGAGTTACGCCAAGAGTGTCCTCTAAAATAATCAAGGTTTAAATATCCTGATTGTGGGAATTGAAAAGAAAAGTGGTTTAAAGGTCAAAGTAAAACAGGGGAAAAGTGTTGTCTGGGGTGCAAATGGGTGAAAGAGAAGGATGAAAGGAATATCAAAAGGTTAGAAAAGTGTCAAAATAACTATCATTTCATGGGAAGACTAGGGGTAGAGGCATGTGAGAATTTGGTCAGGGATATTACCAAATATCTGAAACCTGCAGGTCTGCTGCAACTCTTACTGCTTTTAAATCCAGGCTGAAGACTTTTCTTTTTGCCGCTGCTTTTAATTGAACTATTCACATCTTACACTGCACTGTAACCTTTATTCATGTACCTGTGTGATTCTGTGTTTAAATATAGATGGATAGAATTGGAGGGATGAAACCCGCTTTAAATGGTCACACATGCAGAGCACACAGCTCACACAGTGAAATGTGTTCTCTGCATTTAACCTAGTACTACTTTGCTTTTTAATGTTTATTATGCTCTCAATGTCTTTCATTTTTATAAAGCACTTTGAATTGCCTTGGTTTGAAAAGTGCCTTAAAGTTAAAACAGTGTATCTGTCTGTATGTGTGTGTCTGTGTGTGTGTATCTGTGTGTGTACTGACTCTACGAGGGCGTGTGCCAGAGACTCGATGTTGTCTCGGTCCAGGTTGGTGGTGGGCTCGTCCAGGGCCAGGATCCCACAGTTCAGACAGAAGGTCTCTGCCAGAGCGAGACGGATGATCAGGGACGCCAACACCTGGTCAAACAGCCACATTTAAGCATGTGGTGATATGTTGGAACACTGCATGATGATAAAACAGCATGATACATTATGTTTTAATGTAATGCATGTGCTTATAGAGAACATTTATTGTGATACCTTCTGCCCGGCACTGCAGCGCCCCCTCATGTCCAGAGCGGTGTCTCCTTTCACCATGACCACTCTGTAGTTGTAAACCCTCCGCCGCACTCCAGCAGACGAGTTTTCGTCCACATCAGAGCGGATCTCCACGTACTCAATGTCTGGAGAGGGGGCAAGAGGAGGTGAGGAAACACAGAGGATACATCCACAGCAGTATGTTTTTGAAAATACATCATCAAATGTTGTTGCTGGCTTGGTTGTCTTCACTAGCCGCTGTTTAAGGTGTTAGTAAAGACCGATTATTTCTGTAACGGGGCTAAAATACTCTGCACGGAGATCAGTGTTGTTTTAAAATGGAAAAAAAGTAAGTGTGGATGTAGCCTAACAGAGAGAGGAATTAGGGAGAATGATTTACATATAAATAATACATAACAATCGTAGAGTAGGATTGAAATGCACCTTGACCCCTGTAGGTGCTGCGCCAAAGGTCTCTGATGATCTTGTTGATCTCATCCATCTTCATGCTGTGGAATTTCATGATGGTTCTGAGGAAAACAAAAAGGAAACCAAGATAAAACCCTAAAGCAGACAAGATATTTGACCTTCCCTAAATCAAACCATCAAATAGACATTGCTTTGTTGGACATCTCACTTTTATGATTTGATAATCAAGTGAAAAAAACTCAAGACAGAAGCAGGCACACGTATGTGATTTATAAATACCAATGTCAAACAGTATAATATATGTTACTGTTCACATTGACAACCCCTGCTTTGCACACAATGTAGAAGACACAAATAATCAACTCCAACACATTTGTAAACCTTTACTATTTCATGATGATTTGGTGAACAAAATGATAGCGACAGCATTTTTTAAATGAAATCCAGTGATATTGAAACATGAGAAATACTGAATAAAAGATTTGAAGGCAGGCAACTGGATGTTGCTTTCCGGCATACTAAGAATCATTTTGTCGTTAATCTAGTAATTTGACCCGAAACTCCTATGTGGTCTGAAAACACCGGTGATGACATTATATCAACATCTTCTCTGAAGCCCATATGTGGGCGATGAATTGACAAACCATGAAGCAAGGAAGAAAAGAGAGAGGAAGTAGCGCAGTCCTTATCAATCCATGTGGCCCGGTGTATGCATACGCTTATGCAGCAGAAGGAAGTCATTGGGCACGACTCCCTTCTGCAAGTGTATTTGACTCGCAACAAACAAAAGAAATGTAGTTTTGTAAGTCACAATAATAATCAGTGATTAATCATGAATACAGTTTATTATACTTTCTTGCATTTTAGACGGAGGTAAAACAAACAACTTGTGACATGACACACTGGCCTTTTACTTTGTTATATCATGGATAGATTTCCGTTGTCTCGGAGAGCCGCTGTGATTCCTCCTCAGGGAAATCTGCGCAAAACAGGGCCGCTCTGCCGCCATCTCATTGCAAGCACTTTCTTTTACAGTGGTGAGCTTATCCGCCATCTCTGGGGAAAAGACTTGTACATTTTATTAATTTGCGTTTTTTTTTATGTCTTAAGATTTTCAGACACATCCCGAGTATTGACATGTTAACGTTGATGGCATGAAAAATAGTGACTTGGTCAAAATCAAATCATTTCTGTTATTTATACAGGGTATATGCAGGAATGCTGAAGTCAAATAATACCTTTTAAGACCCTTTCCATACATTTTAACCTCATCGCCAATTCGAGTTCTAACCGGTTACATTGGCGACACACTTTACTTCACATTTACTATATACAGTATTGATTGTAAGATAGCATAGCTAAACCGTTTGTGATAACTCCTTATCATAATTCAGATAGAACAAAGCACAAGAGAATGAATTGTGTGACCAACCCAATGCAAGGTTTATTGGAAAAAAATTAGAAAGTAGTATTTGATCTAGGCATTGTTCCCAAGAGATACAACAGACAGACTACTGAAGAGAGTCTGCACTGCAGCGGTGTGCGTCAGCGACGTGCAGTCAGGGGAGGCACGGATTGGCCATCGGGAGAGTCGGGACTTAAAGCATCCCCATAACGCTGTTGTTTAACAACCGGCGTAAACGGACCTTCGCGCGCTATCAAGCAGCAGTCAGTCAGTGAGCGATGTCCTGTTCAGATGACGTCAAACCCAACGGGATGCCATAAATAAACTACAGAATCACACTACACACTACGCAATGATTACATTCAGGCAGACTGTAGAATACAACCTCTTTGGACCATTTATATATTTATTGAAAACAAGCTACAAAATGTAATACCTTGGAAAATGCAGTTTAATAGCCTTCATTTTCGCTAAATTGATTTGATTGTAATACTTTTTTAAGACCCCGCGGACCCCCTGTTATACATACACAAATCACCTGCTGATGAGGCTTATTTAAAACACTTTTCATGCTTTTTTGAATTTAGAATATTGAATGAGGGTGAAATAGGATTTAATCCTTTGAGTATTCATACTGTTAAAATAACCCGTCCAAACCATCTTCTCCAATGTAAGACATGTGGAACAATCCCCACTTTTGTTGCTATTTGCAAACACATTTCCAAAGTTGATCAGAAGTGAATACAATGCCTCAGAATTCTGAGTTGATCAAATCAAGTGTGTATCTTCCAAAGTTACCACCTGTTAAGTAAAAGTTGTGCTGTTTTTCTTTACACCATGTTCCCTTGCTGAGCCAAGTTCGGTAGTTAGACCAAGTGGGAACTTTTTACCAAAGACCATGTCTGTAGACAGGACCCTGCTAAACAAATACATGCACCCACATTTCTTGTAGTTACTTTATAATGTGATCGCTGAATCTTTAGTGTTGACCTCGCCAAGGTTAAAGAGCTCAGTGATCAGGAGCTCAGATGAATGTTTTTGTATTTGTAGCGTCAGGGATGTCGTGTAGGTAACACAGAAACATAGAAAGCTGTACCATTGACGAATCAAACTAAAAGGTTCCCACTGAAATGATTCTAATAAAACATATTTTTGTTTTAAATTAAATACAAGACAGCTGGGGACTTCAATATAGCTGAGAAAAGATTGAGTTCAAAACGTATAATTATTTTATTATATATAACATTATATAATTCTTCTACAATTCTATGTGAAATGTTGTCCAACTGCTACGGCCAGTTATTTAACAAATGTTGTACATAAACTATTAGAGACAGCAGGTACAAATGAATGAGATACAGGGAAGTTTTTTGAAAACAACATACATACACATATTCAGTTGTGACTGCAAGTGATTTAAGGAACATGAAACATCATTGTCTTGATGGTCTCAACCTATTATGCTGACAACAATTAGTTGCAAAGTAATTTTTTCCAAACCCAAATCAAAGCATCTCACCATGAAAACCATTTTCTGTGTATTCAGATAGAAACTGTGACACGGCAGTATGCTCTGCTGGGAGGCTTGCTTTCAATCTTGATAACAGACACTGAAGTCTTAACCCACACATACTGGTAAATGATGCTCTGCTCTCTGCTCAGATAGCATCTGAGCAGAGAGCTCACGCTTCCTCACTGAGACGAGCACTGGCCTTTCATCCTCACTTTGTCAATCCAACAACAAAATAAATAGGATTGCACCCTGATCAACTACACTTTATATTTCAGATTGTAATAAAATAATGCCATCAAGGAAGGAAAGCCATTATATAAAGCATACGGAGCCTTGCTGAACTCATTTTCAGTGAATAGAGAGAAGTGATATCTACCATTATCTACAGTCATTATAATTTGTGAGTTTTATCTGACCAACAGTCCGAAACCCAAACATGTTCAGTTTAATGTGAAGCTACAACCGTATAATCCATCAGTCCATTTTAAATGTACATTTCTTGATTGCTTTATTTGTTCAGCTCTGAATGTATTAAATATATACTTGTTGAATGAGACATTTCTTGTAGAGTTGTATATAAAAAAAAATGATGACTAACACACTAGCTACACTTTTCAAACTCATAGGGAATTACGATGAGAAACGATACAAAAAAATCAAATAAGGGCAAACGATTGCCTCTTGACGTATCTCACTGCAGAGACTGTGTCCACCCTCGCAGAGGAAGGTCATGATGTCACACATATCTCTTCGCCACAAAGCTCGTCACTGCTTTGATACGTTTGTGGTTTGGATTGTTTCCGAAAAAGCCAGGCCATTTGTTTGGGGGGAGGAGGCGGCCTCGAAGCGCCTCAACAACGTGAAAGAGAATACAACTTAATAAATTAGACTTCAAAGTGTGTGTGTAAAATGAAGATTTGATATGGTGTTGCTGTTGCTAAACATGGCACCCATTTACTTTAATGACAGACTTTACCTTGTTTTTTTAGTCTCTGTTGGAGGAAAAAAATGTCTTCACAAATTCAAGGTAACGTGAACGGAAGAGGATTAGGGGCACATGAAAAAAAAAATTGGGGATGTGAAAGAAAAGTAATAATTCTGAGAATTTGTTTTCTGAAGGCCCTAGCTACTTTGTTTTTGCAGTGACACTGACATCGGCATTACCTGAGACATTTCTAAAGAGCTCAGTGATACAAGAAAAGTGACATCACCAACATGAGCTAAATGACTTTCTAAATAACAACCTAAACGTTGAGGTGGGCGAACTTCAAAAGGCCTGAGAAGGAGGGCATGGACTCATGTCTCATAACAGGAAAACTACGAGAGAGAGAAAGACAAAGGTGCTGATGTCGACACTAAATCTTACCAACAATACGACCTACTGTAAGCTCCAAGCCCTTCATAGATAAATGCTGAGTGTCTATGTTATTGCTTATATACATTTTCTCTGTGAACTATTATTTTGCAGGGTTTTTCTTTAGGTCTGAAATTGAAGGAATTTATTTTTAAAAGCAGTTTTTCGTACTTCAATCAATCTCAAACAATGTCTGTCGTGTTATTTCCTTCTATACGTTTAAAGCCTTTTAACATGTGGTGGTTTCTTTGTTCTCTGTGGTTTCACACTGAAATCATCAGTCAGATCTGCTCCAGTTCAAGTCATTGTATACATGCATGTCATTTTCCCACTACGAGTAAACCTTTTAAGAAACTGGATTTGACTACTGCAGTCATCTGATATTTGTGGATATCACAATGACATCTTCTAGAATTTGATGTATTTTTTATATTAAAGGCATTTACTGTATACTAATACCGTACTGCTATATCCAGCTGGCTTTCTCAAGTTTCAAGATTCTGGGAGAAATCTGTGACTTTACTTTAAGTTTGTTAGTTCACAATCCATATACTCAATGCAATTCCAGGCAACACTTACTGATCCAGGGCCTTATAGTAGAGATCCAGATCTTTAATAACCAGCTCGGTTGTCCTCATTGTGATCATCTTGTTCTTGTAGCGCTCATCAGCTTTGTTATACTGATCTTCTCGAAGCTCTTTCCTGCAAAGAACAGGTCAAAGGCAAAGTTTAATTCAAGAAATAACTCATTAATATAAAGCAGTCATTCATGAGTATTGGGTTCAGAATCGGGGGACAGGAAACGGAGAAAACTGCAGGGAATGATGGGAGGAACGTGGAAGTGTTGGCAAGCAATGGATGCTCCTTTTGTTTTTAGGGATCAGATCATTTACATCATGAGAAACGCAGCTCTTACACCATGAGTGTGAACACAAATGGTAGTGGGGTTATCACTATAACTATCGTTGCAGTGACAAAGGTCAGCCGGAGATACAACATTAATGTAATAATAAAAAGTGCATCTGAATTTGGTTAAGCTCTGTGATGTCCCGAATACCATTTTTCGGGCTCCGGATATTCGGTAGTAATCAGCAGCGAATATTTGGATATTCGGCCCGTGCAGGGCGGGGGGTGCGTAATAGGGATGCCAGAAACTGACCATGATCAAATTCGAAAATCGGACAGCCCTGGCGAATATTAATCGATTATTGGAAATTCGACAAATGGAATTCCGTTGCACTTCATTTGCACTTGTCAGTTCGAAGTAGTTCCACGAGGAACTCTTCTTTGAACGTGCCGCTTTGTTCAACTTTAGTTGTGTTGTTCTCACTGTTCTGTATATCGCCAATAAATCAATCGCACGTGTGACGGAGAGGGGGGGGGGGGGGGGGGGTCGGTGTGTAGCAGACAGCAGCAGTCTGCGCTGCTGGCTTCCTCCAAGTTTACAGTAAGACTAACTGGTGGTGTGACCAATGGCCATTTACAATTATTAATAATATTACTATTATTAGCATTAGTCTATATTTTGGTTGAAACTAAGCCAGAAAAAAAAGAAAAACATAAATAATAATAAAAAATATATATAAATAACATTTTAAAAATAATTTTCGATTATGGAGACTGTAACGAATATTCGAAAAATCGCTGGCATCCCTAGTGCGTAATAATCAGCAGCGAACCGCTTCAACACGTATATTTCGGTTTATTCACGGCATTCATTTTGTTATTCTACAGTATTGTTGTTTTATAGTTATTTGTTAATGTATATAACCCAATTTGTGTTCTTTGAAATTGAAAAGGATATTGTGTTTGTTACTTTTGTTGCAGTTGTATATGTCTTAAGTGTAATTTGGCTTGGCTTCCTATTTTGTATGGACATGCTTTTATTTTTAAGGAGAGTTAGCGCTGTTGACAGGAAGTTGTTGTTGCTATGGAAACAACGTGACAGAGATTCACGGAGAAAAGCCATATCTACATATAAAGACGGAGAAAGTAAATGATAACGTTTATGGTTAAGTGTTAGCACAATCTCTTATAAATTCTATTTGGCACTGCGGCTGCCAAAAAAAAAACAACGAATATCCGAATAACGAAATTGAAACACGAATAGTACTCCAACTAACGAATATTCGGGTACAGCCCTATGTGATGTGTAAACAATAGACGTGCATATCTCACCTGTAATGCAGTATCTCCTCCTCAAAGCCTTTTTGACGACCCATTGCAATACTGCGGTTCTTCTTCAACTCTTCCAACTTGCGGTCGGCATCACGTCGTTCTCTGGACAATGACACGAAAGGATAAGTGAACTTCTAATAAGTGTGATACCGCTGAGGCAAAAGAGACATGGCTTTTGTGCAGCTCGGTTCAGTTATAATAACATTGATTGATCTTAAATAAGAGTGTAGTGCTCTTACTGGCGTAGCTGCTGGACTTTCATGTTGCCCATGTCTTTCAGAAGAACCTCACGTCTAGCCACAACCTCCTTTAACTCCTCGACACGTTTCCTCAACGTCAGGTTGTCCTGCAACCAGCGCTCCTGGACCTAAGAGATATACAAATGTATCTTTGCTTCGCTTCTCTGAAACTCAGCATTGACCTGTACAATGGTGGATAACACAAAGTCCCACCATGACTCAGGAAGTCGTACCTTTTGAGTGTCAATGTCCTGGCGGATGTTTCCCATCTCCTTGTTGATCTTGTCTTTATTCTTCTCAGCCTCGTGGAGCTGAGTGTTGGTTTCTTGAAGCTCAGACTCTTTTTGCTGCAGCAACAACAGACAATGTCAATAAAGTAGTTCAGTACTTCCAAAAGTGAATACTTCTGCACAGTTTGAGCCAAGGTTCTTTAACTAATAAACCTTATTCAAAGAAAAGCAACGCTGATTTTTCAAAGTGAATAAAGGGACATATGATGAGTTTTCATGATGATTGTTTGTATCGATGTCCATCACTAAATAACCCATGGAGGAATCAGAAAAACTGATGTATCAAATATGACAGTGGCACACAACTTGCCTCTTTGTATTCGTGTTTGCCGCCTTCGACATATTTCTTGATGTCTTTTTCCAAGTTGCCGATTGACTTCACCTTTTCTTTAATGGCATTGATCTGTCGGAGGGAAAATGTGTTCATTTCTGCTTGATTTTCAGTAGAGAAAAAAAGGGGGCAGCGACAGAGAGACAAAGTGAGAAAGTACCCACCTTCTCCTGCCCCTCCTCCTGCCTCTGCCTCCTGCGCTCCACCAGCTCCTGCTTCTCCTGCTGCAGCTTCTCCAGAGACGCAGACAGAGGGGACAGCTGCTCCTTCGCTTCCTGTGAGACATGAAGGGAGATGAGAAGGGACAACATGGCATTTAGAGATTCTCTTTTCTTACAATTCACTATGGCTGGACAGTATCATTGTCATAGCTATATGAAAATGGTATATACTTTCCATATATATTTTTGTTGTAAACATTATGATTATTTAGCACTTAAGTAAACTGTTATTGAGACCCAAAATGAACAATATCCTTAATAAAGTTATAACAATATTACAGAGCCATTCTAGAAACCTACACATTTCTTTCCATTTTCCTACATTTGTGTATGAGCTACAGTAATTCACTAGGGCCTCTACATCAACGTCTTCCAAGAAGTATCTTTGATATACAGAAACAGTGAAATGTACCCTGATGTCCCGGGTGAGGGTCTGTATTTCCGTGGTGCACTCGACACACTGCTCCTCCAGCTGCTGCTGTTTCTGCATGTCACTGCTCAGCTGGAGCTTCTCTGCCCTCGTCTCGTTCGCCGAACTTCTCAGCATCTGAATCTGATCCTGCTGGTCCTGGATCAGCTTGCGTTTCAGCTCCATCTTGCTGGAAGCTGCAGGGTCACAAAAAAGACAATATGCATTAAAAAGAAAACTTGTAGTCAACAGGGTTTTAGATCCATATTAGTTTTAAAGATGGTAACATCTAATTACATATTTTTCACTGATAACTTTGATGCATTATCTCTTTAAAGATTGCTCAAAGTGAGAGTTTTTTTCTCAAATTCTGAACCCATTTCCTGTTCTGACTTTGGGATGAAGAGTAAAATTACATCATTGAGATATTCAGCCTTAACTCAAGGAGAAAATGAAAATAATTGAATATATAGTGTGCGTTTTCTTTGAGAACAAATCAAATACATGATTATTATGAATATTTGATGTTAAGTCTTTATTCTCCCTTCAAATGTATTGTTTTTGATTGTATATGTTTGTATGAATGCAAGCTGTCTGATACATTTGGACCCCAAACACAACAAGTATAGCAACTCCTCTACAAAGGACCTTAGTAGAAAAACACATTCCCCCTAAGTGGGTGTTTGTGCATCACGCCATCTTACTTGTGTCCAGCTTGTGCTGAGTTTCTTGTTTCTCCTGACTGACTTGCTGGATGGTTCTGGTCAGGTCTACTCCCTGGAGTTTGGCTGCCTGCTGAGCGATTTTCCTCTCCAACTCTTTAAGGTCCATCTGGAGAGAACAAATATGTAGTAAGGTGAGAAGGGGGATGACAAGATATTTACAGGAAGTCTAACAGTGATGATTTTGATGTTGTCACTTGTTTTGCTTTGATTGCTGTTATTTGTATATGTGACATCAGAAAGTTATCTATTTGGAGAAAGATGGGATGGTGGAAAGATCAAAAGTGGTCAGCTGGTTAGAGAGTGTTCAGAAACAGAGAGGCAGGAGGGTACCAGGTATCTGTCCATCAGAGAGATGTCCTGCAGGCAGGCCTTGGCGGTTTCCTCCTCTGACATGAGGACACCCAGCAGAGTCTCCTGCTCCTCCACGTCCCCCTTCAGCCGCTCGATTTCTCTATTCACAGTCTGCAGGCGGTTTCTCAACTCAGGCAGCTCCTTTTCCTGAAACTGCACAATGGACTGCCTGGGAGGCATGAGAGAAAATAGAAGTATACTTTGAGCAGAGCTAAAAGGTGCATGTTACATGTTTGAATCATGTTAGTCAACATTATCCCTTCTCACCCTGCTGTTATTCAGGGAGAAGTTTTCATTGAAAACTCCTGATTAAATTACATCAATTTGACATCAGTTTCAACAACCCATATAGTCTGAAACATTTCTAGGATTAAATGTCCTAAGAGTTTGCCAAACTAAAGGGCAAAGAGAATGTCTAGTACATGGCCTGATAGCTAAGATCAAGAGTGCAATAATAGTTTCACAAAATGTATTTCATGGCCCATCTACATTAACAATAGATGTCACTAGATACAGTAGGTCCCTGCTGAATTCGTAAATCATGATCCGTAATCGTACTTGGTGTTTCAGGTAAACAGAAACCTATAACCAACAAAGGGCATTTTCTAATGTCAGCCAGAAGAAGTATACTCCTGAAAAACCCAAGTGGATTTTGTGATAAGATTTGTATTGTATTTATAAGAGGACTATCAAATAAACCAATGTGTATGCTGTGTTCTTTGTATATTTGTTCTGACGGAGAAATTACAACAGCTCTAATAGCATTAAAATGTGTTGAAAGGTAAGATATATAAAGCTCTTATTATATTTTGAAATAAAGGGAGTGGCTGCTTGGAGCTCATGCTCTCCAGGGTTCTGCTCAGGTCCTGAAAGGACAGTGGAGAGAACCGGAGACAAATCTCCATCCTATGAGAATCTTGCTCCACCTAGTGGGGAACATAAAACCTGTGCTCCACCCTCTTTAAAAATCAAAGGGGAGGGGAAAAGGACAATTGTAGCTCTATATTTGTCCATCATTTATTGTGAAGTAATTTATCGATTGTATAACTTAAATTTGGTGTAAAATAATATCATGTTGTACAAATCATCAGTGGGCTGGTGAGATTTCCTCCTCCTTTCTCCACGCGCCATACTGCCTGAACGAACACTGCTGAATATCTATTTTTAGAGTGACAAGTTGTTGTTTGCTATTGGGGGACTGGATGAATACATCACAGATTTGTGTTGTACTTTTTTTAAATTGTCTTTGCCATGAGTAGTTCATGTGTGCTGGTGCAATACTCTCAAATGGGATGATTTAAAATGTGTTCATGGAAACAACAGAATGAAAGCAATTCTGAAAACACCTGACACGTCGAAGCCTTAATTCATTCGAGGCTGCAATTATTCAATTCATTAATCAATCACAATTGCCACACATCAAAAGTTGAGGATTTCCCGATTGACAATGGAATAACTTTGAGTGTAGGCAAAACTATACATTTCACGATGCCACCTTGTGAAATTGTGCATTTTTTTATATTGAAAAGGCAATTGAAATGGATTAAGTGTGAGAAGTAGCAGATGATCTGATATTCAAACTACAGGACAAAAAGCCTGCAGTCATAGAGAAGGGAGCCATTTCATAATTGCTAAAATAATGGCTTACATTTTCGCAGTGTTTTTTCACTAAGGCTAAAATGACTAGCCCCAGTACACTTGCTGCACTCCAACAAACACTCTGTCTTTGGCTTTGTGCGTACCTGACAGGTCTGAGTGCCATCATCTCCTCCCTCTTCCTCTCCTTCCTCTTCAGATCCGTCTCTGTGTTCTTCAGCTTGTCTGGCACCAGGCGCAGCTTGGACTGCATGTCGCTGATGACTTCCTGCAGATCAGAGTCTGAAGGGAACGTCCGCTGGCACACGGGGCAGCAGGGCTCTCTCTCCTCCGTCAGCTGGCTGATGAACTGGGTGTACACCGCTGTTGCTCCGGATAGCATTGCTATGAAAGTACAGGGGTAGAAAGAAAGAAGAAACATATTGTTTATTCCTCTGTAATACCTTTATCACAAGTACTATGAGGAAAATAATTTGTGCATGCCAGAGTTCCCGAATATTCTTTCGCCGGTCAACATGTCCGTTAAAGTTTAAATCTTCGGGACAAAATTAGAAAAGTGCCGGTCAAAGGTCTTCTTTGTTATTTATTGAGCTTTAAAACAAATTGATATGATTCGATATTAAACAAACTAATATAGTAGATTAACTACATTATTCAAAAGTGTACAGTAACTTACAATAACACGGGAATAATAAACGGAGCGCTCTCTCCCTCTCCTGACAGCCCGCCAGTATCATGTAGCTCGCGGATCCAGAGTGACCCGACAGTAAAACTAAACATATCTATAACTAGTTTAGGTAGTTTGAGAGGTAATTAAAATAGCTACGTGTGATATTCTAACCTGAAATGTGTGTTTTGCTCCGCTCGTCAGCAGCAGCTGATCCCTCTCTCCCTAGCTAGTTCTAGCTAATGATAGGACTACCTGCTTATTAAAAGACACCTAAACAGTAAGTGTCGCTGTGCAACCGGGTGAGGCCACAAAGTATAGCGCAGCATTATGCATTTGTTTACATGCCCACCGGAACCCCGAGGCATTACCAACAGATCACCGCACAATCAACCCATACAGGACATCTCTTTCTCCACATTAAGTGTTGGACATTAGAATTGACTATTCTTGTCTGTCACATAAGTGGCGCAACTGATGCGGTATTGCGCTAAGGGGAAACTATTTTGACCGGAGAGATTTAGATTTGCCGGTCTTCAGCATATTTTGCCGGTCATAGTCCGGTAATTACCGGCTAACGGGAACTCTGGAACACATCTTAAAACTGCCACTTGTACTTGTAAAGCCATTCCAATGTTTTATTATGGGATTGTAATGGCTGTACATTAGGGTGGTCCTTAAAATTGAAATTCGGAAAGTCTAAGCTCCAACCCCCAGAATTCTTTCCATTGGTGAATCTTTTCCTCAATCTGACAACATGTACCCCTCCCTCATCGACCTTGAAGTTTAGCCTCAGTTGCACCACCAGGTCGATGAGGGAGGGGTACATGTTGTCAGATTGAGTACAAAATTCACCAGGAGAGTTTTCTTGACTAATAGAATGAATTCTGGGGGTTGGAGCTTAGACTTTCAATTTTAAGGACCACCCTACTGAGGCTAAACTTCAAGGTTGATGAGGGAGGGGTAAATGTTGTTGGAATTTGAATAAAATTCACCAGGAGAGTTTTCTTGACTATCATAACAAATTCCGGTGGTTTGAGCTTAACATAAATGAATTTGAAAATGTACATGGCACTAAGGACCACCCTACTGTACATTCATCAGTGAAAGTGATATGTCACATACATGTCATTCACATTTCTTTCAAATGGAAAGTTGTGTGTTGAGTAAAAAGGGGTGTACATGCTATGGCGAATACCTTTTTCAATCCATTTTGGGAACTTTGTGTGAGAACTGTTTGATGCATTGTGAAGGTTTAGGAATGTATGTATCCATGATAAGGTAAGGAGCACAACACATGAGACATGAGACATGTCGTCTCTAAATGTAGTTCTTTTCGAGGTTTAGACCTCTCTATGTCAAAAAGTGCATGCTCACTTCTATTATAAAGCATTCACCTCTTTGTTTGGAGATCTTTTCCAGATCTTCTCGCAGTTTGCCCAGGTCCTGCTCCAGATCTTGACTGCCACACACATTGAAAAACTTCTCTTCGTCGTTGGCCAACTGCTGCTCCTTCTTCCGTACCTCAGCAGCGATGTGGCTTTTGTTCTGCTCATTTGAAGCCAGGTCCTTACTGAGAATATTTAAAACCATGACATAGAACTAGTCAGTGACACAGAATAATAAGTTCCCTCATAATGTATGGGCTGTAAATGTAAAATAATCTTATTAACTTGAATTTGGCAAGTCGGTCCCTGGTGCTGTTGATTTCCTTCGACTTGGAATAGATCCAGTCCTCCAGCTCTCTCTTGTTGGGAAAGTGGCCGAGCAACGACACCAGTTCCTCATTGTGACGAGACTTGATCTTACGAACCTGCTCGTCCTTCTCTGTCTGGAGGAACCAAAGAGAAAAGATGAGAGGAGTGACAGGTAATGAAGAAGGGAAAAGATGAAGAGAGGTAAAAGGCTCTAGTCTGAGACCAAAGAGGAGAATGTTCACACCAGTTGCATTTCAATGAGTGTAGGTTGCACATTACCTTGTCCTTTTTTAGCATGTCCATCTGTGTGCGAGCGGTGGTGTGTGTGTTGAGCATCCCCATCTCTTGGTCGAGTTGTCTCTGTAAGCGGTCGAGTTCAGCCTTCTCTCCCTGGAGCTCCAGCACCTCGGCCTTCAGCTCCTCCACGTTGGAGCTCTGAACCACGCTCTGCAGCTCGCGCTCCTGAAGGGAAAAGAACACACACACACACAAAGTGATCAGAGCAGTGATCCTGAAGGGGCACTTTAGGGTAAAAGGGAACTGTATATTGTGAGAAAAATACTGTAATAACAGCATGAATGAATTGTTTGTGTGCCTACCACTTTAGCCAGTTCATTCTCCAGTTCTTGCAGCCGGCTGGACGAACCCTCGAGCTTCAGCAGCTCTGTCCGGACGTTCCTCATTTCTTGTTGCTTCTTTCCCTGCATGTCTCTCTTCAACTCCACCGTTCTCTCCAGGCCGGTCTTCTTATCTCTCATTTCATCAATGGACTGCTGCTTCTGCTGATCCTTTTCCTGCAGGTCAGCCTGAGTGAACAGAACGATAGGAGAGATATCAGGCCTGACTATAAACACTATAATCGTGTCTCTGGTATGAACACATATGTACAGCAGGAAGAGAAGCAATGCTGTGACATTTTTTGGTTTTTAGGAAATTAAACGGAACATTTCTTACCATAACCTGATTGGCCGTCTCTTTCTCCTGATCCAGTCTCTGTGTGACTTGACGATTAAAGCTTTCAAGTTGAAGACTGCTGAAGGGAGGTCTGTCGTAACCCTCCATCTCCAGAGAGGACGACAAAGAGCGAACCTAAGAAAGAGATGTTAATCAAACATGCATCAAAATGATGTACAGTGTATTATTATAGTATAATACATGTTTTACAGATGTTTTTATCTTTAGGTAAAATACATGCACTAAATACAAACTTAGCATTCTTTTTACATGTTGAAGATCATTAGGGTAGTGTACATGGGTAGAGAAAAAAGGGACCAATAATGAAACCTTTGGTGTTGGCTGATTGTAATGAAGTGCACTTGCTCCTTACATAAAACGACATTTATTTGGCAGGAGCTTTTGACCAAGGTAACTTAAACTGGGTGCGGTCCACCTCCATGGGAATAAGAGTTGGAGTGCCCCACAGATTTAGATGTTTCTCTCTTACCTGAGTGTCTCGGTTCTTGATGTTTTGAGTGTGGCGGTCAGCCTCTAGTTGTAGACGACCTGTGCAAAGGTAGCAGGATTTCAAAAGCTTATTAAGTCTTCAGGGGATATCTCTTTATCCACCTGTGTCCATCCTTTCTTGTATCTATCACTGATTTATGTTTTTCTCTTAAAAGAACAGCATATTTGAAGGTTTTGGGGTAACTTTCTAAAATCAATTCTGCCAGTTCACTCTAATTTTTTCAATAATACCTATGGCTGTAAGGGCTGCTTGAAACTTCAGGAAAATGCTATTAATGAGTGTGTGTACCTTGTTCTACCAGGAGGTCGGCCTTGATCCTGTTGAGTCTCTGACACTCTCGCCCAGCTCTCTCCAGCTCCTTCTGGCAATCTGTCAGCCTGCGCTCCTTCTCCCTCACCGTCCTCTGGTGGTTCTGGTAAATCTCCTGCAGCTGCTCATCTGAACCCTGGAAAACCTGCCGAACACACACACTTCACTGGCTTAGAGCGGTTCTGGAGCTCACCGAGTACAGCGTAGCAAACTGTCAGGGTTTAGTGGAAGAAATCCCTCTGTGATAAAAAGATTTGCATTATGGCTCTTTGGATATGATCTGGATAAAGGACACGGCATACACATAATCGAGGTGTGCAATGGCTGCATAGAGCAAAAGCAGTTCATTAGTTTCATTACTACATAGCATAGTGATCAAGCAAGACTGGTTCAAGCTTTCTGATACCTTTGCAATATTAGCTAGGAGGAAATGGTGGTCATAATTTTGACAAGCACCCAAGACTTCCAACAAACTCATGTTATCACACTGACAATTCACCTGTCTATTAAAACAAACACAAAAGTGCAATCGGATAGTGACACGTCCCCTGACTATAAATAGACAGTCTTTAAACACAGACTCATACACGGCTGAGGCAGGGTTTCCGTTAGCCGGTAATTACCGTTTTTTAGCTGGTAAAATGTATTAAAAACCGGTAAATTCAAAACCTGCCGGTCAAAATGTCCGGTAATAATTAGAGATGCTCCGATCGATCGACCGCCGATCATTATCGACAGATATTCACTCTTAATAGTTTGATCGGTGCTCTCTATAGAGGCCGATCAGGAGAGCTGGATCTGATCGATATGGACATAAACACGAGTGAAGTGTAACCGGACGCGAGAGAGAGATCAGATCAGCTGCTGAGTCTGACCGAGGCACGCAGCTCTGATCACCTGAAGCCCCGCCCACTGTTTAGCGAGCTGCATTAGATACTGACGGGCGGCAGGAGAGAGAGAGAGGGAGGGAGAGGGGAAAAGAGAGGCTCCGTTTCTCCCGTGTTATTATTCAAAGTTAAATGTAAACTTTTGAATAATGTACTTCATCTACTATAAGTCGTTTGTTTGAATGTAATAATTATGTTGTTTGGGGAAGCGTATCATTTTTTGAAAAATGAATCTTTTACGATTATAAACTGAAGCAATATAAAAATGAGCCCCATTAACTGAGATAATGGGGATCAGCATATCCGGTCATAGTCCGGTAATTACCTGCTAACTGAAATTCTGCTACACAATTCTTCTTCTTATTATTATTATTGAAACATGACCGGTAAGTTTCGAATTTGAGTCCGGTAAAATAAATGATTTCCGGACATTTGACCGGCGAGAAATAATCCTAGCGGAAACCCTGAGCTGAGGAGCAACAGCCAGATGGAGGAAAAGGTTCCTGGCTCCCTTAAGGCAGAGGGGCAGAAACACACAAAAGAGGAATGTGAATAAAGGACAGTGACGGACTGGTTTGTGATTACAGCATGACAACAACCTCATTCTCCATCCGCAGTCTCTCTGTTAGTTTTCAATAAAGGTTAATGATACTTATAAAGTGGAGTCCGGGGTATGATTAAGCAGGTGTTAAGATGAAACAAAGCTCTCCATCCGACAACCTTTTTAACATTCTAAAAATAAATAACTTGTGTTTGGTGTATGTATTACATGTTTTATATGTTACCTGTTCCATAGTTTCCTCCAGCTCCTTGTTGTCCTCCTCCATCTGTTTCTTCCTGCTGTCTAAAGCCTTGATGTCGTTGTCCAGCTTCATCACTTTCCCCAGTTTCGTGTCAATATCCGTCAGTCGATTCTGAAAGTTATTTTAAAAGTCAATCGTTACTTGAGGAGTACTACGGGTAATCCACCATTCTTTCGACATTTTAATTTCAATTCATAAATAAAAGAATGCAAACCAAGTTAGTTACAACTCTACATATGTCAGTTTTTATTTTATCATATGCTTTGTTGTAGAATCTCCCTGAAAACAAGGGTTGTGTGCAAATAAGCTTTATTGTCAGGTCTGCCCATCCTTCCAATTGTTAAGAGTTTACTATATAATAAAGTGTTTGCAGTAAAAACATTATATAAAAGCAAGTGGTAGTGATTTAACAATGGATCCCTCTTCATATTTCAAATTTAGAAACATTGCTTACAGAACTTTACATAGACTTCTTGAGTAATCTGGAATCTCTCAAAAATCAAAGAGCAGGGCAAACTATAAGTTCGATGTTAGAAAGCTCACGAAACGCACATTATCATAAACAAACCTCCAGTGGATCAATCTGGCTCTCTACTTGCTGGATGTTGTCTTTAGAGGCTACCAGCTGAGCCTCTTTGGTATCCACAGTCTCTTTAATCTGCTGGGCTTTCTCCTTGTTCTGCTTCAGGTAGCGCAGCTCCACCTGACACTCCTTCACTGTGTGACTCTGTTTGAGACGCAACTGACGCATCGTTTCCAGAGCTTTGATGTACCTATGGAAAACAAGAGGCAATATGTGAATGGTGTGTGCAAGTTAATATATATTCCTTGGAATTATTTTTAGCAAATGTGATTCTTCATGTAAAAAAAACATCACATGAAAACTTAAGAATGAGGTCTTTACTTGGTTGCAGCGAAGATGGAGTCAAACTTGTCTTTGAGTGCTTTGCCCTCACAAAGTGGCCAGTTGGACTCTTCTTGGTGACAAAAGATGACATTATTCAGCACAGCCTTCGACACTCCCAGTGAAGAAATCATCTCCCGATCCAGTTCGCCACACTTTGATGACAAGCTCACCTTCTCACCGTCTCTGGATGAACAAGGATGGAGGTCACATGTTGAGTAAGAGGTCATGTTAAGAGACACAATGTCAATGGGAGACACAATTCAAAAGAGTAAAGAAACCACTTAATTGTGTCTTACTTTATTCGGGTAATGACTTGCTCCAAGCTTTTGAAGGAGTAGTTCTTCGCCTTCTGAGTGCAGGACATGGAGCGATGGATAGTCACTTTCTCTCCGTTGACGTCTGAGAATAACAGTCGGATCTGTGCTCGCACGTCTGTCTCATGGGCGTCCTGGAATTCAAGAAGCATGAACTATGATGTTGATAGCTTTTCATTGAAGTGACTATTCTGAAGCTTAAGCGAGTCAAATAACGGTGTAAAACATGTTTTTGAAGTTACATGGTTATAGTTATAGTTATTCTGCATGTTGAAACGAATTAATGATAAAACCGATCTAAAAAAATCAGTTTTCACTCCATTTAACAAATAGCTTGTTATATTTTAATAAGAAAATGAATTGAGGCAGAAATTGAACTCTTATCGAACATGTAAATATTGAATAAGGCAAGGGTGAAAATAAAAAGGTCTGAAAGTCTCGTAATGTAATACAATAAAAATGACACAAACATCAGATAAAAAAAATAGACTGTCTTGTGATGATTGAGACCACAACAAGAGAACCAAATTAGTGGTAAAGTTATTTCTTGTTTATAAATGTAACTGCCATCTTATCTATCCCAGGTCATAATCATACTTTGAAGTCTGTAATTGCTTCATTTTAAGTAGGTATCGTTGAAATAGCAAAAGTCATTAATCAGATAAAATATCAGAATTTATAATCTGGATATTCAATGATAGGGTAGCTTGTTTGACTCAAATAATAATAAGTAACATATTTGGTATATTGAATATATCATGTTGAGTATTACCTTAACAAATGAGAATACACAATAGTTTGAGAAATGTGTAAGAATAGAGCATCGTGGGCTGGTGGAGATTTAAGCCGATAAGTACAATCACTTACCTTTGGATCATGAACAAATGCCCCTCCTTTAGATCCAGGCGGAAGCTCTCCTGCTGTTGCATACTTAAGGCACTCAATAATAGTCTGGAAAAACAAAAAGGTCAAGTTGTATACAAATAAAAATGTGTCCAATCTCTACATGTCATGATTCACAGTCAACCTTTGCTCTCTCAAAATGTGTTCTCGTACCGTTTTCCCTGCTCCATTGGGTCCAACTAGCACAGTCAGTGGAGTGAAGAAAGTAATGACTTGTTTGTCTTTATCCTCTATCCCAAAACTCCTCACCCCTAAGATGCTCATCTTGTCTATCTTTGACATGTTTGCTTTCTGAAAGAGAAAGAGAAAGACATACATCAGTAGCAGTCATACAAACAGGGAATGCCAAGCCAAATCACTTCACTGTGAGCGACTTTTAATTCAGAATGCCACCTAAAGCTAATGAAAAAGTTAAGCCCTGTTACATAGGTATCTGTTGATTTGCTGACTTTGGCATTTGGTTTTCTAGTTGGTTTCGCTTTTCAACAGTAGAGTAATACATACAGTGTAAATAAAATAATAAAAACATAGAAAAGCTCTGTAATGCCAAGTTAATGTTTTTTTAGACGTAAGTATGAGGTTTAACAAAGCTACTAGAATACCTTTTTAATTGGTTAATGTCATAAGGCGGTATCATAGTGTGCATGTGTTGATTGTTTAATGTTTACCTGTGTAACGTTAGCTAACATGTGTGGAAAGCTAACAAATGTCAGCAGGCTAGTTTATAACTTAGTAAGTTCGGCTATATGCTAAGTTGCGGTGTTTGACAATTAGCGTCTCACTTACCAAAAGAGTCCCCCTGCGTGCAGTAAAACAAGAATGATGTTAGCCTGTTGCTGTCTTATACAGTTGTTCATTTGTTGTGAATTAAATTACCTGAGTGCTGTTGTGTTGCAGCGTTGCAGCAGACCTGAACGTTTTCGCGCTGTGAGAGAACGTGAACAGCGTCGACTTCTGACGACTTCCGGGAGAGGGAACTTGCACATAGAATCAAAACATATAGAACGGTAATGCAATGCAAACTGTTGTGTACAGTACTGCTCTGCTGACAGGTTTAAAACATCCCTGAGCCTGTGAGACATTTGAGCTGAGATATGAGTAGCTTGACAAGTTAGGAAACAGTTGATAAAGTGTTTTACTCGACCTGAATGAAGAGTAAACCAACACAGTCCCACTCCCTGCGAGTCAAAAACAGAAGCTTGGTCAGGGCCCGAGACTCGGGCTTTTCACAATTAGATTAGTCTTACATGAAAAAGTGCTTTATGAGTTGACAGAAGATAGGGCCTGCAGTTGGGATTTGAATTCACAACATTTAGGTTACAGAGCGTTTCCCAACCAGCTGAACTCCCAGGACACAGGAGAATTCAGGTGCGAATATAATAAATTGCTCACTATGGTTGCTCTTATTTGTTGGGCTGCAGACAAGGTTTATAAATACTGTCTGTGGTTTAAGGTTGTGCATAGAATCCAAATATATAGAACTGTTGTGCAAACTGTTTTAGTGCACTGCTGGCTGTTGACAGTTTAAACATCTCTGGGCCCATGAGACATTGTATCTGAGATATGAGTCACTTCACAAATTAGAAAACATTTGATAAAATATGTTACTCGATGTCCTAAACCAAGACCAAACGTGTCACAGACAATTTGGGTCAGATTAGGACTCACTTCCTCTTATGAAACCTTTTGATTCAGATGCAAATTCAATTGGTTGCTCCCAAAGACTGTTTATAAAGGTTGCTCCACATTTGTTTAGCTTCCAAGCAGGTTTAACATTATTTAATGGATAGATGCATTACAAAATATTTAAAAAAGTTTGGATTGGTTATATCTTAAGGGTTTCTTTAAAAATCCTAAGAAACAATAGTTTTGTTGTTGTTTTTAGAACTGAGTTTACCTACCTGTCATATTAAGAGTTGTGTAATGTATTTAACTGGATGGTTTAAAGGTCCCATGACATGGCCATTTCTACTGATCATAATTCCATTGTTGAGGTCTACTAGAATAGATTTACATTGTTCAATGTTCCAAAATCACATTGGTTTCTCATACAGCATGTAATTCACTCTCTGTCCTAAACGGCTTGTTGAAGAAAATGATTCTTTCCTTCTGGTTATTTGTGCTGGTTGGCGTGAGAAGGACACCTGCTGTTGAAGAAATTTAAATTGCAGGTTTGATCCCTGCCTGAGTTATGGAGAGTGTTTGAAAGAAAGCGTTGGTTTGTTTCACCAAGATTTGGTTGCAATATGAAAGTCAGGATTACAAAACTGTTTAAACTTGTCTTGCCTTTGGACGCTTGTTGTTTAACTGCATACAATTGATAGTGGTGGCGTGTGTTCTTGTACGTGCCCCTTCATTTGTCAATTGCTACAGTAAGGATAAATTAGCATATTCAAAAACTGATCATGACCAGTCTTCCCTGTATTCATTTGTTATCTCTCAAGTGGACCTATTTGTGTACATATTCCTGATAATCTTGCATCTCAGTACATTTACCACAAGAGGACAGTGTTTCCCTTGTGGAAAAGCCATTGCTGCCAAGTCTCACAGATCACACGACTGAAGTCTTTCTCCTCTGTCAACTCCTCTCCTCATTTTGCGAGCCAGAAACGTATAATCATATGGCTTTAAGTATTGCTGTGACAGTTCGTGTAAGGCTGTTGGCCATTGCAGCATCTCATTGATTTGAATCCAGTTAGATACGATTCAGATGCCTATTTTGTTTACTTGATCAGACATTTGAATAATTTTCATTATAAATGGCAACAAAAGGCAAACGTAAATGTAAAACTGTTATACATTTTCTTGAAATAATAAACAAAGAAAAGGAAAAATCCCTATTCAAACAAACATTTTCCCTGAGGCTTTCTAACACAATCCAGTACTCAAGCAACACTGATCAAAAACATATGCTGTGAAAGAAGACGGCTTAGAAACTGAGAGGTTCAATCTAATTGGGATACAGGGGCATGAGTTATTTTGAGCCTGTGTTTGGGGTATATGAAGAACAGTTTGTGGACGTCCACAGGGACCTGCAGGACTGGTGAACATCACCTGCAGCAAAGCCCCTAAAAACCTGACAACATCATCTCTCTGACTTCATCTCTGTTCTTTCCTCCTTGAAAGAACACACACACACACACACACACACACACACACACACACACACACACACACACACACACACACACACACACACACACACACACACACACACACACACACACACACACACACACACACACACACACACACACACACACACACACACACACTGATTCAGTCTTATCAGCCCACTGACTCATTGTGCCTCAGTCTGTCCAGCTCATGGCCCTCTTTCTATTTTCATCCTGTCCCTACATGAAAATGCCATGACCCTGTGTCATGTGTTGGACCACTGGAGGTATATGTGTACGTGTGTGTTATTATGTTTACGTGTTTGAGTGTGAAAGCCTAATTCCACATGCCTTCGGTCACCCTCCCTGTCTAAATGGCTAATGGAATTGGCTTACGCAGCGATTTTGATAATCTCACGGATGAATAAGGAACCAGCTGCTTCTCTCCTTCTTATCATTGAAATACGGTGAGAGAGAAGATAAGAGGGTCAAAAGACCAAGGGGGAAAGTAAGATGGGAAGCAATATAAATAGAATAACACAAAATAACAGCAGAGAAAGTGGATGTTAGAAAAAGCTCTATTTTACTTCTTAAAAAGAAATGAAATGTCTTACTGACAGCAATCACAGGTGGTAGACACGAGACAGGACTGACAGACTTACTTTTCATAAACTCCTTTCATAAAACCAATATTCTATCAAATCCTGAAGGACTGTGTTTATGGGAATTGGAAAATGGATTGAAAAACATCTGAATCGAAGAGCAAGACAAGCTGATTGATTTAAGTAATTATTTTTTCACAAGCAACTCTTTTTCAAAACAATCTTTTCTGATTCAGCAAATTCCTGAACATAGTTTCTCCCCACTGAGTGCTCTGAGGAGTGCCCATATTGGACAGTGGCCTTAAAATGGTTCAAAGCCAAAAATAGAGACAGATTGAGTTCAGAAAAGCAACATTTCCCTCATCTCCTCAGCATCCAAAGAACAGTGACTTGTTCTCTCTTGTAACCCTCAGCTCTGCTTTCTCTACTGTTTCTTTTTACATCCATGTCATAGAACAATAAGGCAAAACATATTTAACAACACTGAAACAAAACAAAAAACCATTGCTGCGTTTCAATGTTACCTCACTGGTGCAATAACTGTTAAACATGGGCATAGATATTTGGTTTAGGATCATCACCCAGCCATCCATCTACACTACATTCTAGTGCTTTCATGAGGAAATCTGTTTTTTTTGGTGTGGCTCTGTGATTTTACCCTGTCAGTGACATTTTCATCTATTTGACTTGTGCTCAGGGCTTTGTAAGACTGAAATGTCTTTTTTTCCTATTTGATTTTAAAACTCTTGTGCATCGACTATCTAATCTTGCACAGCACCTCTCAGTGAGGATTTGTCACAATGTGTTTTGACTTTGAAGTAAAGGAGGCTGTCTCATTCATTTTGGAGGGAAAAATAGAACAAGAACAAAATGCTCTTTATTTTGTGAATGCAGATTAAATATCATTAATAATCAACCTTTATTTATTTTGTATTATTAAAATGTATAATAATACTAAAAGGATACAAATATTTGTATGTTTTGAAACTAAAATAACCATATACTAAGAGGATACATCTTAGATGCTCTGATATATAGTTTCTGTTTCAGCTTTCCCTCCTCTGTAGACTTACTTTGACCCCACTTTACTCCCATCAGCTAATATGACCAGAAATACTCCCTTGGCTTATAGCAGACAGTATTGTTAGCCACTTTCAGTTTTCTCTTCAATAAAGACTCTGCTCTTTGTCGTCATGCAGGGCCACATATTTATTCTCACATTTTGGGTCATAAAGGCAATCGAGGACATGACAGATGACAGTATTTCATATTATGTAAGATAATGACAGGAAACATCTAGAATGGCTTGCTGGGTATACTTCATGATGAAGACAGTAGATCACGCTGGATAATGTTATAATGGTAATGTAACGTTATTGGTGAGAAAGAAGCCAAACACACTTTTTGTCTTTTCAGGAAGAGACAAACACTATGGATACCCTTTGAGCAAGGTTCGTCCGAAACTGTGTGCTGCTGTCCCCATCTTCAAGATTATCTCTCGTTTAATATATCTCGGTAGCTGCAGGACGTTCACCTTGCCTTCGAGTGTGGCTTTGGCAACGGCTTATCAGATAGTAAAGCTTGCACTCTTGCTTCCATGCCCTTGGGTGTGATTCCACTCCTGGTGACTTTCTAATTAAGCAGAAGGTGACGCTATTGTTTTGTAACCATGCAATTATCATGGGAAGGTGAAGAGAAAGACAGTTTGATGGATATATACTGTAAGCAAGTGAAATGGTTAAAGAGGTCAATGGAAATAATGAACGAATCCTGCATGTCAATGTCGGTAATGAGGTCACTGAAGTGTCCTCTATGCATTATCCATCTGCCAGTCTGTTTGTATTCTTCTCTCTGTGTAAGTGGCTGTGTGCTAGATAACAACATATAACAATGCAATCCAAAAGCCACATGCACTAAAATAAAAGGCAGCTGCAAGCAATATAATTAATGAGGGATATATTTGATTCAGGGGATCCAATTACCAATATTTGCATAACCAACTATTGTCAGTGTTTAGGCACACCTGAATCACATGGACCCATTATTCATCATCATATTATCTGCAGCTGTGCTTAGGACATTTCTGTTACATTTTTCTTTTTCTGAGCCATTTTGTGATCATGCAGCAGGTTTTGAGTATGACCCTGGTGCCAACGCTATGTTCTTTTCTGTCACTCTTGTTTGCTTTGCATGCATTAACTCTCAAATGTTATTCCGAATTCATTTAGAAAAACATTAGCTGTTGGATACACAAGCCAATATCTGTTGTGTGGGTTTGTGTCAGGTGAGACTGTATTTTACTCTCTAAAAATGGTTTGACATTTTGGGAATTACGCTTATTTGCTTTACTGCCAAAGGATAAGATGCTCCATGCCACATGTGTGCATACTAAATATAAACCTTAACCCTGCAGACAGTTGGCTTACCTTAGCATAACAAATTGGAAGCAATAACTGGCTCTATCCAAAGGTGTGGAAATCTCCTCACTAATGAATATATATAGCCGGGAAGCTTTTTCCTCAGGCATCTGGTCTTTATGCTTAATTTACCAAGCTGGCTAGATTAATACGTATACACAAACATGTAGGCCTTTGTGATTAAGAGTAGTGTGAATAGATGCACATTACACATTCAGCTAACTAACTAACTAACTCTAACCATAAAGACTCAAAGTCCCTGCTTTTCTGCCAAGACCACATGTCTATATGTGATATATTATTAGATTTGAGGCACTGGGTAGTAGCTGTTGAGTTGAGGACACTTCACCACTCATCCAATGCCTCATTACTGCTGTGGATGAAGTTTAATCTGATGAAGTGTCTTGAATGTGTGTCACCCCCTACAGCTCTGTGTGTTATTTTTCTATTAACTTGATAGTACATAATGTATTAGTCAATCTACCTGTAAACCAGATTGTAGTACCAATCAAATATTCTAAAAGACCGTATCAACACTACAATTATTGAGTTCCTGTGATATTCATTCTACACAAGAACAAGGACACAAGGGGAATCATAGTGATCTCCAATCTAGTCAATTTCTGTTTGTATCCAAGAGGAAATTTGTGTCCGATGTGAAGAAAATAGCAGCGTTCCTGAAATCAGTCAAGGAAAATCGTAAGACTCTGACCTCGTAACATCCAAGGGGATGTTTGTGCCAAATTTGATGAAATTCCCTCGAGGCGTTCTCTCAAATGTGCATTCTGGAGAATGTGACATATGTACAGATGGACCTAAAATCCCAAAACAAAATGTATTACAAACATACATCATTTTTTCATCATTTGAAAGGGAAAGACAACAGTCACAATGGAAATGGAAACAGAGACACCAAAAGCACCACAGTGGGGTTATACTGTAGATAACTTCCCCCACGTTATCTCTAATAACAGAATATTTGGAGATGACAGAAGTAGCTGCTAGAAGGAAAGTAAACGTTATTAAATTGCTGCACACTAAACACCAAAACACAAAGTGTATGTATTCTGTCTGAGCACAGGGGTATCTAAGGATATTTAAAGTGACCCGGTTTTATGTTCAGCATGCACAAAAGGCCTTTTTCACCAAAGCACAGGCGTTACTCCTGTGTTGTTCCTGTGTGTCAAAGAATAGATTTCAAAATACTGCTGCTGGTTTATAAAGCACTGAATGGTTTAGGCCCAAAATACATTTCTGACCTCCTGCTAAATTATGAACCATCCAGATCTCTCAGGTCTTCAGGGACTGGTCAGATTTCTGTCCCCAGAGTCAGAACTAAACATGGTAAAGCAGCGTTCAGTTATTATGCTCCAAATATCTGGAACAAACTCCCAGAAACCTGCAGGTCCGCTGCAACTCTGACTACTTTTAAATCCAGGCTGAAGACTTTTCTTTTTGTCGCTGCTTTTAATTGAACTATTCATATCTTAGACTGCACTGTAACTTTTATCCATGTACTTTTTTCTTTTAATGTTTATTTTATTAGCTTTTCTTTTTAATGACTGATTTTAAATGCCATTTTCTTAATCTCTTTCATTTTTTGTAAAGCACTTTGAATTGCCTTGTGTTGAAAAGTGCTATATAAATAAACTTGCCTTGCCTTGCCTTGCCTTGCCTTACGTGTCAGGTGGAGCAGAAATGGGAGCCAGCATGCACAACAACCTCAAAAATTCAAAAAAATGAAATAGAATTCTGCCATCATTCATTTCAATATTTACACCTGTGTTTTGACACCATGTCTGTGAAAATGGATCGCACCTTTTTTTTTAATGATTTTAGTCACACCGGAGATAAGATACGCTCCATGAGAAAGGCTTATTACAAGACTTTGTGTAGGAACAAAGCACCTGACTGAATTATGGCTCTGCCAAATATATCTTTCAATAAGCATATGTGTGGCAAGCTGTGCCAAAGATAAAGGTCAGTACAATTATAATACACATCACTTGTTGAATTCGAAAAACAGGGGGGGCGACACACACATTTTACACACAGGCACACTGCTCTCAGAGATAGAGGCCAAGCTGACAGCAGCACACAAAGCACACAAAGCAGGGGAGAAGAGGGGGGGGGGGGGAGCATGTGCCGGACCTGGTAATGGGAGATAAATTAACCTCCCTCGGATCTGCTGAGGCGTAGTTGTGTCAGGAGATACACAGCATCGGTGGCACAACAGTGAGCAACCACACCACGGCCACAAAGAAAAAGGTCGGAGGGAGGGAGGGAAAGGAAGATGGCAAATAAATGTAATCTGCTTTCAATTAATCTACTCTGGAGACTTTTACTTTCAATTACATTCTTCAGCATCAGTACAGCATCAGTACATACAAGAAGCCCTTGTACTTCTTATCTTCGTTTTGTAAAACATTTCACAATAGTACAATTTTGTACAAAGTATCTCACTGGTTTACAGTTTTTCAGGTATCTGCTGGACTTCATGTATTTCAGTGCATTGTCAAATGGATTTATAAAGACTTGAATATGCCTGAGTAAAGTAATCCATAATCAAATCCAAAGCTCGCTACAGTAGTGTCCTGATTGAGGATTTTAAAAATATTTGACCAAAACGTAAACTCTGTTGATACAATTTGTACCGTTTGGCTGCACTAAACCCTTTAATATATTGGAATATATTATAGATGTGGCAAAGGATCACTGATTAAACTAGAAAATGCATTTCCTGCTGAAAATGCATGCGAATGCTGTAAACTGTGTACATTTGTTGCTGAATTTAGCTGAAAATGCAGAAAAAGCTGAATATTTTATTCGTTGAATCGTCTCTGTAGCTGCTTTTAGCTACAAAAACCAAGTAAGTATGTTGCTGAACTTAGCGGAGAAATTAAGATGAGTTAAATTATTTGAATCAAAATTGTTACAGCTCAAATGCATTGCAATGACTTTGTTGAAAACTTGAAAGTGAATGTTAAACTGGAAGAGTAGGAAAAATAGTGAAGAAGCTTAATATTTAAAAGAAAAGGTTTATAAAAGGTATAAACAACAAAATGTATAGCCTCAATGTCCTGAAGTAGCTGAATAATGTAATAGTTGAATGGTTTCTGTAGCTGAAAGTAGGCTGGAGTTAGATATTAAATGTAAGTAGTAGTGAATGAATGTGTATTAACAAGAAAATAAAGTAAAAACGCTTTGAAAAGCAGCAGAATATTTTAACTGCAAACGTTTGAACTAAAACCAAACGTCACCAATAATGTATAAAATATGTGGAACATGTTGAAGTCAGTATGAAGTCTCCATCAGACAGAACAGATTAGGCTGAGACAGTCTGTTTGTCATTGTTTGTTTCTGTGCTGAGCACCTAATCATAACACACCTAATCATAACACCTGTGTGTGAGCCCAGAGATCAAAGGTGTCCATGGTGACGACGTTATCAAACACCTGTGTGCAGAGATCAAAGGTTTCCATGGTGATGTGCAGTGATCTGTGAGAGGAGAGCCTTTCCATTGATCTGAATGAGAGATAAACCTCTTACATTTGAACGTTTTGTTGAAGAACCGTAGCAGCTTTCGGTAAAATGTCAACGCGTGAAGCATGTCAGGACCGTGAGGAGCTTCGGAGTCTGCTTTTTGTGCACTTTTGGGTCAATAATGTGGCCTTTTTGGCAGATTTACTAAAAGTGTGCAGCTGCTGCTGTGAGGAAAGATCAGGCTGAATTTACAATGGGCCTTAATGGAGACATGTTGAACGTTTTTATCACTTCATGCCCTCAAGAGGCATTTTGTTAAATTTGATTGCTTAAATCTTTTTATTTTTTCAACGTAGGAGAGGTTTTCCTACGTTTTTCATGAAAAATGATGTCCAAGCAGGGGCGCCGCCAGGGATTTTGGGCCCCTTGAAAATATATCACATTGGGCCCCACCACCAGGCCCAGGCCACGCCAACCAAGTACAATGCTGTAACCACAGCTCCAGAACCCAACCGACTCATTTATGCTTTAAATAACTACCTGTACAGGCTTGCATCTATCTTGTAGTCCAATACTAACTGCACAATATTTACTGACACTGAACGGTGAACATATAACACTGTGCAGACGTGCAACATTCTACTGCAGTAGAATTCACTATTTTATATAACACTAACATTCCTGACAATAGACCTCAATAGTAATCTTTTATGGTGGACATGCCTTTTTAATAACATTTTTGAATGGAACATTCAAAAATCAAAATAAATGTAACTTAAATATACATGACCTCTTAAATTAAAATAAAGTGAACATTAACACCAATATTATCATTTATAAAATGCTATAACAAAAAAAAAACATAAGCAGCAGATTATTTAATTAAATATACATACCAACTACAAAATAAGCAGGTATTAAAGTGTAAATGGACAACAAAACGAAAATGGAAATGAAAAGGCCTGATGGTGGTGCTAAATCAGAGCCTATTACCTGTTCTCAGTGTAACATCCCGTCATGTCTGCTAAATTGTTTGTCATGTTAATCAGGTTCATGTTATTGTTTCACGTTTAGTTCATAGCCCAGGTTAGATTTATGTTTAGTCAAGTATTTTTGTTCACCTGTCTAGGCCTGTCATTGCACTTCCTATTTTATTTTGTACTTACCTCTCTCATTTCAGGCCCCCTTACTTCCTCCCTTTGTGTGTTTTCCCGCCATCGTCAGCGTCTGCCCCGCCCCTGATTGTTTCCACCTGTTCCCCCTTACCTCATGTATAAATAGTCCTGTCTCCCTTTGTCCTGTGCCAGTTCGTCTTGTGCCTTGTGCCATTTAGAGAGCCAGCTTGTCTCGCCAAGAGATTAATGTATTTTGTGACCATAGTCAATTGTATTTAGTTTGTAATTTGCTTTACTATGTTTTGCCTCTCAGGAGTGATTTTTTGTTTGAACTTTATACTTTTACAAAGTAAAGACTTTTTTTGAACAAACTCTCTTTTGAGTCGTGCGTTTGAGTCCAAGTGTCTGTAAGGTTCTTAACACTCAGTCCTTTTCTCATCATGCATCTTGTGTGTAGTGATCCAATATCGTTACCATAGCCTTGCCCTTTAACAGTTATTACGAGCCCTGGCTCAGCCTTACTCACCAAGAGCCCAGCGCCTAGCCTTCTTACAGGCAACGTCACTGATCAAGTCCTTGAAGTCGAGCTTTCTAGCCAACTGGCTTTCAATGGACAGCATGGCAAGACTGCAAAGCCTTATGGGGGGTCAGGGCTGCGGAGCCTAAAGATGGATCTGTTGGTCCTGGCACCAGGGGGGAGGGACAACTGATTTAGTATGAATAGCTGCTAAAAATGTACCTGCATTTATTAAATGTCAGCTAAAAGAGGAGTGAAATGAAAAACCTCAGCATTTTCTGTGAATATATTAACAGTACTTAGGTGGGGTAGGTAAGTTTGAGAAACCAGCTCGAGTGTGCTAGAATTTGAAAATACACAGCCGGAAAAAATCTGCCACTTCCTTACAGAGCCCCTCCTCCAACACACACGAACGCGCACATGACCAATGAGGGCACGAGATAAGTTTGTGCACAGATGGAAGGCTGACAGGCAGGTAGGCCATCCAATTATTTTAGCCGGGCCGGCTAAAATGATTGGTCGTGCTTTTTACAGAGCTACGGCTTCCACAGATGATTTTTTTTTAATGGATTTTTTGTCAAAGCACTTAAGATATTCATTGCTTTCGGGATGTTAAGAGCATTCCATGGAATATAACAAAAAGCGTATCTCGAGACGGTTTCTCAAACTTACCTACTCCACCTTTAATGTCAGCAAAACATTACAATTATTATTTACAATGGACTACGCTTGGCTAACAGACTAATTTCCACCACTCATGGACAGAGATGGGGTCGTTACTAACAAAAAGTAATATATTACATATTACAGATTACTTTTAAAAAAAGTAATATATTACACTACTTCGTTACTCTCTACATAAAGTAACTCGTTACTTTACTCGCAGGGCCGGCCCGCCCCTCCCTGCAGGCAGATCACGCAGACTGCTAAAGTTTCAAATGTTCTCTTTAGTTCAGTTTCCATTGTCGCATAAGACTGATCCAGATCCTGAATGTTTTCCTATCTGACCGTGGCTGTCCTCTGTCTCCTGCTATCTGTATTTTGCGCAGTATATCTCTGCTCACGCTGTTGCGTGAGCAGAGGTTTGAGGTTTGATTATGACTGATTTTAGTAAGTAACGAAGTAACGCGTGTCGGGGCAATGTTAGTAACTGTAGTGTGATTACTGAATTATAAAAGTAGCGCGTTACACTACTCCGTTACCGACAAAAGTAATATTATTACAGTAACGCGTTACTTTGTAACACGTTACACCCAACTCTGCTCATGGACCACACCCACATTTTCTTTGGAAAAACTGGGTGACATACTGTCGCCCTTTAGTCCCTCTCGCTTGTCTTTCTCTCCTTTCTTTTCTTTCTTGAAAGCCTGACTTTGTTAGTCGTTGAGACATCGTACACACGTAAGTACTAGCATCCCTCCTCACATGCTCTCACTAGTCTCTCTGCTAGAAAGGGCCGGTGCTGCACAGCGTTTGGAGGCAGGACCAAACCATTACATGTAAATAGAGGGGGGTGTTCGATGCTTTGGATAATTAACTTTTGGAAGAAAATAAGTTAAATTAATCATAAGTTTAGTGAGTACATCATCAATATGACGTTATATTAATGTTAATTATTAATGATTGATGAAAGGTTACTTAACATTTTTTTCTTAATGTTACATTCTTAATGTTACATTAAGTAACATTTTTTGGGTCCCCTGTCAGTCACGGGCCCTTAGAATCATCCTAACTTTTCACCCCCTTACGGCGCCCCTGTGTCCAAGGAGTATAGGGTTTGGGAGTTATGGCAGGTTTAAAACATTTATTTGGGCAAATTTCAAGCACTCCTCCACTCTGTTTTGAGATCAAAGCACTCTAGACTTAACAAGCTGCTCAATACACGCTAATGTTAAAATCTGAAGAAAGCCTCTTTACCAAGCTCCAAACTAAGTTAAATATCTCAGAATGTGTAAAAGATATCACAAATCTGAATGTGATTTGAATGGCTGAATGTCTTGTGATCATTTTAAAGTTGGAATTAAGTCTCTAGCTGCAAGTATGTGGAAGGAGTAGCATTTGACGCAAGGTGTAGGTAAAAGAGGATTTGAAGGATCCTCCCATTGAGTTACATGTTAAAAAAACAGTTTAAAAAGCTGAATATTTCAAAAAGTATAACATATTTTTTAAAAGTATGTTATACTCCCAGTTTCCCATCATGTGCTGAAAAGGCTGAATATTTTTGATATTTGAATGGTTTCTGTAGCTGAAAGTAGGCTGAAGTTATTCGACGGCAAAATATTGGTTGAAATAAGAAGAAGATTAAAGAGAAACAGAATAACTAGTGCACAGCATTCCACTAATAACTTGAATCACTGAGGTTGAACTGCACTGTAGTTGTGTATATGACCTTAAAACCTTTTAACTTTTTGAAGATTATTTTAGTCTTACTGTAAACTATTGCCTACTAGCTAACTCTGACATTTGTGGACGTGGCCGTCGAGTTTTTTACCTTTTGAACATGAGACAGATTGACAGCTGAGATTACACTGTCCAGATTTATTTTCTTCGCAGTAACGGGTTTATATTCGTAGAGAAATCTGGATGTGTTGAGCATATGCTTCAGGGCCGATAGTTGGAATCTCGTGCCGTATTATTTGTTTCTGCCATCTCATCTCAGTTGCAAGCTCGATGCCCCACTTTGATGGCACTTGCATGATGGAAAATGAGCTGGTGCGTGAAATCAGCAGAGATAAAGTTGCCAAGTGAGTTCATCTGAGACAGCCAGCAGAAAGGAAGCAATTATTATGAACACAAAAGGTGACTGCTGTCAGGTTCTCACCGTTGCATATCAAAGGCGTGCATCTGTTTTTGTTTCACTAAATCTCTGAACAAGTGTTGAGTCTCTCTAGAAATTATTGTTGTATAAAACCAATTAACAGAGACAGGGTTGCACAGACCAAGTTTGTTAGTTTAATCAATATTTTTATTAGGAATACAAAGAAAAACGAAGAAGTTGAAACATCGAAACATAAAAATAATTATAAGAAAAAAGATAAAATAGGACATTTTAAAAAGGAAAATGGAAGTTCTTAATGAAAGTGAAAAACAAATGTTAATGGAAAGGCGGGATTAGTCAAGTGTTAAGGTTTGTGAGAGAGTAATCCTTAACAATTCCATTTACTACATGTTTTAATCATCTGTCACTGAGACTCCTTGCTTCAACATCAAAATTATAAGCCACAGGACAAAAGACAGCATTGCTGTCAATTGTTATAAAAATAAAATGCACTGTTTAGCCAAAAGAGAGGTAAAGAATTGGGAAGAATTCACAGAGACAACAAAAACACTATAAAGGTTCAAATCTTAACATCTATTCTGAGAACCTTTCAAACGTCATGGAAAAAATCACTCAAGCATTAATGTACACTCGGACAAAAGAAAAACATAAAACTGAGGTTATAGAGGAAGCATCTGTCACTTTGAGTTACAATCTTTAGATTGATTTCAGATTTTGAAAATTGAACTCTGTGTAACACCTTACATTGTATATTTTCTTGAATTACAGCCTAACACAAAAGTGCTTGATTGAATTCTGAACAGAGCTTTACGCCCTTATGGTGTACTCTGTCCTTATTTCATGTTCCCAAGTCATTCTGGTTTTGGCAAACGAATCCCACTCAAAGCCATGCGTTGCTCTTATAGCTTGGGTATAATTGAATTCTGGTGGAACCAAATCAAACCTGAGGATGGATCTGAAAGCTATACAATTGGCAATCTTTGTATGGGTCTCTAAAAATAATGATGCCTTGAATTGATTACAACACATAAGTAACATCAATGAATGATGGGGGAAATAGCTGGTTCTTCACTAAAAGCATCAGGGTGGAGGCTGGCAGTAGAGACAGACAGCCACACAAGGCGCAGCACTTGTAAAGCTGCAGAGATTGATTTTTAAGGAGGAGGTGTGTAGAGCCATTAAAGGGAGGATCATGATTGAACCTCAGGGGAATTGAGGTCAATAGGTCAATTTATAAATATGTGCTAACCATTTATAGAATGATTTGGGAACAAACAAAAGGTTACGTTAAAACAAAGAAATCAGGATGGAACATACGTTTGTATCCCATGATGGAGGAAAGGAGTTTTACATCGAGAAGAATGTCTTGACAAATGGGTCTGTTCACGATGCATATATATTATTTTTCTTTTGTATTTATCTGGGAGGCTGATGCTACATAAACCGTACTGTCAACACCAGATTAAGAGCATATAAACATTTGTTGTATTTAACATTTTCTAAAAGGGGTAAAGTATTATTTTGAGCATACATCTTAAATTGTATACATTTTGATATTAGCAATTAGCATTAAATGTTATCAAGGTTGTGAAACAATGCTTATTCAATTTGGGTTGGTCTATGTTTTAACTGATAACTAAAAATGTAACAAAAACTAAGAAGTATTAAGTGACCTAAGGAAATGAATTGCAAAATATAATCTAATCCATTAAGAGTAAAAGTTCATTAACATGTGTTTTAGCACTACAACTTTTACACTTTATTCATTAGCTTGTGGAGAACACTCTTTTTTTTTCTCATGTTTCCGGCACTAAGCTATTATTTCTATTTTAAAGTACATTTTTCCAAGTGATTACAATGATCATTTGATTATGTCAAACCAGGCAGCCAACTAAAATCTAACATGATTCATCATGATGTGATGTCACTCTATCCGACGAACATTTCAAATTATATTTTTTAGTGATTTTTTTTTTTTACCAATATTTGTATTTGCTATATGTGTCAATCATACTGAGTGTGCAGGTGTTGACATTTCCCTCAGAAGCTTTATTAAAGAAAACACCCCAGGTCACGCCGTCATGGCCAGCATCAGAGTGACAGCAGCAGTGATGAAAGCCTGGCTTTTACAGCAGTGGATGAAAACAGCTGTATTGATGTTTTTCTGAGTGATGTTTTGATCTTCAGAGCTGAGCCTGGTTCACTCCCTTCCCTTCTGTCTGTTGGACCCGATAAGAAACAATACTTACATTGAGACTGTGATGGATTAATGCATATAAATGACATCTCATTTATATATTGTCATGTTTATAAAGTACTACTGCTGGTTTTTAAAGCACTGAATGGTTTAGGACCAAATTATATTAACGATCTCCTCCTGCATATGAACCATTCAGAAGTCTCAGGTCTTCTGGGACAGGTCTGCTCTCTGTTCCAAGAGTAAGAACTAAACATGGAGAAGCAGCATTTAGCTATTATGCCCCGACTATCTGGAACAAACTACCAGAATCCTGCAGGTCCGCTGCAACTCTTACTACTTTCAAATCCAGACTGAAAACTATATATTTTTGCCGCTGCTTTTGATTGAGCTGTTCATATTCACACTGCAGTATGGCTTTTATTCATGTATTGTATAGCTGTTGTGTTTATTTTATTATCTTTGCTTTTTAATGCCTGTTTTTAAATGCCATTTTATAATATGTTTCTGCTGTATTTCTTCTTAAATGTCTTTTATTTTATTTTGTAAAGCACTTGTCGTGTGCTGAAAGGTGCTATATAAATAAACTTTCCTTGCCTTGTTTCAACAGCTGCTAGAAATAAAACTGATTAAATTAATCTATTCCTAATCAAATGTAAATTCAGTTATTTAACACTGTATAATTATAAAGTTATGGTTAAAGAGTAGTGGTGGGAAGTCATTACCTTAATTTGAATTTTACATTATATTGCATATACATTTGGGTCAGGTTTTTAATTCAAAACAACTTACAATTAATGCAACCAGCAATGAGGATACAAATTCAGAACAGCCAGATT
Source organism: Gymnodraco acuticeps (assembly GCF_902827175.1). Classification (NCBI taxonomy): domain Eukaryota; kingdom Metazoa; phylum Chordata; class Actinopteri; order Perciformes; family Bathydraconidae; genus Gymnodraco; species Gymnodraco acuticeps. Next base: position 4,566,110 of record NW_022992250.1, read on the forward strand.
CCTAAATTTAAGCTTCAAATAAGCCCAACCGCACATTTCTTTTTTGTGTGTTCAAATGTAATAGCCAAGATGCGGTGGAAACAGGAGGTTTTCAGTCCTCTGCAGTCCTGATATGAATGGGGAGCTTGTTCCACCATTTTGAAGCCAAATATCCAAGCTTTGCTGCTGCACTTTTTTTTAACATGTATAATCCACACAAATGGAAAGCTGTAAAACGTATTTGGGTGCACTGCAGTCTCCCTGAATCTGTATCTGTCCGAGTGTGTTAGCCTGCATGTGTAATACAATTATGCAGATGTGTGCTTTGGTCCTGCAAAATAGTTCCTCAGATAATTGCAAAGCTCATTTGCACCTCCAGCTACCAGCCGGGACTCGTAATTATTCTCTCTCTGATACACTTCTAGCTCAAGCACAAGTCACATTTCCTTGCTAATCAATCACAGAGGCATAGTTTTCCTATGTTTGAGTTTTTTACAGTGAAACGCCACACTGTGAGATCCTTAATAGAAAGAAACATGTTGATCGTGTTAAAAAGGAAGGTTTTTAAACAGATTAAGGGGTTAAGATGATTCATTTATCATCGCATTTGTGTTTGGCCTTGTTTCACGCTTGTCTCACTCATTACTGTTGCTTTTATGAGTAGCACACACACACACACACACACACACACACACACACACACACACACACACACACACACACACACACACACACCACACATCACACACACACACACACACACACACATACATACACACACACACCACACAACACACACACACACACACACACCACACCACACACACACACACACACACACACACAACACACACACACACACACACACATACATACACACACACACACCACACACACACACACACACCACACCACACAACACACACACACACACACACACACACACCACACACACACACACACACACACACACACACACACACACAATGCCAAAAGCAAAACATCCCCACCTTTGATTTAAGTGAGGTTAAACTTTTTGTGTTCATTCCACAGCAGGATGTAAGCTGTAGTGGCTTGGATTTAAAGCTGTGCTCTAAAGCTGAGCTGCAAAGCTGTCTTGATAAAAAAAGGGTGCAATACTTTGTGGTATGTCTGATTGGAAGCAACCCTACTGTGTGTGTGTGTGTGTGTGTGTGTGTGTGTGTGTGTGTGTGTGTGTGTGTGTGTGTGTGTGTGTGTGTGTGTGTGTGTGTGTGTGTGCATGAGAGAGAGAGATAGTCATATGCATTGGATACGAATCCAGAGCACACACACACACACACAGGGAAGCTAGACGGAGTCCAAGGGAGAGGGGAACGGAGGTCTGACCAGGTTGGAGAGTGCAGGGAGAAGAGCCAGGAGGAGCGGGACAGCGTCCAACGTTGGAGGTGGTCTAGAGACAGGAGCTAGGAGTCAGGCTGGCTTGAAGCTGCAGGCACAGGAGAAAACAGGTCAAACAGGGAATCACAATCGAAGACTTTCCAAAGCTAGAGACTGACTGTGGGTACAGAGTCTACGATCTGGCGAAGTGGAGGAGTCAGGGCCGGAGTCTTCTGCCAGAGGTGATTGGATTGCACACACACACACACACACACACACACACACACACACACACACACACACACACACACACACACACACACACACACACACACCACACACACACACACACACACACACACACACACACACACACACACACACACACACACACACACACACACACATCACACCACACCACACACACACACACACACACACACACACAATACACTCTCTCTCTGTGTGTTTAGATGGATGTGAGACCAAGAGCAAGAGAAGCAGATATATGTGGCACACAGAAACAAATGAATCCCCTTTGGCAATTAAAGTGTATAAAGAGGGAAAGAACATTTCAAACAATTTCAAAACACGCTGTGGTGTCCAACCGAGTAGCCATAGCAAGATTAAGATTTAAAAGAAGCTTGTCCTTAGATGTCTGATTCTCTGGTTAAATCCACCAGCGTAAGTCATAGGACTTCACTGTGTCATTACTGTCAAATACAAAACATGTCTCTAAAATACAGTTACTGACACATTTTGGCTCAAAATATGTTCCAAACAGGTCACAATTCGGTCAATTAAAAAGAAATGTGTAGACAATCACGTAGAAATATATACAAAATATTATGTTTACATAATCACATTCAATGTCTTTAGGCTGGACACAAACATCTACTTTAATATCTGAACAAAGTAGTGCCATCAAGGAAGGGTTTTTCAGAAATATTACTTGAAACACAATCAAATGTGACATTTGAAAGAGAAGAGATGTTCTGCTCTGTTGGGGTACGATAAACTTTCACAGTTACAAGATTGAATCAGAGTCAGAAAACAGGGTTATAATCTTATTTTTCTGCAATGCAATCAGGTTGTTTCTGAGTGTTTTGCACAAGCACAGAATACAAATACGTGGAAAAACTGTGGTTGTGTGTTTGTGTGTGCGCATGTGCATTTGTGCTTGCATTATATTCAGAGATGAACCTTTTGCGTGACTGGTGCCTTAATTTCTTTATAAACCTACTTTATCAAATGAAATTCCCGACAGATGGTCCAAATATGATCAACTGCTCTGAAAGTATTATCCTCTGAAACAAAAGGAAGAGACAAGGGAGGATGAGAAAAGGAAGGGAGATAAGACCAGGAGTGCTTGCCGGGAGGATGTGAGTATGTGCATAACTGGTAACTGCAGAGATTAAACTCATATAGGAAAGGAACCACGTAATAAATTGCTTCGCCAAAGTACAGAGGTTCTTTTAAAAAGAAAATTAAACATCTAAATGTAAAGTCTGACTCTTAAAGTTTATTTTATCAAGTAGAATTGTTCACTCCCGATGACTTGACATGACTATGCCATCTTAATACCACAACTAATGAAGAAAAGTGTTTACACGCTATCCCTTCCGCAGTATCTTACGTATTGTAAACTAATAGCATTTTTTTCCGCTCGGAGAGAATTCAAGCAATCAAGAATGTGTTCGATGGGATCACTAAGAGGTCATTTTAGAAGCAGCAATCACATAAAAAGATTCCACACACTGCAAGGAACCACAATACAAGTGATGGTGCATACAGATCATACAATAGGTTTTGATTACCTCACCTAAGATTACCATAATGAGGACAATCGGGTTGAATGTCATGTAAGGTGTTTCATAGTCATTGTGTTTGGTGTGTGTGTGTGTGTGTGTGTGTGTGTGTCAGATGTCACACACACACACACACACAACACACACACACACACACACACACACACACCCACACACACACACACACACACACACACACACACACACACACACACACACACACACACACACACACCACACACACACACACACACACACACACACACACACACACTCGCTCTGCAACATGTCAGTAAAACATTAGAAAAGCATGACTGTAATATCGGACAGTTTTTGTTTCCTAATGCTGTTTTCATTTGGTTGTTTCACAGAGGCGAGGCGAGGCGAGGCGAGGCGAGGCGAGGCGAGGCGAGGCGAGGCGAGGCGAGGCGAGGCGAGGCGAGGCGAGGCGAGGCGAGGCGAGGCGAGGCGAGGCGAGGCGAGGCAAGGCAAGGCAAGGCAAGGCAAGGCAAGGCAAGGCAAGGCAAGGCAAGGCAAGTTTATTTATATAGCACTTTTCAACACAAGGCAATTCAAAGTGCTTTACAAAAAATGAAAGACATTAAGAAAATGGCATTTAAAATCTGTCATTAAAAAGAAAAGCTAATAAAAGAAACATTAAAAGAAAAAATACATGGATAAAAGTTACAGTGCAGTCTAAGATATGAATAGTTCAATTAAAAGCAGCGACAAAAAGAGAATGATCTAATGCTGGGCTTGATCAATTGTCTCATCTTACAGCGATCACCTTGGTAAAAGTCTAATACATTTCCACTGATGTTTTATTAACAGTGTTCACTGTAAATTTGATTTTGTTTATCACAAAGAACACCCATGTACCTCTTAAAGACGATCTATGCTGACAGCAATCATGAGGGAAGTGTAAACTGGTTTTGTTTTCATAAACTACTTTGTGTATGCCAAAATGCTTCTGACTGTATGTTTTGGTTGAATTACTCTCTTGTCTTTGGTTATAGAAATCAACAACGCTAATTATATTCATCATAAATGTGAATTGCAATGTAGCAGATTAAACTCTGATGCTGCCAATTATTGAGAGACACCTGTGCACACAGAGTGGATTGTTGTATATGTATGATACTGTAGATGGTGTACAAATGACATTATACTTGTTGAGAAATCTCCAAAGGGTCCAAAACGTTAATAAATAGTGATCAGAATCAGAATACCTTTATTCGAGAGGGGACATTTGCATTTGTTACAGCAAGTATCACTCAAGATGCATGCATAACAATTAAAGCATCTTATTAAGACTCAGATTATAAGATTATAGTTTGCACAAAGGATAGAATTGAAAGGCCACAGCCTTTTCACACACTTAGGCTGATCTTGTATAGAATGTATAGGCAGATCCGTATACAGCCTGGAAGCTTATATTAGTATTCAGTGTTGTTTTTACGTAATTGCCCCACTTATTGTAAATGAAACAAAAAATGCTCCAGCTAATGAGTAATGAAGGCTGCCTCTGGTAAATGTCATAAAAGGCTATCATTTTAATTGGTTCCAACATAAGCTACTGTAAATTATCTGCACCAGATGTGAATTTGAAATGAAGGAAGCCACCAAACATTTGGTAGACACACTCAGAAATGTCCTTTAAATATGGTGTTACAGGAAACCAGCTTGTTTAAAGGAATACACTTTATAAATACAAATGTCTATATATTAATGTGTGCACTGCTGAATAATGCATCTTGGCTCAACACACACCTTATGACAGCAGTTATCCTTAACCCTTAGATGCATAAGTGGGTCTTTTTTGACCCGGTGAGGTGGTTTTCTTAGAGTATTTTTGTAATTACATTTTTGTATCATTTCATATTCCAGCTATTCCTCAAAAAACATGTTTTGGATATCATGCCATTCAAATGTACATTTGAAGACATTTTAGTTTTTGTAGTACTACCCCAAGCTTCCATAAGTGGATCAAAAATGACCCGTATGCATTTTCTATGGAATTTCGTTTTTTTTTTCAAAATGTAAAAAAAATGTCTAAAATGATAAATAGTGAAAACTTAAATATAAAATATTTCTAGTGTGAACCAAAATATAAATATTATACAAGTAATTGTTCTTAACCAAAATGACAAAAATGGCATAAAAACACATATTCTAATACGGGTCCTTTTTAACCCACTTATGGAAGAGTAGGGTCCAGTCACTCGTGCATCTAAGGGTTAAAGAAAGCATTAATATAAATCTATTTGCGTATCCGTAGATCACAGCTGTCCAAAACGTATTTAATATTCAAGTGTGGGATGATGAAACGTGTGGTAAGCGCGAATAATTAATCTTTAAACTTTCCCTTGCAGATGCAAAACATCTTTGGCATTCCCATATTGGCTCTTATCCCTGCTTGTGGTCATATTTTAAGATTAGAAAGGGTTTAGGCTTAATTCCTGGACATTTAAAGATGGCAGCATTTATTCCACAGAGATCAGCGGGTACCATCCAGTGAGAAAACTGAAGAGTTTCCAAGTTATCTGTTCTGATTCATTGCCAGTTGGAATAACTGACAGGTCCTGACAGAATGGTAGAGTCTCTTAACTTCCTGTCAGCATGCCAGCTGCCACACTCTCTGGGTGTCATGTAAAGTTACACAAAGTTTTGTCACTCCAGTTCATTAGCAAACTTTCTGAATTAATTTGAATTAAACCAGCATGTGTTAGAGGACTCTTGCTGCTCATTTCAAATGCATCACGGAGACCTTAATTCATCTTAGAGACGTATGCTGATTTGAATTTCGGTGCACAAAGTCAATAGACTAAGGGGAGCTATTGTTTTCATTTTTCTTTTTTTAAAAATGTAGGCTCCCACATGGAAAAGCATAGATTGAAAAGTGAATATAAAATCATGTTTATAAAGATTGAATGACAAATTAAACATCTGATATGAATGTGGCAAAAAGTAATCCCAAAAAGACTTTCCTATTCTTTCCCATTCCATTCTATTTTGTTTGCTTTTTGGAGCAGACATAAATTACCCTGCATGGCTGGTTGTGTGTGCATGTGTTAGTGAGTGAGTGAGCAAGATGTGTGTGTTTTTTTGTGTGTGATGTAGTCTTGGTTTGAACTTTGTCTACTGCACGCACACCCTTGCTCTGTGCTACAGGGAAATGGGAAATGTGGGCGTTGTGTCTGCCAGGCCTCTTACACTTGGCATGTCTACATGCATTACTCACACACACACACACACACACACACACACACACACACACACACACACACACACACACACACACACACACACACACACACACACACACACACACACACACACACAACACACACACACACACACACACACACACACACACACACATACATAACACAACTAAAACAAATACATGTGTACACATCCGCAAACACAGAAATGCTCAGTCAGAGATGCACATGCATGCAGTCACACACATGCGCACACACACACACACACACACACACACACACACACACACACACACACACACACACACACACACACAGTCCATTGATAATTTCATCTTGTAAATAGTTAATATTCAAACTGGCCAGGCCCGCCAGGCTCGCCAGGCAGCTAACGGCATGATAGCATTAGCCATCTTACACACACACACACACACACACACACACACACACACACACACACACACACACACACACCACACACACACACACACACACACACACACACACACACACACACACACACACACACCACACACACACACACACCCACACACACACACACACACACACACACACACACACACACACACACACACACACACACACCTCGACACTCACTGTCTCTCTATCTACATGGGTCCGCGACTCCTCCTGCTGCAGTTGCTCGTGGGACTCAGATCTAATTCAGAGTTGTTCAGTCATGTTTATTGAGGTGACGTTAATGCACACTCCCTCGGCTCCCACACTAACATATAATCTCCCACAATCTTGCATCCAGTAGATGGCCTCATTGTGCCTCTGTGTTCATGCCTGCTGGCTACAAGTTCATCAAAGGACAACAAGTCACCTTCATATTTGGCTCTTTTATTTTGGGGAATTCAAATCATTGATATTGTGTCCAGGTGTAAAATAAATAAAACGCTTTATAGGGAATACGATCATTATTGTTACTTTGCAAATGAAACGCTGAGTTTTTGATGTTGCTATTAGTGAATCAGACAGCCACTAACATTTGAGACGAATCAGGTTTCATAAAGCCATTTGCATTATTTAAGACAAATCAAAAGCTATATATTTCCATAGGCTGTATTCAATAAACCTACTTTGTTTTTAAGTTACGGTAGGTTGTGCAGGTTTTCGTTATCACAAACCATATGTGGCTAAAAATGTGAGTGCTCTGTACGGTGTGATTTTCGGTGGCTTTACACTCCACAGCCTGCCTGGATGGATGGAGCAGTTGTGGCACCGACCGTGGAGCACAGCAGCAGCTGAGCGGAGAGAGAGGAGCGCGCGTGAAAACGTGTCTTGGAGAGATCGGAGTAATTCCCATCACTCTCCGCCGGCCAGTCAGACCGCAAACACATCACAGGGGTAACTGAATTTTGCACAGCAATGGAAGGCTCTAAAAAAGGACTTTGAAGAAAGAAAAAAACACCTGAGGACCATCGCAACAGGGAAGAGTGACTGACTTCCCCATGGAGGAGTGCGCAGAGACGGTGCTTTCCTTCTCCTTCACTTGTTACCAAGATACAAGTTGGATGGATGGTGACAAACGGTGGATTTAGCGGGAACAAGTTTTTTTTCATGTTGATTTTGGATTAATTAATTTTTCCAGTTGATCCAAGACGGTGCTGCGGAATCTGGACTGCCTGCACAGAGCCAAGCGCACGCTCCCGAAATATATACGAAAAAAGTAAATAAACTCTGTTTTTAAGACGTCAACCCAGGGAATGCGCTGCCAGAGATACTTTAGGTTGGTGTCCAATATATCTCTTGAATGTTTTTGAAAGCTGAGCGGTCGTTGTGCTGTGCACGCGAACTAAACCAAAAGAGAAATAAATGACCTCGCATCTGGATTAGAGCGACGTGTCAGTTTAAAAAGAGCTGAGATGATTTCCTGCAAATGATTTATACTTTAATGTATATCTCCGTGATATCAAATTGGATTGTTAAGACTTTTGAACGCCTAATTCTATCACCACTTACAATTCCATTTACTCACAGGGAGCTGCATTCAAAGATATAAATAAATACAACAAAACATCTAGTAGCTGGGGTGAATCAGCGTCGATACAGGCACCAATATAATCACACGGACACGCCAAGAGAATCATTGAACAAATCAGATAAACGAAGCGCGAAAACCATCAATATAACTTATTGATGAGTTGGTATATAAGGCTAATGATTGACCAAGCCTCTGTTTACTCAACAGCTCGGCAACCATATACTGTGAAACTTTCACTTGACAGCTGAGGCATCCATAGAGTGGAGAAAAACGAACAAGGAGTTCACTTTAAATCTCTTTTTTTTTTACAGTGCTGATTGGAGAAATAACTGCAAACAACAGCTGGAATAATTTCACTCCTCTTAAAACTAGAATGTCTGCTGCCTGTGCTTCTGCTGCAGGAATTTATGAACCAGGTATTTTCGGGAGGCAAATTTTCAAAGAGATCTTTTTGAAATATTTATAGCAATTCTCTTGCAAGGATGGTGTTTGAAACAAGGAACCTATGGATTACCCAGTCTGTGGGAGAGCTGGTGCCGAGACAATTGACCTCTCCACCAGCTACGCCATCTGTCTAAAATTCCTCCCCAGAGAGGCACAGCTGCTGCAGGCTGGGGATGTGATGGGGTGACTGTTGACACCCCCCTCACCCACCCCCTATCTCTCTATTAGCAGTGTAACATAAACAATGGATCTGAATTTCTCAACGGTTCAAGATGGAAAGCAGCTGCTACCAGAGAGACACTCGTCCAAGCGTGTGCTGACGGGATGCTTCCTCTTCCTCCTCATCCTAACCACGCTGCTAGGCAACACGCTCGTGTGCGCTGCCGTCACCAAGTTCCGACACCTGAGGTCGAAGGTCACCAACTTCTTTGTCATCTCCCTGGCCATCTCTGACCTCCTGGTAGCTATCCTGGTTATGCCATGGAAGGCGGCAACTGAGATTGTTGGGTTTTGGCCGTTTGGCGCGTTCTGCAACGTTTGGGTCGCGTTTGACATCATGTGCTCCACTGCCTCCATCTTGAACCTGTGTGTGATCAGTGTAGATCGGTATTGGGCCATCTCAAGCCCGTTTCGCTATGAACGCAAGATGACCCCTAAAGTGGCATGTCTGATGATCAGTGTGGCGTGGACACTGTCAGTCCTCATCTCCTTCATTCCTGTTCAGCTTAACTGGCACAAAGCTCAGACCACCAGCTACGCAGAGCTAAATGGAACATACCCTGACGATCTGCCCCCTGACAATTGCGACTCCAGCCTTAACAGGACCTACGCCATCTCCTCCTCCCTTATCAGCTTCTACATCCCTGTGGCTATTATGATAGTCACTTACACCCGGATCTACCGCATCGCTCAGATACAGATACGGAGAATATCTGCACTGGAGCGGGCAGCAGAGAGTGCCAAAAATCGCCACAGCAGCATGGGGAATAGTTCGAGCATAGAGACTGAAAGCTCGTTCAAAATGTCGTTCAAACGAGAAACCAAAGTCTTAAAGACGCTCTCAGTCATCATGGGAGTGTTTGTTTGCTGCTGGCTGCCCTTCTTCATCCTTAACTGCATGGTGCCGTTTTGTGAGCCCGACGTGCCGGACAGTGCCACGGACTTCCTCTGCATCAGCTCGACCACCTTTGATGTGTTTGTGTGGTTTGGCTGGGCGAACTCCTCGCTAAACCCCATCATCTATGCCTTCAACGCCGACTTCCGCAAGGCCTTCTCCATCCTCTTGGGCTGCCACCGGCTCTGCCCGGGCAGCAACGCCATTGAAATCGTCAGTATTAACAACAACATGGGAGCCCCTAACACAAACCCCAACTGTCAGTATCAGCCCAAGAGTCACATCCCTAAGGAGGGCAACCATTCAGCTAACTATGTGATCCCCCACAGCATCCTGTGTCAGGACGAGGAGTTACAAAAGAAGGATGGATGTGGAGGGGAGATCGAGGTGGGCATGGTAAACAACGCTCTGGAGAAACTTTCCCCAGCCATCTCTGGGAATTTAGACAGCGATACTGAGGTCACACTGGAGAAAATCAATCCCATAACACAGAACGGACAGCATAAAACCGCTTCATGTTGAGCAAAGGCAAAGATGTATCAAAGTACACCGCGGCATGTATGTACGCACAAAGGGAAGAAAAGCTTACCCAGGAGGACAGCACAATCTATGTCTTTAAGAACATGCATGGCAGAGAAACAGTGAATGGGATATACAGGACCTTAAGACTGTCAACAAAAACCTACATTGAAAAACCTACAGAATGTTTTAAAGTAAAGGCACTTTATCCTGGATATAACTATCTGCAAAATACGCTCAGCATTTATTGATGAAATTGAGACATTTGATGATAAATGTTGATAATGTGAATATTAAAGCAGAACACTAGCTAAGTGCACATGTATACATTGTTGTGTTACATTTGCAAAGATGTATACATCTGCATGTGTATTCTGTACAGTACTGACACAACCTTGGAAGGACTTAAACACAGTGTATACAGTGGAGGAAGATGTAGTAACTGTTAGCAAAATGTCTTGTAGGTAGGTGCATTGTATTTGTTTCATGAAAAAGATAAATTGGTAAATTGGGAATTGCTTTTGGTTCAGTATGCTTAGTTGTTCATGACAGTTATTTGTCTTCAGTACGTTTATATTCTATTGACATTTTTATTGCAAATTCAAAACAACTGTATTACCGTGGTAATTTATTTGAGTTAAAACTGCTTCAGACACCAAAGTAACAATATTACGTTTCATTGTAAGGGGGCAGGTAATGGAGTTCAAAACCTTAAGCCAAGTTGTCATATACTGTATTTCTAAATATTTAATTTGTACACCTCCCAACCTATTGTTACCTTGCAGTTTCTAAAGAGTAGAAAGTATCTTTCTTTGTCTACCTTCCTTCCTTGTACCCTATTCTTATATTTTCTCATTCATGCCCACCTGGGACGGATCAGACTGGCTCTCCTGAAGTTCCCTCCAGTTTATTCTCACTCCATGTTATCATTAGCTCTGTCTCCCCTCCCAGCTACTCTTCAGCAAACCCTCTCTAGGGCCCTACAGTCTTCTCTTCTTTACTTTGACTTGCTCCCCTTTTCCTCAGTCCCTTCCTCGCTTAAACCACCCTTATTTCTAAAGCATTGTCAACCTCCTTTTTCCTCTGTCAGCATAGTCCTTTACACCTGCACTCTACTTTCCATTTATGTTTGTCCATCTGAATTTGACTTGACCTTCTTCTCTGGCAGCCCTCCATTTTATATCTTTACTATGCCCACTTAAAGCTGTATTGGTTTTTCTATCCATCAATCTCATGGCTAATTCTGTCAGAAGAATGGAGATCGATAAACTCAAAATCCCACACTTGGACAGAGGAGGCAGCAGCAGCAGCAGCAGCAGCAGCAGCAGCAGCAGCAGAGTTCACTCATCTGTAATGCAAGTGACACCTGGTGACCTTTTTCAAACTTGCAGATATCTGATTTTGTAAATTGCTCATGCTGGGAGCCATGCTGTGCAGTAGTGGCGAAGGAGAGCATGCAGTGTGACAGTTGCTCTGTTTGCATGGGTGAAGTCCAAGTCAAACCACCATTACCTGCAAGATATGGAACATATTTGTATTCCCATTCCTCTTCCAGTCATTCCATTTGGCATTGTAGCCTTTATACCTATGTATACAATTACAACTGGAGTTGTGATAGAGTCAAAGTAAGGTCCTGTCCAAAAGGCAGTAATAAGTTAGTCCAAATGATTAAATGATTTTATACCAAATATGAAATATATTATTAACAGTGACCAACACCTTTTAAAAGGGTCATGTTTTTGCTAAGCTACAATCCTTTTCACTGAGTTATTTATAGTTAGTTTACAAAAAATGAATCTCCAAATAGGTTGTTTCAGATTAAAGGTAGTTAACACTTCTATGTAACATCGGCTTTACATTGGCCAGTGAGGCTGCAGTTGACAATATGTGATTAAACACAGGGTACGACTTTGCAAATTACATCATACAACTAAATGAAGCTGTTGTTTGCAAATATTTGCTATTATTAACCTCAAACAAGATTAAGTTAAGTTTAAGCTTATGAACTCAAGTTTTAATTGGTAAAACATAGTGCTATTGTTGTTTCAAAACATAGCAATGCTATAAATGTTATGCATGTTTACCAATTACAGTCAAACACATGACAGAGAGCATTACATTATACAAGTACATGAAGAGCGTGGCAAACATGGTGGAAAAGCAGTATGAAAAACACATGCTCATAACCTTGTTTTATGGGTAGATTACCCACTCTCTCTCTGTCAGAGTTTAAATAAATGTTAATGTATCTGTGGCACACATTATAAGCCTTTACTTCTAGGTTTAAGTTGTATTCAGTGTTGCTGGGGAAAGAGTGCTCAACAGCATGCTTTCGGACATTGTATGCTGTGTGTGGCGATGAAGGCGTGAAACAGTTTCACATCAGAGAAAGGCAGAGCAGATCCAATAGAAAGCAATTGGTCTTGAATGAAGCATTTGATTTTCCTGCTCTGGAAAATCCAATGCTACTGTATCTAGATGGCAACAAATGGGGGGAAAGCTTTTAGCTCAATATGTGACTTGGCTTGTTGCACAAAAGCAACTCATTGTCCTCTCTGCCTCCCTGTCCTCTTCCACTGCTACAGCTGCTGTTCCATCACTTTAAAACATTTATGAAGTTGAATTTGGATTAAAGATGTTTTATTAAGAATAAGAATGAATAAGAATTAATTTAAATTCCCAAGTGATTTAAATGTCTATAACAAGTGCCACTATATACTTAAACGTTCCCCTTTACTCCCATGCCTTTTAGAAACTCGCAACCATATCAGCTCAGTGACCTTTCCTTTTTCTCTTCCTCAATTCCTCTTAATTTACTCCCTAATTATTTCCAAACACAAGCCAGCTCAAACAAGCGTTAAAACATGAACTGCACATAATCTGACTGGACATTGGACATAAAGGGGAAATGCCTTGGAGAAGATTTGGTTCCCACTCCACCTCCTCTACCCTCCTTTTCTTCCATCTCTTTTTCTTTTCTCTTGGCTGCCTCTGTCGACTTGATGAGCACTCCCTATGTTAACACAGATTGAATTTATTATTAAACGGACAGGGCCGACTGTTTCCCTTCTGTAGTTTGAGTCAAAGCTCTGAATCAAAGCCCCAACTAGCCATGTTGTTATTATTATAGTTATTATTATATTATTGCTTTTGCCAAAATTCAAATGTTGGCTGAATGTGGCTGTAATGTAGCTTATGCTGTGATTTAACCAGTGTTTAAGCTGAAATGTGGGTATTCTTAAAGAGATTAATCTGCCATTTGTTGTGACATCATTGGCATTTACAGGTTTACCAGATGTTTTTCGTATATGCTGTATGTACACATTTATAGAAACATACCTCCAGCTGTGAGGGCAAATTATCTCTGATGTATTTTGACTCCATGTAAACCCCCTCCTGAGCCATCACCTTGTCAACTTGGTGAGTCATCTTTCCAGATGCCACTGCTTTGATTTTGTGGAAGAGGCTATGTCGGGCAACATTCCCACAAGCAAAATGTTTTGTTTGATCCCGAGCATTCCTCCAGGCTGCCCTACATGTTGCTTTCGGGAGTCAAGATGACAGTACACGGTCTCTCAATCAGTGTAGTTACATGATGTATGACAACTTAAGCAAATCTGACGGTGCAGAATCCCTCCTCCTCTCCCTCCAAAGGCGGGACAAGGGACGCATGAGATGTAGGGCGAACAACACTCCCAAGCCATGGGAGTGTGATAATGATATTTCAGCTTACTCAAACTGTCTAGGATAATGACGGAGTCCCTACCTCAACATCAATTCAGTGACAAAGCTTCATGTACAAAATTAAATTGCAGTATTTAGCGTTGGGGCGTGCAGGATAGAGTATTGTACAATGATGTTCAAAATGTAGTCGTGATGAACACAAGTGCTTTTTATCTTCAAAAATCCTTAACGTGTAGCAAACTTACATGCTGTATGTTTTCTTTTTCAGTGTGGGGTTATAATTTACAGTAAGATGCAGCAGTCACTGACTGTTTATATATTTATTTATTAACTAAAATGTTTCTGGTGTTCATTCATGAACGTGATGTCAAAGATTATAACTCTCAAAAATAATTACAGTATTTAGTTTACAGTTTGTACAAAAAAAATGTGCCCTTCTTGTCAAATAAACATGTATGTATTTTTGTTCATCTTTGTTGTTTCTTTGTGAGGGGTTTGTGGATGTGGCTGTGCTTCTGACACTCAGTGGCTATTGGAAGATCATGTCGCTGCAGGGAATCGATGGAGATTGATTTTGAACGGTGACGCATATTTTTTTCCAGCTCCCTGAGCCTGGTGTCCTCACTGTGTTCCTGACTTCGCATGCATTTACATAACCTGACAGCTACTTGACAGTTGACACGTCCTCTTGCCCTGCTGTCCGTCCCGCCTCATTTGTTAACTTAAATATGGGCAGAAACACATGCCGACTCAAAGTAACATTTTGAGACCTCAACCCTGCCACACTAAAGGGAAAAATAACATTTTAGATCCCTTTAAAACAAATAGGTCTTGATGTGTTTAATGTAAAGGCTGTTAAGTATTTACCTTTACCAAATCAGTCTCTACACCTTTGGACTTGTAATTTGTGTCTGAATTGGATTTAGCCCACAGGTATGAGTTGCCCACCTTTGCATTTAGCAACTATAGATTTTGCTGAAATCAATAATCTATGTTTACCTTACTGGGTTGGGGCTTGTTTCATCAGCTTTTCATCTTAAGGCCAAAAAAACCAAAAACATCTAAATCAGTCTGAGTAGAAAGAGTTGACAAAACCCATGTCTAATTGCATAGTTCTGCTTCAAAGCATTACCTTGCATATCTCTGGTGAAGCAAGGTAAGAATCAACGTTGAAGCAGATTAGTCTGGTGCTCCATCTCATTTTACGCATCCGTGCATTTGCTCATATGCATTAAGCAAGGGTCAATATACTGAACTTGGGTAATGCAATTCAATATTAGTCTTTTACTTTTGTTTTGGAAGTGAAAGGTGGGGTTCATTTAAGTCATGAGAAAAACAGCAAAACTGCAGCATCTCTTGGCTGACTTGTGCAGCTGCCAGTCCTGCCCTAATTAACATCTGTTTATACACAAACAAACACAACACACACAACACACACACACACACACACACACACACACACACACACACACACACACACACACACACACACACACACACACACACACACACACACACACAACACACACACACACACACACACAACACACCACACACACACACCACACACACACACACACCATTTCAAATTGAAATTGAATCAAGAAAGTAGCTTGTGCAACTCGGGATATAAATCAGGGGCTGTAAGTATTTAATTGAAAATAAAAAGAAAGTATTTGACATCTACTTTTTGTATTATAATCTATACATAAAACACTAGTTGTCCATCTTTGTGCACATACAGTATACATGTAATGTAAATATTTACACATGCTTTGGCCCGGGGCAATGTGTGAATATTATACCTCATTGCATTAGTTCATCCGAGGTTTGAAATCCCATCTAAAAACCAATAGCACGTTCTCAAAGGCAGGATTGCACACTGGTTACAGGGGCGGTCACAGTTGGAAGTACACTTCAAATGAAATGAATGATACACTATTTGGTATGTTTTCCAAAGCAAAGTGGCCAAGTGATCCATGCAGGCTCTCCAGCTCAAGGTGTCACATCTCCCATGCAGCTTTGTTCACATTTGCCAATCACAGCCCTGGTGGCATTTGTTCTGAAACCTTTTCCTGTTGTGTTCTTGTTTCACATCTAATTCAATATTATAATTATTGTTGGTTGAGTGTCAAAACTTAAAAATGATTAAGTATTGTGATGTGCAGCTTTTTACCGCACTCATGAATACATTCCTGTTACACACCTATCCATTCAAGTCAAGGGACATTAAAATATAGTTGCCCTAAGACATTTTTCAGACAGAACAAGGATTCAAACATTTGTTATTTATGCTTATTAACAATGAAATACCACTTGATATTTAAATAATTTCTTGACTGTGACACAGACTTAGGGGTTTAAAATGTATCAAGCAGAAATTAGAATTTGTTCTCAAACCATTTAATTGCTTATTAAAATACAATAAATTCAAAGTGTATTCATCTTTGCTGCTATGTGGCAGACATTTAGCTTTCAAACACCAAGAGAAATCTCTTTCTTAAGAAAGGAAGCTCAAACTTAAGTCAAATACTACAGGTCTGCATGTTATTTAAAGAGGGTAACTGTATGATTTGAAATGTCTTTTAGGGATTCTTTTCAAAAAAATGTTTTTGATAAGAGACATGTATCCTGTAGACTTCCCTATTAAAAAGATATTTCCTGGTGTTTGAACATCTGATCAGTTGTTTAACCCCCCGTGAGATTCTTCAGGGGGGTTATTCACAAATCATGGGAAACAACATTATTATCCTGGATTCAAGAGCAAAAACATAGAAAAAACATAAATAACTGGTCCGACTTTTAGCTTTTAAATCCCATAAGTACACAGTACTGTGTATTGACAGTTAACCTGATGCAGCCTGAGAGACAGAGAGGCAGGAGTCGGGTCACAGTGGAAATACAATCAAGGTTAATGATGGACTGCAGGCAGCAAACTGCAATATAGTGTTGTTCCTGTGTGTGTGTGTGTGTGTGTGTGTGTGTGTGTGTGCGTGTGCGTGTGCGTGTGTGTGTGTGTGCGTGTGTGTGCGTGTGTGTTGTAATGAGCTTATGTAACTACACCAGCTCTCAGCCGGCCGTTTGACAGAGATGGACCAAATGACTATGCTCTGAACTGAGATTACTATTCTTTTCGGAACTTTTCTCTTATAATTTGGTTTTGCCAAGAATGCTTAAAGCTTACATAACATATAGGTTGGGAAAAAATCAATTAATCAATTTCCTCCCGTCAAACTTATAATTTTGACTCCCAAATTGAGAAATTAGCAAAGTCAAATGAATTGTTTAATGGGAGCTAAAGTTATTATTGGCAAATAATCCAATAAGATTCCTCCAATTTAAATTATTTAGTTAAATTATTTGAGTTATTTAATTGTATTTCACTATTTTTTCTGTTTTTCTGTGTTATTGTGTTGCACTGTTAGAGGAGCCTGTGACCTAAGATTTTCATCGTCATCACTACAGCTATGTACGTATGACTAATAAAAGCCTTGAACCTTGAACCTTGAAGTTAGGAAGGAGCTCCAAGAGCATTAGCAGCATTCTAACAGCTAATTGCAGTTCATTTCTATTTCCCTTTTACCCCGCACTCAGTACTCTTTTATTTAATATTTTGAGCCCTCTTTCATGTCTATTATCTGCTTTGACTGCACTCATGCTGAAAATCAAACATTATGGGGCTCCACTGGCTTCTTAGCACTTGCTATATTTGGCTATAACAATGTAAAACGTTGTCATTCAGGATGGTAGAGCTGACACCCAAAACCTCTCTGGTCTCAAACTGCTGCTATTCATTTTGCTGCTATTAATTCTGCTAAAGATCCATGATATTTGTGACAGCCTCGTCTGCCACCCAATGCCCATGGCACCGGGGTTTTATTGTATTCATTTTATTGCATATTTTCATCAAATGTATTGTAGGAACATGTCCTTGAGCTCTTCCAGTAAATTGTCAGAGGCCTCTTTGACAGATCCTCCCGACATTACTCAACACCTCCGCTTAACACTGAGGGGCTTGGGCTTTTGATCACTCTGCTTGACTTTTCTGCTTCTTTGAGGAACATAACAACAGAAAAAAAATGAACCCCTGCTATGGGTGCATGACACCATTAAACTGCGGTAAAAGCTGTACTTTTTGAATAGCTTAAAGGTTTTTATTTGAAGGAACTACCATGAATACATCTTGTTTTCAATATTGTTGATCAAGGTATGAGCAGTCAGTTTTGAACAAAATACCATCTTCCCGTCTGTCACTGTTATCAGTTTGGCTGTGATGAGCTGTTTAGAAGCCATTAGTTCAGGAGTGATGTGCTTGAACACCTCCATTTGTCCCCTTCATACTACTGCAAAGTTTCCTGTTGAAATCACACGCTGGAAGCAGTTTACCTTCAAATCCCAGACTGATCACACATTTTTGTCGGTATCTTGTTTTGCTTACATTTAAACTTGTCATTAGTAATCAGAATGTTTTAATAAAACCTCCCTTTGCTAACAGCATAACAACTTCAATCTGTCAAGGTAACCAAATAAGTAACAAATCTGTCTGTAAAAGTAGCTCACTAAGATTTGAACACCCACTCCATTCCATTCATCCAGTTGAAGACATTTTTCTTTATTCTTCTTTCAAGCTTGTCAGACACCAACTTTGAAAAATGTGTCAGTGCCATTACATTTATTGGTTAAATTATATTTGATAGCTTCCTGCTGAATTTAAAAGCCCAACTCAGCCTCTCCTCATCTCCCCCCTTTTGTCTCCTCTCCTCATCTCTCCTCTTTGTCCTTCTCTACTGACTCCTCTCCTCCCGAAACAGAGGGAATGACTCACACTCCCTCTGGTGTGAAGTGCTTCATCTCATCAAGAAATGAATCAAGCCCAGTGTTTTATTACCTCAATAAGACTACTTCACTCAAGTCATAAAATAGTATAACATGAAGTAGCAGCCTGTGAAAAGAAAATTATTAAAAGCAGACACTTTCTCAAAATAAAAGCTTGTTCCAGTCATGAAAGATTAGAGTTGTTTCTGATGCCTTTCGGATCAGGGTTACAGTATCACAAGTGTTAACATCATGTACATAAGTTAAATAAGGGGTGTAAAAAGGGAAGTGATAAAACAAAGTGTAATGGTTCGAATGGCAGCTGGTCAGTGGAATTTTTCTAATATTCTGAAGGTTGTAAAATGTATCAAGTCAAAACAAAGATGTTCAACTTTTCGGTCCTCGAAAACTGAGGGCAGAAGGAAGAACTCTGTAAACTCAGGTTTTAAGGAGCAAAGTTTTACTCTATTGTCGTGATGTTATGTTTTATTCATAGAAACACTACTACCTTTCTTTACTACGTAGAGCGTGTGCTCTCGCTCTAAGCCTGGTATGCATTGTGAGCCCAGGTTTCTTTCCTTTCCTCATTATAATACCTACAATACATAATGCTAAAATGTTCTTTCAAGTCACGTCAGTCCATCTCCTTTCTCTTAGTTCCTTTCAATCTTTGTTTTGGTGCAATATCTTATTGCATTGTCCCTGAGGAACAATTTGGTCTTTGCTTTTGCATTGTGTTCAATATAAATAGAGCGAAAAAAACACATGCATTTGTATTTTTTTTCAGTTTATTTACTACACTGAATAACTATAAAACTTAAAGGAAGAGTATATCAATCAATACAACCAGTGATAAAGCCACGGATATTGTATACCACACATATAGAATATCAAAATGTCTTAATAGTATTTAAATGGATACTTTTGGAAAGCAAAGAGCATACGTTGCATAAACATATCCTATTCAAGGGCATGGTCAAGTTACTGAGTCTGCAAAATGCCTCGGCAGATTTCAATTTATATGCAGTTTCTCTCTGCTATCAATCGATTCTGCAGTCATTATGGACTGATGCCAACGTACACTTCAACAAAATAAGACAGCAAATCTTATCCTGCTGTTATAACTCTAGCTTGCCATAAGGTGGCCAGAAACACAACTAAAAACCAAGCTGCGTATCTGTGGATGTGTAAAAGAAAACTGAATCTGTATTAATAATCTTCCTATAGGGTAATTCTGCTTGACCAAGGAAGTGATAATGTGTGTTATGTCAGATATTGAGAATGTGAAATGAAGGCGTTAGTATCTCCATGCTTCACAGTTTAGTTAGTAAAAGTTTGCAGAAGTTCAACAATAAAACTGATCCAGGTTCATTCGATACCAGCCTTCGTGCTCTGATCTTGAAATGCTCTTCTTCCCTTTTCATAAACTGGCACTCTTCCTCATTCGCTGTGTGTCGTCTCTCAGACACCCCCTGCCACCCAAATTCCAAACTCCACCTCATATCCAGGGTGTGGAAGACTCCTCTTATTGAATTGAAGATGAGCCTCTGGATTAAATGATGTGTCTCTATATATCTAGGAAATCAAAACGGTCTTTCCAGAAGTACAATATATGGCAGGTCAACACATCTCAAAAATAAATGTAAATCTGGGAATATCAGAGATGAGTGTTTCTAAAAAAAAAAGCGTAAAGCTGACTAGGACATTTCCTCTTTCGCAGGCCCCTTCAGCCCTGTACTTAACCTTTTCACCAGATTCCCTCAGACTTTTCTCCTTTCATCCGTGAAACTGCCTGTCCTATCTGCCCTGAAATCATCACATTTCCCTCACCTGGGGCCTCATTTATAACGCCGTGCCTAGGATTCACGTGGGAAGGTTGCTTACGTAGTAGAAATCCAAAAAATAGGTACAGAAATGTTCCGAGATTTTCCGATTGACAAAACATTGCGTACCGGCGAGGAAAGTGCGTACGGCACTTCCTACACCGGTTTCCCTTTATAAATCACAATCGACTCGAAATGCGGTGCAGCTTTTCCGGGCTTCACGTAACGCCCATAAATAGTCAAATAAACGCCCATTCATTCATTCATTTTGAATGACTGCATGAAGAAGATCGCAGGAAATGACGACAGAACAGCTAAAAAAGACATCTCACACGTGTCAGATTTTGGTAATTTTAGGGAGGTCGAGATAAATCATATTGTTTGGTGGATGCAGTTTGAACCAGAGTAGCGGCATGAAGGTCGGATCGTCACCAAAATAAATAAATAAGTGGTCCGAAAAAGGTTCATGAAAAAAAAAATACACATAGCCTTCCTCAGGCAGTGTGTTTGTACCGGGGACAGGAGACACCCCCTTGATGAGAAACTGTAAGAAATGATCGGGGAATCCCTCCTGAGTGGAGTCATGACGACTGGATCTGAATTATGTTTTCGTATTTGGTGGTTTGTGTCCCAGCTGTCGATCAGCTGTGCGCAGCGTCTCCACTGCAGCAACTCTATATCCACCAGTTAAAGGAAATACAACTAATGTGTTGTGTTATATTAGCTGTACAATTTACCACATATGGTGTTCTTAGTTTCCATACCTCCTGTGTTTTATGAGCGACTTATCAAGTCTTAGCAAACGGCATAAAACATGATTAAACATGGTAGTATATAAAACCATGCTCGTACAACCTATAGAAATGCAAAACCGCATCATTTATGAGAAAACATTTCATAACATTAACACAACATATTCCAGGTGGTTTTAAATAACATATCCGTATTTATTTATTTCTCCAAGTTATGTTTTTGTGTGCACTGAGGAGTCTCAAACAGGCGTTTGTTTAATCATTTTAAGATTGGCTTTAATCAATGTTTGAAAATAAATTATTCATATATGATAAATGAGAGGTAACATTTTATTTATGGTATTATTTCCACATATTTCTCTCCATTCTTCCTTCTGCCAACGGTGTCGCAGTTTCTCGTCTCTCCCGCGTCTGTGCTTAGTGCGTACGCATGGGTTAGAGTTTGCGTGGAGGACCGCATGTTTTCCCGTCAAGTTAGTATTTTATAAATCGCAAACATTGCGTACGCCATTTTTTGAGCGTATATCCCTTTATAAATGAGGGCCCTGAACTTCCCCACCAGTCTTCCTACTTGCACCAAATCCCCTCAGCTCTGTAGTACTTATAGCAACCTCTCTTTTTTTCTCAGTAAGTGCCAGCTTGCTGCCATGTGCCTTGTGCTTTTCTCGTTCTGGCATCTGTCATCTTTCTGTTATCTGTTACCTGAAAACCCTGAACCTTTGACTTTGAACCTTCTGGTTCCAAACCTCAGTCTCATTTTGTTTTGACTCTCCAGCCTTTTGGGTAATCCCACCTGCAACTTTAGAATTGTTTGCCTCTTTAAGTCTGCCTTCTTGGAGTCACCCGTGTCTTTTTTGTGACCTTAAATTATTATGATTTCCCCATTCACTAAACAGTATTGCTCTTGTTTGCATTCCTGCGATCCTGTCGTGGCTGTTTTCACCAACTTTGACAAGTAAATGACCATTGTTCGCATTTTGAGTAAACTTAGTAACATTCCCTCATTGATTTCCATTACCAAGTTATCTTATGTGGGAATATGGGTATGCAATGATAGATTATGATGGTGTTATTATGTAAACCTGTGCATGTTAAGGCTATATATCTCTCTACATTATACATCTGCATGTGCCTCTGCGCAGCTGCTGCCATTTATCTGCTTCTTACATGTGCTGTGTTGGCTTTGTTCTGTGCTGCATTGAGCGCCTGTCCTCTCTTTACATTACAAATTAAAGGAAGTAATGATTTATGCCCACACCTCCCGAGGCATAGCCGGTGTGCCCCACTTTAGACTATGTGGAATTCAATAATAACTCATAGCATTTATGACTTTCTTAAATAAATCATTGTATTGGCCATCCTTTCCCCTTGACAATACCGCATACATTATATTACATACAGACATTCTTTCTCCTTGGGATTATAGTATATAGTCAGTAAAAAACAACAACGTTTCAATCAGTTTTGTAAAAAGAAATATAAACTGTCCATTAGTTTTCTATTTAACCATTTGTTACGTATATCAGTTCAACCTTAACATAACATTGTCTCATGTTCCATAATAGCTCCCTTTAGTTTGATTCACTTTTTTGATAATTTTCTAGGAACAGAGTTGTAAATAAAAGGGTAAAATAGAAGATTCTTAAATTATTTTCAGATGAATATCTGTAGCCATCAGCAGCCATTAGTCCACAGTTTGTTTTTTGCTTTTCATATCATTGTATGCTCTGTTTGAACCGTAGGTACCTTCCTTATTGATTTGAACTTAATCACACAAGGGTAATTAACCATTGTGGTTTGAACTAATTCTTCAAACCACATGTCTTCTGCATAATCAAAATAAATTGTGTTGTATCAGCTCATACTTATTATGAAACATATTTCCATGTAGCCTTAATGGTTTCCTAGATTAACTTTATGCATGCTGACAAGAGTCTTCACTTAAATGTTAATTTAACATCCTCCTTCCTTGAAAGCACATTTTAAATGCTGCATATTAAATTGATACTCAGTACATTTTTGCCTCCCAGCATTTTTTCTGCCTCTCCTCTTGGCTCATTAAACCTCTAGACCGGCCATCGGTTAAAGACAATGAGAGGAGCAATCCCTGTAAGTATCATTGTGAAGAAAGGTTTGTCATTTTAGGGGATACAATGTACTGTAGGCCTGGAGGTTATCAACACTTATAACTTAACACTAAAACACCATTAACTCCTTTACTATTATGAACATCTAACAGGAAACATGGATGGAGTTTATTTTTGTTTCACTCCGCTTGTTGTTGTTGATGCCTGATCATAATTATCATCAGTAAATCCAAAGAAAATTATTTTTATTTTTTTAAATAAAGATAGACCTCAAAAACAACTTGCTGAACTCCTCATCGTTTATGAATAGCATTGCTTGCTTGCATTTTCTGACTTTAATCTGTCTTTAATTAAATCAGTGTCAGTAAGTGTGGGTGTGTTTTTATTATAATTCTGCTATTTGAAGCAGGCACCCGCTGTAAAGGGCAGAAATGCATAAAATAAAGTTGACGAGTGGGGAAAAAAAGTTATAAATCGAACCTCTTATAACACACCTTGAGACAGAGATCACATCTTGAAAGTCTAATTAGGATATCTAATCTAAAGCAAGATACAAAAAAAATCTAATAAATAATGATGTTGCTTGACTAAATGCTTGACTGCATGGTCAGCTTGCCAACAGGGAAAATTCATGCTGTTCCAGAAGGCCAGTCCGACCCGGCTGATGGGGTAATTATATTTTAATATCCTGCCAGCCATATTCGCTAATAAATTAATCAATAAAGACATTTAATCCATATTATGTTATAAATCACAAAGATTCATGTACTGTAGGCCTACAATTATTCTATAGTTGTGAGGAAGCTATTTTGTAATCTGCAAAGGAAAAAAGCATGTGGATGCATACATGGGCGAAAAAGGCATTGATTTGGTTCCGACAGCCTACAGGTATATTTACGACATTCAGAGTATTACAATTGCTGCAAAATGTAATAAATTCTTCCTTCGGCCATGCTTAACCATTCCTACAAGTTTCAGGGCAAGTCGTTCTTCTCTAGTCCCTCTGACAAGCAAAAATAAAACAACCTACAAACCAATAAACAAACCAAGACCTTTACCTCTTGGGCAGAGATAAAAAGCTTCATATATCAGCCTGTTTTAATGCCTTATAACTGTGCTACAACAGTCTAGTATTTGGCTGATAAACAGGAAACAGTTGCTGTGACAGTATAGATGGAAGTAAATCTCAAGGAGTATCATTACAGAAAAGAGTGACGACTTTAAACCGACTCTTCAGAATCAAGCTAATGTTGGCAAAAGGTTTCTTTTAAAGCTTGAAGGGTTAGGACTGATAATTGGCTGGTCCTGCAGAATATGAGATATTTTGTTCATTAGGTTTGTTTAAGGCAGGAAAGGGTTAGGATTAGGGATTCATTCATATTTCTTACCAGTTGGATACCCTATTTTCCATCTTCTCTGTTTGTTTCTTCAGCCAAAAGGTAACATAGATGGAGGCAGACACATTCCTTTTTAAATCCATTATGATTCAGGTGGGCTTCTCCACTGTTGAAAGATTCTGACAAGTTGACATCACATCTTATCTGTTGACCTCAAGCTCACTTCTGGTGTAATAGACAAAAAGCAGAGAGAGGTGTTATTTTCACTTACTGCACACTGCTTCATAAGTCAAAGAACATGACCCTATCATTAATATTTGAGGCTGCTTGAAGACCCTTTGCTCTTCTCACCTGTACTCTCCTGCTCTGAGGTATGAACAAGGGAAGCATATGGTGCAGTGGGTAGTGCGTTGGTGTTTGGATCAGGGGGTCACAGGTTCACTGCAGTCAGCATGTTGTTGTGTCCCTGTGCAAGACACTTCACCCCAAATCGCTCCTGTGGGGATTGTCCACAGTATTGAGTATGTAAGTCGCTTTGGATAAAAGCGTCTAACAAGTGACATGTAATGTAATATAATGAGCAAACACTAGTATTTTTTAATTATTTTAAAATGTCTAGCAGCAGAGTGGATATAGTGTTTCTATCTATTCCCCGATGTTCCAATATTCAGATACTGTATTAATTAATAATATGTGGTACATTGTTCCATCTAAGAATTTTTTTATTTATATAGGCCCATATTATATCCATGCTCTTTTTCCCACTACAACCCTGCTTCTGTAAGCACTCTTTGTTCTACTTTTACACCTTGTGCCAGATGCGTAAATCTCTGTGTAGATTCACCTCTACATTTTGCAATGAAATCAGGTGGAAACATTCTTAAACAACTGTTTGCGTATCAATCAATTACTATGGCTTCTCCTTTGCCGCAGACCTTTGACTCCCAAGATACAATGGAGCTGCTAAAGGCTTTGTTGATTTGTAGCTTTGGTTAATCAATTCAGCCAATACATCAACGCCATCATGGGATTTCCTTTCAAGCTCAGGTGCCAGCTGTACTGATATTGGCGTTGCGTAAGGAGGGCTCAATGGATATCAGTATGCAGGAAGAATTGTAATTGTTGCCGAGAAACAGAGTATTCCCTTTGGGGCCATGAATAACTCTGTGGAAAAGTGTCTGGGTAAGTGGAGTCAATGTCATTATCAACAATGAGAGCCTATGTGCTATCTTTACAACAGGTAATAATGAGGTTAATTTAACAACAGGCAAGGCTAAACTCAAGAGTTATAATTTAGAAATGCGGAACTGGCCGGTAAAAGTGACAGATGACAAAGATGTGCCGGACAAAAATCCAGTCAGGACCCTCTCTCCTGTTCCTTTACCATATCTATCTCAATAAAGAAAGACATGATTCTTGACGAGTGCAGATTGCCCATTTTGAAGGGGAAAAAACAACATGAAGAGCGGGTTTGGAATGTTAATCAGAGCAAGACATGACTCTTTAAAAGGGCATGAAAGCCCACAAGGACATGTGAGGATGACTAAGACCGCATTTGTCTATGTGTCATCTGTCTCACTCTTTTATGTTTCGTTTGCATGTGTGTTTGGATGGGAGGATGGAAGACAGTGTTAGCATGCAGACGTGGTCGAGTAGTGGCCAGAGTCATTGAGGAGGTGTGAATCTTTCAGAAATAATAAACTACAGAGGGAATACAAGGAGAAAGGAGTAGTGTGGTGGAAAAGCAGAGGAAGGCAATTACAGGAAAGAAGAATATAACATTGAAATGATGAAGACATTAAGAACATGGATAGACTGAGAAGTATGGAAGTATGCATGAAAGGATGAGGGAAATAGAGACAAGAGAAAAGAAAAATGATTTTTGAAGATGATTGTTGGATCATTTGTAAAACTCTGCATGATGTTGACTTGGTGACACTTGGCACTAAAGGGGAATTTTTGTCTATTAAATTAAAAACTCAAGAAAAACGGGGTCACAAATGTACCTTTTAGCGGTTTCAGTCCGTCCTCCTCCTAGTACCTTTCTTCTGATCAGTGAATGTACCAATCTGAAGCAAGATTTTGGACTCCCACCTGCAAGACATACATATACTCTATGTGACCGCCACATCCTGTTGGCACACTTATAGGGCAACTACTTCCAGAATTGCCACTGAGTGATGGAAATGTACATCAGTTGTGTGGTGTGAAATCATCCAATACGAACATAATTCCAGGATACTGGGATAAAATCACCTGTGATATACATCAAATAACATTTACTATGTGGTCTAGATAGTAGATTTCTCTGTTTTATTTTTCCGTTACAGCTGATGTTTAACCTAGTTACTGTGGCTTCATGTTTGAAGTAGACCTTTAAATCCCAAGGTACATTAGCGCTTCCAAAGCCTTTGTTGATTTGTAGCTTTGGTTAGAACTGGCTCAGGGGCAGCTGTACAGGAATTGACGGTGCAGAAGGGGGGATAAATGGAATATTACAAAGGTTTAACCTTCTACTGCATGTGCATACACTTGTATCTGCTTTTGCTTCGGGCAGAGTACACTGTTGCTTGTGTCAAAAGTTCACCTTCTCTTGAAGTTTTGGTACATTTATTGGTTTCACAGAGATGATTGGTTACCTTGGCAGAGACTGTGAAGGCACATCATCCCGTTTATGTTGTGCAGCAAAAAGAGTGAAAAAAGGAACATTACCTTGAGCACCAGAGTAAAGGAAATATCCAACGAGCCAGGCAATTTTAAGGTTCAGTTATTTTACACACAAGCAACACAAAGGTGGTTTCCAAACAACTCAGTCTCCTTGTTTGACTTAACTTAAGTCACCCTGACCTTTCACTTGCTCTCCTTCGATTTCGAAAATAAGTCAATCATATTTCGATCTGTGTATTCATTTAATGAAAAGAGCAAGATATATATTAATCTGTGAGAGAGAGCAAGTGTTATGTTCATCATTATGTGAGAAGCATGACTTTCCTCAAATTCGTCCTCCTCAAAGCCGCTTTCACTCCCATCCTCTCATGACTATATAACTGTCTCACAAAATCTCACACAAATAAGATTTACTTCTTAAGAGATTCACAATGATGGCATCATTAATTCATTATACATGTTCAGTCCCAGAGATATACTGTAGCCAGCCGTGAGAAGCATTATTCACTTTTACAGCTACATGAAAATAAAAGGCTTCCTGATTTGCTGCTTAGAACCCAGCAGATGTAAAAGTCTATTACTGAATGTGCTTTACGGTCAAGGTGTCATGTTGAGAGTGAGAGTCATCCTTCTTCTGCCCCCTTTGGTCCACTGGTCCTGTTTCTCTTTTTTATCAACCTGCACTTTAGAACAAATGTTAAAGCCTTATTATATCACAACTAGTACCAGAGTAGAGAGTCATTGTCATCAGTTGGCTTTTCAGCAGCTGGAATAAAGCAAGTAGAATATGAATAATTGACCATTTAAGATCCTAGTTTATTCCATCAAAACTCATTTTTGGATGGTGGAACAGCTTTAAACACCCTTTCTTTCCATACAACTTTCTGACGCAACAATTGGGTAGGCTGCTTTAGACAACTTTTATATAATTTTCTTAAACTGACATCCAACATTCACAACCAATTCATAGCGGTTGTATAGCGAATGTAAGCAGGGTTGAATTCATCTTTCTTCTTTTATCAATCCTTACACAGTTATGTCACTTCTTAAAGTTAGGATTTCAAAGAGAGAATGTTGTCCCCAAATTGACATGGTTATCCCATCTTATTTCTCTTAATGATACGCAGCTTTTCAACCTGGCCTTTCTGAACAGCTATAAACATTGTTATCTTTAAAAGAGGTTTGACAAAACTTCTAACAATCTAGTGTTTTTTTAGCATATTTTCTTACTGCCCGACACTAAATATCTATTATTTCAAGGAAGACAATCTCATTATCTGACAAACAAGAGAGATAAGTGGGGTGGGGTTAATGTAAACATGTCAGTGTGACAAAGTTGACATTTTCTTTTTTTTGATTTTGATATACTTTATTAATCCCCGTGGGGAAATTGTTTCTCTGCATTTGACCCATCCTGTGTTAGGAGCAGTGTGCTGCCATTTTGAACGGCCCGGGGGAGCAGTGTAGGGAACGGTGCCTTGCTCAGGGACACCTCGGTAGCACTTGGTCTTGCCGGGACTTGAACTGGTGACCTTCCAGTTGCCAAGCCAAGTCCCTATCGACTTCGTATATACCATAGTATATAGTGTTAACAGAAACCTCAGATTTATTGACATCATGCCTGGACTGCTTAAGGGCAGTCCTGCAGCACCTTCTCTATAGACATCCATCTCTGCTGTCGAAATGTCAACCTTTAACTCAAAGCCCTTGACAAGGTTGTTGCCTTCTCAATAACATTTAGTTGCTGAGATAAATTATAAATGATACCGCAGGGCGAAGCTTAACCAAAGTGCTGCTTCCACCTTCATTATTGCACCAACTCTGAATGCCTGGACACTGACAAGTTGGTGGTTTGCAGCCAACTGAAGGACTGCACACTTTGTCACCAAGGCACCATCTATCCATCATGTCATGCGGATGGTCAGTTCAGGGTTCTCTCGCAATACAAACATTCCCTCCTCGGCCAGTATTTATTACCAAACTAATTGTTTGCACTCTACAATCCGTTGTAATTTACGACTTCAAATAAAGAGGGCTGACTGCTCTTAAGCATTCTAACAGTCTTGAAGTGTCTTGACTTTGTGTGAGCAAATTGTGTTAGTGTGTAATTCTTCAAATTCACTCCAAAGCCTTTTTCTTTTCCTTGTAATTTTCCTTATCCAAACATATTAGGTTTGCATTAGCAAGGTAGGCTAATGCTCAGGACTAAAATCAATGACTATTTACTGTGTTGTGGTAAACTTTGATGCTAGTAGTTTGAAGCATTTGTGTAGTGTGATTGTGACTACTGTAAATATGTATCTAGAGTAAAGTACTTTTCAAAGATACTTTAGGGTCTCTGCATCCAAAAAAATAAATGACTTGTAGAAACACCCCTTATAGGATAAATATACTTTTTACTAACACCAAAGCCACACAAACCTTTTGAGAAATGCCCTGATTGTATTGTGCTGGTGGTGGTAGATTTCTTGAATTTATGGAAAATAATTGTAGTGATTTTGTGTCTCCACCAAATTGTGCTCTACTCATTCAGCAAGGCTCAAATAAAATATCAGATTGGGTATGTGTCTAAATGTGATGCTTGTGCAGATTACTCAGACCTCAATTCTTTGGAACTCTGATAACAAATCCATCCTTTAACTGATCCCTTAAGATACTGTACCAGCCAAACAAAAGCGAAAAATAATTACTCAGTATCCCGCCATCAATTTGATTTATTTCACTTCCTGCTTTCTAGAGTTACCAAGCATTGGGATAAAGGATCGGCTTGATTAGATTGATTGATGAGACTGTGAGGAGTCTGCGGGAGGCTCTGTTAAGCTAGCGGTGCTCTTGCGCTTGATTCAATTACCACATCGGTTGATCTGTAAAAGGAGATAATCAAGCGGGTAAAAGATTCGGCTGAATTGAATTTCCATCTCCTGCTGCCTTATCGAAAGAATTTAAATAGTTGTATTGATCAGCTGTAGTGACCCATGAGGTGGGAGAGGTATCCCACATTTGAAAAGCTTGTTTTCGTTACTATTTACAGTGAGACCAGAA
The DNA here is from genome assembly GCF_902827175.1 of Gymnodraco acuticeps. Taxonomy (NCBI): domain Eukaryota; kingdom Metazoa; phylum Chordata; class Actinopteri; order Perciformes; family Bathydraconidae; genus Gymnodraco; species Gymnodraco acuticeps. Next base: position 4,596,772 of record NW_022992250.1, read on the forward strand.
AATATGTAGAAGATGGGTAGGATTAAAAGTTTTCTCATGTAAACTCAATCAATGCTTGTAAAGGTCAGAGAGTCACTGCTAATTTGAGATATATTATTAAATGTGCTTGTTACTGTCAAGATAACAGATTATTTTTACATTTGCGTAGCTCCAAACATTAAAAAGAAAACACTGCCTGCAAATCCATCACCATCTCCATTTATGTTAATGGGCTCATTTACTGTGCGATTTACAAGAAAATCCCCTGTCAATCACTCAAATCTAAAGATCAGTGTCACACAGAACTTTACATAATTACCATTTCACAATAGATCTTTTCCATCATGCTGCGCACTTGATATAAGTTTGAGTCCTTGTTTTGATTTCATCCACAAATTATCTACAAATAATTGCCAAAGCTTTTTAAAGCCAACTGTTGTAGATGAGTGTGTGACTGTGAGTAATCTTCTTTATCTTCGCGTGTCTAGATCTGCAGTGTTTTTCGCTTTCAGTGCTTAGCAAATAGAGCTGAACTGTTCATGATACAATCACCTATCATATTTCAGTGGTTTTAAAATAGCAATAATGTAGAGCTGTTGACTGTCAATCAGCGAAAGTCTAAAAAACATAACAGAGTGGCTTATTTATTTATTTTATTGATTTTCCAATTTAACATTTATGTAGCAATCTTCAATGCAAAGTTTTACTCACAACACTGATTGTAAAAGCCCTATAAAGGGATCATTTTAGCTGTTACACCTGATTGGCCGCATGACATGACTGGTGTGACTGACTGTGAGGTATGTGAGAGACTTGCAAGGACAAAAAGACCAAGCGGAGCTGAATTTGCAGTTGGTGTTCAACAATTGTTTGGAAGCTAGGCTGTTTTTCATGGCTGCCAAAATAGATAACTCAGGTAAATGATTGGTTGTTTCTTCTTTAGAAGTGAACGCCTGCTGCTGTACCGTTATTGCTTCCTGCTGATTTGTGTGCCGCTAAGACTTGATTCTTCTCAAGTTCCCGCCCAAGAGATGTGGTGTGTCACAATTCAAGTGAATGAAGTTGTAGAAACTGTCATCATTTGAAGATGTCTCCCAGACTGCCTTGAAGGAAGGGAGTAACCACTTTTTTCCAGTTTTAGTTGTTTTCTCTGTTAGGAATGGTAACTTTCTTATTTTTAGAACAAGAAATGATCTATAGAACCATTACATTGACTTAAAGGATTAGACTCTATATATAGGTTTACAAGATAAGGTTACAAAAATCAAATGTCTATTACTGTCTGTGGCATTGTTGGAGGAGCGTTGGACTTACATTTTTAATTTCCATATCTACACTTTAGCTACTGTGCATATGACAATAAAGCCTTGGATCTTAAATCTTAAATCAGTCCATTCAAATAGAGATGCTTGTTCGTATATGTGTAGCTCTTGAAGGTACATTATTTTTTTCAACACAATTTCCAAATATAACACGCTTTTAATGAGTTATTCAGGTCAATTTCTTAGTGTTACCCTCTTGTGAACTGACAGGTACATGGGGGGGATCAGAAATGTATCTCCAACACCGACTAGCATCTGTGCGTTCTGTTTGACGCCTCAGGCTTTTAACTTCCTCTTTTCTACCTTCCACACTGTCCTTCATTTTGTTACTGTCTACACACACACACACACACACACACACACACACACACACACACACACACACACACACACACACACACACACACACACACACACACACACACACACACACACACACACACACACACACACACACACACTCAGAAAATACGTTCTGAGGGCATGAGGTAGAGAGGCAGATATAAATAACTTACATGCATGATAAATGACATGTTATACGCTTCCCATCAAGGATAATGCAAATATAATTCAATGCATGTTCTTTTAAAGCAGTAGTATGTGTTGAGCGCATTTCATGCTTAACCTACTTTGCCATGCTCATGAATATCATCCAGCTCTCACCACAGGGGGTCAACGCTAGACATGAATATGATAATTAACCCTTTAAAAATAACCTTTTTTCTAATAACATATGGGAAAAAATTAGATGAACCACATTCAACTTGTGAGGTTTGTTCTGTAATGTGGCTTATTGATTTACAAACAACCTGCTCTGTTTCCTAAATATGTTTTGGAATTGATTCAGGATATTAATTCACAACTATAATTATAATTAGGAAATGGGAAATATATGTCCCGCTTTAACGTGGACCATCCTTTATTATCATAAGTCCATGTGTATCTGCTGGACGTTATTCTCTCTCTCTGAGCTAAGAGGAAAGCAGCAAACTGCAGCATGTCATATCAGCGGGCTCCTGTGACCTAATTCTTTCTGAAACATGGTATTCAAAGTTTATATTTGTTGAAATGCATTGGCTTTTAGTGTGTTTGAATTATTACTAAAGGTGTAATGCTTTTACTTCTGTAAAAAAAGTAAAAAGTCTATAGATCGAGAATGATAAACAATAATTAATACATTTTTCTTTTTTTTCCTATCTAAAATTATCACAATGTATTGATAGCATGCCATGGCATAAATAATATTCAATGTCATTACCTTCAAGTTTAGAAACAAATAACTTGTGGTAACCATTAGTGTAAATGTATGTGTTGTGGAAAATGTTTACTGATTTTACAGATGATGAACACAGCTCACGTATGTACCTATGGCCATACACACAAATTGAATTAAATCGAGATGTTCTGGTCCAGTGGTTTGTAATGTTACAGTGATGTCGTTCAAGAAAAAGACTAAAATTATTAGTTCTCCTTCAAATTGTTCTTGGCTTGAACTTTTTTCTCGAGTTGAAGGTTACAAATCTCTGGCATGGCTAAAGATGGCATTACACCACTTAGTAGTTCTGTAAAAATGTAATTTTGTCAATCCGCAGTTAACTTAATCCTATCAGAACCGTGATCCTATTGAAAGCTTTTTGTGTCTGCTAAGTTTCCAATCCACTTATAGCGTTATGACACGGTTTTAAGGCACAAGCATCATACTATAGGTTACTTACGTAACCCCAGTTCTCAGTAACATGAAGTGAGATGTCTCACTATGGATGCGCCCAGGGTTGGGTTGTAACGGAATACATGTAACGGCGTTACGTAATCAGAATACAAAAATCAAGTAACTGTATTCAGCTCGCGTTACATTTGAAAAACGAGTAATCTGATTACAGTTACTTTCGTAAACCTGAAGTGAATACATTTTGGATTACTTATTGGAATTATTGGTGGAAAGATTTCCTCACAACATTTAATATTCATTACTAAAGGTATACAGCCGAATCATCACAGCCCACAAAACCTATTACCGCCACAGATGGACCAAAAAAGCGTTTGAAAAAAAATCGCGGGTCCGCTCAGTGAAACAATAACAACGAAACATGGAGGAACACAAGTCTGCGTTTAAATCGCGTGTGTGTGGTTAAAACACATCAGCCTGCGGTCGCTCTTTCTTTAGCCTTACTAATGATTATTTCTGAAGGTAAACACGGTGAAGGCGGTGCGTGAAAGGCACTGCGTGCTCGTCTTCTCAGAGGCTGAGTTAACCCTCCCGCTGCCTCCTGGTGCTGCAGAGATTTCATGAAGTGAAGGAGGTGTTCCTTCTATAAAACAGCTGCGGGCAGTAGATACTGTGAGAGTCACGGACATTAATTCATAGATCAAGGCAGACTGGTGCACACACTCTCCTGTTTTGCCAATCCGGTGCTTAAACAAATATAGCTCTACACCCCTGGCCGTAATGTCCTTAAAATGAAGTCCGAGTTTGACATTTTAATTCATGTCCTGCCAACACTGGCAGGACAGAAGGCGACACGCTCGTTCTAAGCCGTGTCCCTCACTCCTCACATCCCAAACTGCATCCCCAAAAAGTTAATTATGTTGTTACATCGTTTCAGATGTTGTGTTTCAGTTGTGCTCTTGATAAGCCATTAAAACAGTAAAAACACATTCCTTTTGCTTTTTGTGTCTCCTGTACACCAAAACATACCCATCTGTGATGGAAAAAGAAAGTAATCCAAAAGTAATCTAAAAGTAATCTGATTACGTTACTTTTTTAAGACACGTAACTGTAACTGTATTCGGATTACTTTCAGAGCCATGTAATCAGTAATCAGTAACTGATTACATTTACAAAGTAACCCTCCCAACCCTGGATGCGCCTCATCCCGGAGCAAACGGAAGCATCAATCTCATTACACCAATCCTGATTGGCTGGTGATCTTGACGTCAGCGTCAGGGAATTCACCCCCTATAAGTAGCTTGCGCCACGACGCATGCGTCATTCAAAATAAGCACCTCTTCTCGCTTCACCATAGCAAGGAGGGCCGTCTGGTGAGACATCTCACTTCATGTTACTCTGAGAACTGGGGTTACGTAAGTAACCTATAGTTCTCATTCATAACACTCCGTTCGATGTCTCACTATGGGAAATTGTAGCTCCCGTATTGTCAGACGAGCTTATCTCGAAAATCACCAAACCAACCAGAACTTAACAGGTAGAGCTCTGACTCAACCAGGTGCCCAGCACTGCTTGAGTCACACTGGGAACAGAACGTCCAACCTGTTAAGAGGCGGACAAAAGTGAGCGGCGAGGACCAGCTCGCCGCTGCACCAAAGTCTTGGATGGGAGACATCCTGGACAGAGCCCAGGATGCAGCCAGACCCTGAGTCGAAAGAGCTCGCGGACCCGAGGGTGCCTGCGAACTCTGACTCGTATGAGCCCCAAAGCAATTGCTTCCACAAACCAGTGGGAGAGCCGTTGCTTAGTAACAGGCTTGCCCTTATAAGGGTTAGCCCAGGACACAAGGGGTTGGTCATTATGAGAAGCACCCTTGATCTGTCCCTGTACGTGCGTAAAGCACGGGCTGGACACGGCAAATCCGGCCGCTGTTCCCCGGAGGAATACAGTGGCGGGGAGGATGCCTCAATGTCAAATGTGGTACCTGTAAGAGAATATTTTAATCTGATCTGTTTATAGAGTCTCTTATTATTCCTTAGAGTCTGTGATACTGCAAACATCTGCTTGTAGTCACTCAAAGACTCCTCTGTAGGTTGAGGTCACAGGTCAAACGCGTCTCCTATATCCGTGGGGGGTTTGAGACCTGGCAGCATCTCTTTGAGACAAGCAGACCATTGTCTCGCATCGGCTATTGATTTAGGTATACGCGGGCTTTCTGGAAGCCCGCCTCTCCTCGTGTTGGTTAGATGTTTTGTGTCTTTTGGTTCAGAGATCACGCTGGTGAAACACGGGACGGTGTGCAACTAAGTGATCTCCCCGGCCGTATGTAATTAATGTACTGTGATCAATAAACTCTCGGTGCTTTTGGCTAACAACGGTTCCAGACTCCTTCATTCTACCTCAACATTGCAACAACAGAGGTTTACCTTCACATTTTGGCGTCTACGAATAGGATACCGAGATTTCTTCAGAAGACTGGTAAGTGCTTTTTTTCAAATCTATTTGAACAACTGCCTTACCAGACTCTGTGATTGACGGTATCAAAATTATCTGTGAAACTGCGCGAGTGCAATTTGTTTTGGTCTCTCCACTGTACATCTGAAGGCTTAATCATAACCTGAGGAATCGGTGTCAAAAGGGGATTTTATCCTGGCCGGTTCTTCCTGTGAATGCTGCTGGGGCAAGTGCCAACAAAAGCAAGCACAGCTCATGTATAAACAATAAGAATATTTGGGGCTAATAAATAACCTCGGAACATCGACTTTTAACGATGTCCGCTGTGTGTGGTTTCTAGAATTAAATTACTGGACAATCACACACTGCAAATATTCGGAGAGACCTTAAGGAAAGCATCAGCAAGGTGGAACCTCTGTTTAAAAAAAAAAAAGCAATGTGAGGATTTGTAATTGAAACAAATTGCCGAATTCTGGAGATTTCAACGGGTTTAAATCAGACCAATCCGTTTTCGGGTGTCTGCTCAGGCTGCACGAGGGAGGGCGAATTCCCCTCCCCCCTGTGGTGAACGGCACACGAGTAATGTATAAGAACACAGACTTGTATTTTCTGTTAATCACACCATAAGCTCAAGAACTAAATTGAGCTATTAAATGGGAAGGGTCGTGGCAGAATATTACGTTCACACTGTGTTTAATAAACTAACGGATTATTGAATTGGCTGTTGTTTAAAAAAACAAACAAAAAAAAAGCACTGAATTAATTAAAACAATCGCTGCTCTCGGTCGGTTGAGCAGTTTTACCACTACATTTGCATAGTGGTTTTGATTGAGAATAAGGTAGTTTATTGCTCATCAACAGATTGAATATGGCTGAGAAGAGCCCATATTAAACAGATATTTCAGTGCTCCCGTTGACGTTTCCGTAATTCTCGGACTAAATTAAACTGGATGATTTTTGGCCAGGGCACTGATTTTGTTGCGAGTACATGTTTGTTTGTCTAATTGCAGTGTTTGTTTTATTGTACTAACCGTTAAACATGGGTAATACTGCCTCCACAAACGATTCAGTTGGTAAGAGGAAAACCATTTCACGCACAAAGACACTTAAAAAAAACCCGATTGCAGAAAACCACTACACGCATTTGTTTTCTCCAAACATGCCGTCTGGAATTGTCGGAAGAACTTTGGATTGGTCTAAAGTTATGCCGTTTACATCGTTACTTTGCGAACACTCACAACAGATTAATCAGAAAGGATTGATTCGATTTGATTGGCCTCTGACAGGTAGTTTTGATATGGCCGTGTTGTGGCAAGCATTTAAACTGGTGGAAGATAATTCAAATTGTTCATGGGATCAAGGATACATGACAGAATGTGTGAAAGCCTGGATGGCTTTGGCAGAAAAGCGGGGTTATGAAGAAAGGAAAAATGCAAAATCTGTTGGCAGCGAGCGAGGCTCCATTGAGCTCAAGGCGCTTATTGATAAAGTTGCTCAATGTGCAAAAAGTTTTCATTTGCTTAGCCTAGAGGCTGCTTTTGATGTAAGATCAGAAAACATGTCCAGATTCAGGGAAAGACACGGTGAGAATGTTCCAGACATTGCAAAATCCATAATTTATGATTGGATTAAAAGACAAGGTAAAACTCCAACCCCATCTCAGCTCATTTGTATTTTGACAGACGCGGGGCTGTTGGACGGAGAGCAGGCTGTATCTCTCTGTACGAAAATAATTCCCGCGACAGAACTCTCAAATCCCGTTGCGAGAAACTCCGATGATGATCTGTTAATAACAGCTGCAGCTATCATGCATGAAAATAAGTTGAGATATCAGATAGGACAACATGGAGAATTAGAATCGGCACACGCCGAGCAGAGGGCAGCAGCGGGGGATGGGAATGTTTCACATGGCAGTCCGCGATTGACCCCCACTCCTCGCACTCCATCACTCCTTTTACAAGATTACCCAGGTTCGCCGTACGGCAGCAGTTTTTCAAAACATGTCCAGCGTAAAATGTACACGACAAATTAAACATCTCAGGATAATAATTCTGAAGAAAGTGTGACCGCCCCGAAAATTCTGATAGGAGAGGTTCCAGTTTGCAAACCCTGGACACCCGCTGATGTCATTGATGTCACTAACCACGCTCCCAGTCCCACTAAAAGTCCAGATGAGTATCTGTCATGGTTGACTAATATTTGTTCAGTTTATAACTGTTTGGTTCATGATGTTAAACAGCTGATAATCTTAACATACAAGGCAGATTGGCCCACGTGCAGAGACGAGTTTACATTTCCTGAGTGTACAGCCGCAGGGGACTGGCCCACGACACAGACGCGAGACACGTGGATACAAAACGTCGCCGCATTGGCTATCAGAGCATGCGCTAAAACTCACACAGATTTCTCACAAGTGACGGCATGTGTACAAGACCCAGCGGAAAATGTCCCAGAATTTATCCAGCGTTTCATGACAGTGTGGGATAATAATGCGGGAATTAAAAGAGAGGGTAATGATTTGTTTGCCATACAGACCTTGTTACATAATTTAATCCCAGAAACGGCTCAGGCCTACATGATGTCGACTCCCGAATGGCAAATTAAATCTTGGAAAGCGACTATCGCCACAATGCGTGCGTTGCATAGGAGCCAAATATTTCTTACTCCCAGAATTTCACAACTGCTTCAACAATTGCCTCAAAACACCCAGGCTTATCAAACGCAGGGACAAAACCACACACAGCAGTATCAAAATCAGGGGAGATCACAGGATTATCATAATAAGAGCAGACAGCAGCAGAACAAAAATCCCAAAAAGTTGATGCCATGTCATGTTTGCGGAGAGACCGATCACTGGGCAGGACAGTGTGGTAAGCGGTGGGGGGTCCAGCAGCACACACAGCCCCCCCTCACCCAGCCCCCCTTCTCCCAGCCCGCACTTCCCCCTAACCTCCCCCAGCAGTCCAGACATCTGGCATTAATGCAGCCTCCACGTTATGACAGACAGAACCAGGGGCAGAACGCTCAACAAAGTGGATTTAATAGAAGATAGTGGTGCCAGGAAGATATAGGATCAGAATCACAGCATTTCCAAATTCAAGCAGCAACAATTCGCCTTTCCAATAACCCGCGTGAAGATCCGATTATGCCCGTTGATTTTAGTGGTACGGCTGTAGATATTTTGATTGACAGCGGAGCCACCTTGTCTGCCGTGCGTACTAAGGAGAAAGTGTGTGAAGCAACCAATACATTTGTCACAACCATCGGTGTTGCTGGAATGTCTATGTCGAACCCATTTCAGAGAACACTAATGTTTCAATTAATGGATCAAACGTGGAACTCTCTTTCATTATTTCAGATGGAAGTCCTATTAATTTAATGGGCAGGGACTTACTATGTAAATGACAGGCAACAATACATTGCACTTCAGACGGATTGTTTTTGACAATTCCTGACAGTAAGGTCTATCAGGCAGTCCAATTCATTCAATCATCGCGAGACAACCTGTATTGTTGGTCATTTCCAGATTTCAATATGATTTCTGTTTTCTCCACAACAGGGATTCAGAAGATTGCTAGCATTTCTCCGGTTTGTGCGTCTTTAATGTCTCTTATGCGACCTGTGTTGAATTGTCATTGCACTGACTACGCGCAATCAGTAAGAGGTTTTTGCAACAAATCAGATCGGTTGACAAGTGAACAATATTTGTTCATTTCCCGACAAGGATGTGTTTTACCCATCAGACTCACAACACCCCAGCAGGTTCTCCAAGTTGAAGAAAGCCTCCCCTACATAACGGTGGCTGTTACGCCAGGCAGTAACCCAAAAGAGGTGGGGGCCATGGCAGCCCGCTGCCAGGCCCAGCTGGAAGCCTCATTTTCCCCTTTTTCACACACACACACACACACACACACCTAACGTAATTAACTTTGGAGGGGAGCATTTCCTGCTGCGTCTCGCGGAGCCAATTGCTCTTCCACAATGCACTTTCCTTCATTTACAACCAAACCCCCCCACAGAGTATGGCCCCCCCTCAGATTTTTCAGAAGTACCGGCTGCATTATGGGCAAAACACAAGAACCATGTTGGGTTTGTTGCCTCAGCGCCTCCACATCGAGTAACACTTAAAGCCAACGCCAGATTGCCAGCTATCAGACAGTACAATTTGCCCCATAGAGCCATTTTGGGGATTGAAGGAGTCATCCAATCTTTGCTTGATCAGGGCGTGTTAATTTACACAACTAGTCCCTGTAATACTCCAATTCTACCCATACCTAAACACAATCGCCCTGATGAGTGGCGCTTTGTCCAAGATTTGCAAGCTATTAATGCTATTGTCATTCCGACAGCTCCAATTGTGCCGGACACCAATTCGATTTTAGCTTCTCTGCCCCCGGACTCTAAGTACTACACAGTGATTGATTTATGTTCAGCATTTTTCTCTGTTCCTCTGCATCCAGACAGCCAGTATCTGTTTGCATTTACTTTTAAAGGTAAACAAATCACATACACGCGCCTCCCACAGGGGTTTGTTGAGTCGCCTACTGTGTACGCAGCAGCTGTGAGGAGAGATCTGGACACTTTGGTCCTGACAGGAGGTAGTACCTTGCTTCAGTACGCAGATGACCTGTTGTTAGCTTCTCCCAATAAAGACGCCTGTCGCATCGACTCCATTCTGCTCATGAAAAGACTTTCTGAATGCGGACACAGAGCATCCCTGGCCAAGTTGCAATACTGCCAGACTGAGGTCACGTATTTGGGTCACATTCTGAGGGATGGACACCGTCTCCTCTCGCCAGCAAGGATTTGTCTGTTGAACAAAGTACCACCACCTCGCACAAAGAAGGACATGCTTTCCTTCTTGGGCATGGCAAATTATTGCAACACTGGATTTTTGAGTATGCTGCGATGGATTCTGTCCTGCGTGCTGCCACTCTGCAGGCTGCCCCTAACATTGTTCAGTGGTCTGAGGACATGCACACTGCCTTTCAGGACTTAAAGCAGGCCCTCACATCTGCTCCTGCCCTGGGGCTCCCTGACTACCATCAACCTTTTCATCTACACGTCCATGAGAAGGGGGGCTTTGCAACGGGCATCTTGGTGCAGAAGCATGGCTCTAATTTCCGGCCTGTGCACATACTACTCATCTCGACTCTCCCCTGTGGTGCTTGGTATGCCTTCATGCCTGCGGGCTGTGGCCGCAGTGGCGATAGTGGTAAAACAATCCTCTCCCATTGTACTGGCCAGTGACTGTGTAGTACATGTCCCACATGCAGTTTTGCATATTCTGAACACCTCTGCTACTCAGCATATGACGGCAGCAAGGCGATCTGGTTATGAAGCTGTAATTCTTTCAAGTCCACACATCACTCTTAAACGTTCCCCCCCCCTAAACCCAGCTACACTGGTGCCAATTCCAGATTTTGAAATAACACATGACTGCGTCACAACGATTGACATGTCTTCCTCCCCCAGAGCTGATATGTTGCAAACCCCTATCCCTAATTCAGATATGATTCTGTACACAGACGGGTCTGCGAGCAGGCCGTCTGACACAGTACACTTAGCAGGCTACGCTGTTGTGAATGACTGGGAAGTTTTAGAAAGCCGGGCCTTGCCAAATGGCATGTCAGCTCAGGCTGCAGAGTTGTATGCTCTGCTTAGGGCGTGTATTTTGGCTGAAGGTAGAGTTGCAACCATTTTCACAGACTCCAGGTATGCATTTGGTGTGTGCCATGATTTTGGTGTCTTGTGGAAAATGCGCGGTTTCTTAACATCGGCTGGTAAGCCTATTCAACATCATGCGTTAGTAGCTGAGCTATTAGACGCTATCCTGCTCCCTGCACAGCTAGCAGTAGTTAAATGTGCTGCTCACACAAATTCTAATGATCCTATTTCGCGTGGAAATGCGTTGGCCGACACCGCGGCTAAACAAGCAGCAGTTTCCTCCTCTTCTATGGTGCTCCAATGCCCCTCGACACAACCCGCAGAAACCATTTGTTTGCCTTCCTTTAATGATGTCGCGGACATGCAAGCCCGCGCTGATGTTAGGGAGAAAGATTTATGGCTAAGACGAGGTTGTACACTTGACGCTGAGTCCAGCTTGTGGCTCCACCCAGACGGCCGGATGGTCTGTCCCCGTTCATTCCTCCATGTTTTGGCACATGTTGCACATGGCAAATCACATGTAGGAAAAGGAGGGATGAATGGGATTATAAAGTCACAATGGTTTGCCCCAGGCATTACACTAGCTACATAGACCCTTGTAGATAGATGCATGATATGCCAGCAGACAAGAAGAAGAAAAGGTCCAGTTCAGCATGAACATTTACCGCCCCCCTCGGGGCCCTTTGTAAATATGCAAATTGACTTTTCGCACATGCCACCATGCCAAGGATTCAAATATCTTTTGGTAATAGTGTGCCAGTTCTCCAAATGGGTAGAGGCCTACCCTACCAGAAAAGAAGACGCCAGAACAGTTGTAAAGTGTCTTCTCAAAGATGTTGTCCCTAGATTTGGTGTTCCAGCAGGGATTAACAGTGACAGAGGTCCAGCATTCATTTCTAAAATAACCCAGAGTCTAGCTACAGTGTTAGGGTTCAAATGGCAATTGCATGTTCCCTATCATCCACAGAGCTCAGGCCAGGTTGAGAGAATGAACTTGACTATAAAGGAAAAACTCACTAAAACAATGTTGACCACAGGACTAAAATGGGTAGACGCGCTGCCGCTAGTTCTGTGCTCAATCAGAAACTCACCAAATGCAACGACAGGGCTCAGCCCACACGAAGTATTGATGGGAAGGCCAATGTTCACAGGATCTAGTCCTCCAGTAATGCCCCACAGACTCACTCTTTTGTGGACAGAGGATTACATGACTAACTATGTCAAATATCTAACTGACATGTTGAGAAAGTTTCACAGGCAGGTGGCTGACAGGCTCCCCCAGCCTGGTGAGGAGCCCACCCACCCTTTTCAGATTGGTGATAATGTACTAATCAAATCGCTTGAAAAAGATTCTTTGTCTCCCAGGTGGAAAGGTCCTTTCCAGGTATTAATAGTGACCAGAACAGCCCTGAGAGTACAAGGTAGAGCGGAGTGGATTCACGCTTCAAGATGTCGTCTCTCTCCTCTACCGGATGCTGGCGTGTGAAGGCAGTCACCATCATCGTCATTCTGGGTTTACTGTACCTGGCCAAGAACGCCCTGCTAGATGAAGCTGTGACAATCCCAACGACAGGTGGCGAGGGACCTCGCCCGTCTGAGGGAGAAAATAAGGTGCTCTTATCTAAGAGCGCAGACGACTTGACCACTCAGGGTCCAGACCCTGAGGGCAAAACAACACCAACGGGCAAAGAAGTGCCTAGCGACAAGGACAGGTTGTATCCAAACACCACACAGACACTCAGTATGGTGCAAGAGACACAAAGAGAGAGAAAAGGAGGGAGAATAAGGAGGATTGTCTCCCTCCCTGATCATAAGTCAGAGACTATTGCCTTTAACTGCCCAAGTTCAATATGTGACTCATCTAACTGTATTATTGTGTTTCCTGTGTCCTCAGTTTACCCAACATGGGAGATATATCCAAAAAGCCAGTACTCTTGGTTCAGGTTCGCACCAGAGGGGGTAAGGATGGCTCTTAACACCATCGAAGAAATGCCCCCAGAACTGTGGTGTAGCACGATAGAACAGTTCGAGGCACTGATAAGGAAGGAGGTAAAATGTACAGTGCGGAAGCCAGATTACCGCATTCCCAATCTAGGTGATACTGCATGCACAGTTACTGGACCAAATAGCAAAACAAATGTTCCATCTACTCCACTTAAACAATCAGGAGGCGAGGTAGATTCTTCAAAAAAGGCCTTAATTACTCCTTATAAACAAACTAAAACTAATTCTGCAGTAAGTTTAATGTTAGACTATGCACATGAACGTAATGTTAGCAACTGTTGGTTGTGCCAAAATATGCCAGAATCAATGCATTCTCCTATGTTTAGCCCAATTCCTTTCACAAAAGCTGATTACGGTTTAGTAAACTGGAATGACATAGCATCTAGAATTAGCGATGAGGCTGGGGATTGTTACACTCCTTCCTACCCAATAGACTCTGAAAAACCTTTACAGTACAAGGGCTTAGTCTCTCTCATTGTTGATACAGTAAACAAAGATTACCTGCCTGACGGTTTCAAACGTTTGATGTTTTTAAAACTAATATATATGAAGAAATACGTGAACCTAGCTTTTGAATATAGATTCCAGTTAGCTCTAGCTCAGACTAATTGTTCAGCTAACTTTACAAGTCCAACATGTACAATGCAACCACACACACCCGCTTTGTTAGTGGAAGCGTTGGTAACAGTTGTGCCCTGGTTCGGCTCTAGGACAGTGGACTCCGTTGAGGTTAAAATACATGACTGTACGCAGCCAATACCCTTAGGCAAGCCCCCTACACGTGACTGCTCAGTATATGTCCCCCCAATTGTTGTGCATGAATGGAAGAATGTGTCCATCTGTTTCCAGAATGCAGTAGGATCTCACACCTCTCCTGATGTGGGACACAGCGACTGTAATGCCATAGTGAGAGTACATATAGCCAGAATTCCCCTCCCACAGAGAGTTTACTTAGTTTGTGGGGACCGGGCCTATGGATGTGTGCCATATGATGTTTTTTATGGTACCTGTTATCTAGCCTACCTAATCCCTTTAATCCGTAAAGTAGAGGCTACTGAGATTGCAGCAATACTTCCCTCTCTACACAGGAACAGCAGGTCAATTACACAAGGACAACAGATAGCTAGCCTATTCTTGCCTTGGTACGGTATTTATGTTACTCAGCAGGAAATTGTCGCATTGTCTAAAGTGGTAGAACATCATTTAAATGTATCCAACACAGCGATGTTAGCTGAACACAAAGAATTGCAGGAAGTTAGGACAGTAGCACTACAGAATCGTATGGCGCTTGACCTCCTCTTAGCTGCCCAAGGAGGAACATGCAAGGTGATAGGAAGTGAGTGCTGTTCTTTCATATCTGATGCCACACCTGAAGTTATGGACATGGCTCATGATACTGCCAGGGGAATAAAAGAATTGCATGAAACTCATGGGTTTACATTTGGGGAATTAAGTGGAACTTTTGGATCTTGGGGAGCGGGGCTGGTTAAATTTGTTGTTACTGTTTCAGTGTTTATCTTGGTTGTGCTAATCCTAGTGATCTGTTTGATCACTGTAGTTAAATTAGCCATACGAAGGGTTGCCAAGACTGCCCTCCAGGCCCCACAAAGGCTAGTTGGACATTCGACTGTACAGGACACAATATTAATGTACAATGCCGAGCTTCCGGACCCCTGGGTCTCCATCGTGATCTCCGACCTGTGGGTACCTCCATTCAACGATTGAGATGTTGTTTAAAGTTGATATTCTGAATAAAGAACAGATGTTTTGATAATTGATTACAGTTGATACACTGGATTAAAGGACAAATGTCTGATTTTTCCTTTGCAGGTTGTGATACAAATAAAATGTCTGATTTTCCTTTTCAGATTTTGAACAAGTGTATTTGAATGAAATAAATGTATTACTAAGTGCCTTACTCTTGAATAAAGCGTAATGAAGTAAACGTAAAGTAATGTTGAAGATTGAGGACACTGTAACTTTACAGTTTACAGATTGATCGATTCATCACTGCGAATTTATACCTTAAACTAGGAACCTTAGCTGGATCTCTCATGATTCTGATGTATACCTCAATTGGATTTCTCATAATCCTAAATTATACCTCAATTGATTTCTTATAATCCTAATTGTGTTTTTTAATAAGTAATTGCCTTAAAGTAAATATTTAAGATGTAAGCTGATTTAGAATCTGTGTTTGATGAATGAGATTAACTGAGTGATAAATGATAAAAGATCTTATTTTTGAAACATATATTTTGCTATAATATTCTGTACCCCATGTGTTTATTATTGTACCTTTTGACAAAAATGCCAAGCACTGAAGAGAGATGATTTTTATTATGATTGACTGTGTTCAATCATGGTGATTGAAGTGTTTTTCAATCTTGTTCTATTTTTAATGTAATGAATGTATCTGAGCCCACTCAACTCTGAGGACGCCTATTGATTTTAAGTATTGACTGAAATATTCTTAGACTAATGTTAATTGGTTATCAATAGATTGATAAAAAGAGTGAATCTGTAAGAGAATATTTTAATCTGATCTGTTTATAGAGTCTCTTATTATTCCTTAGAGTCTGTGATACTGCAAACATCTGCTTGTAGTCACTCAAAGACTCCTCTGTAGGTTGAGGTCACAGGTCAAACGCTTCTCCTATATCCGTGGGGGGTTTGAGACCTGGCAGCATCTCTTTGAGACAAGCAGACCATTGTCTCGCATCGGCTATTGATTTAGGTATACTCTCTCCTCGTGTTGGTTAGATGTTTTGTGTCTTTTGGTTCAGAGATCACGCTGGTGAAACACGGGACGGTGTGCAACTAAGTGATCTCCCCGGCCGTATGTAATTAATGTACTGTGATTAATAAACTCTCGGTGCTTTTGGCTAACAACGGTTCCAGACTCCTTCATTCTACCTCAACATTGCAACAACAGAGGTTTACCTTCACAGTACCTGAACCAACCGCCTTAAGATAAAGGCAGGGTTGGGCTTCAACCACACTCTGTTTGCCCTGGGGCGAACTGAGTGCATGAAGACTGTACAGATAGTGCATGAGTGCCACTGGCTCGCTTGGCGTAGTGGGAGCTGCCATGGCTGCCCGCACAAACTGGTCAGACTACTGCTTGACCTTTCATCTAGAACCCACCTCACCTCTGCCCACTTTGACAACCTAGGATGGCTTAGAGTAGACGACAGAGTACAGCTACTTGCAATGGGCCTGGTCTACAAGATCCACTACACCTCTATGGTACCCATGTACATGTCAAAATTCTTCCCAAAGGTCAAGGAATACCATGATCATAACACCAGAGGGAGCTCCACAAATCATGTGAAACCCAGATTTGGCACAAAAAAGGGGGAATACACGTTTCGCAATTATGCCACATCAAGGTGGAACGCTCTTCCCACAACTGTAAAGGAAAGTAAAACTATACTTACCTTCAAAACCTCTCTTAAAGAGCACCTTCGGGGGAGAGCATTGCAAAACTGGCCCCGGTAATGGTACAAATCTCAACCTGTCGTTCAATGGACAGCTTCCCCCCCCCCCCCCATCTATGTATATACTCGCATTTTAGACTCTGTTACTAACTGTATATCTGTAGACTTGGTATGTCTTAAATGTCCGGTTAGGATGTATTAGAACGAAATCTAAAATGAAAATTGTAAATAAGCAATCTGTATGTAAAAAACCACCTGTATGTAAATTGTAAATGAGCCATCTGTATGTCAAATATGTCTTAAATGATATGATGAATTGGAAATGGGGGACCCTGATGTAAACAAGACGAAAGTCTTTCTCTGGTCTGCATCCCTTAACAATTGTATGTTTTGAGCTTTACTGTACTGTACCCAATATACAAGCTGTTAATAAACTTTTCAATCAATCAATCAAACAGCAGCTGATATATATCCGCTAGCCAGTAGGCCTACATAGCTGGCCAGTGCGGAGCTATCAGGATAAGTGTGTGGCGTTGCTCTCTCACTCTGGCCATAGTTGGGGGTATCAGAGCCAGGGGTGGGAACGCGTACAGAAGGCCCGGGGGCCAATCGTGCGCGAGTGCATCCACGCCTAACGGTGCATTTAGATCGCGCATCGAAAAGAACAGCTGACACTGAGCGTTGTCTTTGGATGCGAACAGATCCACCGCGGCTCTGCCGTAACGCACCCACAGCTGGCTCACAATCCTTGGATGTAGAGTCCAGTCTGCATAAAGTGGTATACCTCTGGACAGTAGATCTGCCCCGAGGTTCATCACTCCCGGTACGTGCGTCGCTCTCAGAGAGAGGAGACGTCTACCACTCCATAGGATCAGTTTGCGCGCCAGTGTGTGTAACTGGAGAGAACGCAAACCCCCTTGGCGGTTAATATACGATATTATGGTCGTATTGTCTGTCCTCACAAGGACGTGATGTCCCCTGAGGAAAGGCAGAAAGCGTTTTAGGGTGAGAAACACCGCTAAAAGCTCCAGGTAATTTATGTGCGCCCGCTGGAGGTCTCTGCTCCAGAGACTCCTCACCAGGCGACCTTCATAAATACCTCCCCAACCTGTCAGACATGCGTCCGTGGTGACCACTTTCCGTGAAAGGACAGCACCCATAGGCACACCTCGTACTAGAAAAGTCGGGTGCAGCCAGTGGCGCAGTGCCATTACGCATTTCACAGTAACCATCACTCTCCGCGCGCCATGCAATGAGCCCCAGCAATCGCAGGCATGATCTGAAGAGAACATGTTTGCGCAGCTGGAAAAGAGCGAGACAAGCTCTGAAAGCTTTCACTCTTTCCGCTGACAAGCGAGCTGAAAAGGGCACCGAGTTCAGGCGTTGATTGATTGATTGATTGATTGATAAGTTTATTAACAGCTTGTATATTGGGTACAGTACAGTACAGCTCAAAACATACAATTGTTAAGGGGATGCAGACCAGAGAAAGACTTTCGTCTTGTTTACATCAGGGTCCCCCATTTCCAATTCATCATGTCATTTAAGACATATAAGACATACAGATGGCTTATTTACAATTTACATACAGGTGGTTCTTTACATACAGATTGCTTATTTACAATTTTCATTTTAGATTTCGTTCTAATACATCCTAACCGGACATTTAAGACATATAAACCCAGGAAGAGTATAGTCTGCGCGGGGCACAACATGCTCTTCTCTGTGTTTATTATGAAACCCAGGTTGAGCAGGTGCTTTACGAGGACATTTGTCTGCGTAACAGCCTCCTGCTCCGACTGTGCGAGAAGCAGCCAGTCGTCCAGGTAGGTCGCCAGGCGAATACCCTGTTGTTTTAACGGGGCTATCGCGGCTTCCGTACATCGTACAAACACCCTTGGACTGAGAGACAGACCGAAGGGGAGTACTCTGTATTCATAACAGATCCCCTGAAATGCGAATCTCAGATATTTCCTGTGTGGGTAATATACTGGGATGTGAAAATACGCATCTTTCAGGTCGACTGATGTAAACCAGTCGTCTTGTCGCACGAGCCGCAGCAGAGATGTATGAGTGAGCATTCTGAACTTATATCTTTTTAGATATTTGTTCAGAGCCCTTAAATCAAGTATTGGCCGAATTCCGTTCCCTCCCCGTTTGGGAACGAGGAAGTACTTGGAATAGAAGCCGCCCTGACTCTGCTCGGCGGGTACAATAGTTATAGCCCCCTTTCTCTCTCCAGAATATGGGCTGACTCTCCTCGGGCCTGCAAATGCAGAATGCCCCGAGAAGCGAGTCTGTAGCCCTGTGTTACTGTCTTGAAAACCCAAGCAGATGATGTGAGCATCTTCTACTGCATGCTCCTTAGAGCCAGTGGAGATGTCACGTCTCTTCCCCTCTGAGTCTCTATTTGTTGTGTTATGGGGCCCTCTAGTGTCTGAACACAGTAATGCCCCTTTTCGACAATCCCCACCGACACTGCGCATGCGCATGACGGTGGTGCCTTCACAACCCCAGCCGGCACTGCGCATGCGCGTGGCGGTGGTGCCTTTAAAGCCCCAGCCGGCACTGCGCATGCGCGTGGCGGTGGTGCCTTCACAGACCCGCCTGTAATCCGCCTTTTGAGAGATGCCGTAGCTGCTCTCAGAAGGGGAACAGTTGACGGGCTGTTTATTGGTTTTATTGTTTTTCTTTTCATTTTTTTGAGCTGCGCCCTCGGCCTGAAGCCTGGATGCGTCAGCGGCAAATGTTTTATGACAGAAAAATCAACAAATGTGTGACATGTGTTCGTGCGGACTTGAGGATGGTGTTAAGGCATCTCTCGAGGCGGCGGGAACACATTTAGAGCTGTGAACCGTGGACTTCCAGCTCTGTCACAGAGGGGAGAAGGAGGGGCTGTCACGCCGCTCGCTTCTTCTTCCTCGACTGCTGGCCGAAATTCTGGGTTGGCTGCGCCTGAGCTGCAGCCGGAACCGGAGATTTTCTAGGCCAGCTCGCCCTCGTCTCCAGCCTGGGCTGGGGACTCGGGGCGGGCTGCGACTTCTGCGTCTTCGGTGTTTTAAACCGAGCAGGGTTCGAGGCAGCTTGGGCGAAGGACTGCTGCTGCGAAGGACTGCTGCTGCGAAGGACTGCTGCTGCGAAGGCAGCGGCTGGACCCTTCGAGGGAGGCAGAGGTGGAGTGCCTCGTCCTCCTTCTTTTTCGACTCACACCTCCTTTGCATGGAAGCAAGAGCGGAGCCGAAAATTCCCTCGGGAACGATGGGCATATCCAGCACATCCTCCTTTTCCCGGTCTGGGAGGTTGGTGAGGTTGAGCCATCTCGCTCTTTCCTGCACCACCATGATCCCCATTGCCTTGCCCGTGGCCTGGACGGCGCAGCGTTGGACACAAAGACAAATGTCCGTGACCGCTGCCATCTCGTCCAGAGTGGCTGCCCCCGGGTTACCCGACAGGTCCTCGCAGAGCTCCGCTTGGTAAGCGGTTAGCAGCGAGGACACATTCAGGGCCCTGGCGGACAACGCTGCGGCTTTGTAGGACCGTTCAGTCATTGTCGACTGAAATCGGTCCGACTTTGCTGGCAGCGTGGGGTTCCTGCTTGGTGACGGGCCCATCCTCGGTAGGAGGTGGGCCGCTACCAGCCGTTCCATGGGCGGTATGCGGAGCAGGCCGAGCTTCTCCATTCCGTCACAGTCTAGGGAGGAGGCACCCTGGATTGGGACCTTGTTGCTGAAGGGCCGGTCTCTCCACGAGACCGACACCTCATCCAACATCTCCGGGAAGACCGGAAGGAGTTGCCTCTTTGTCCGCGCTGCTTGGGGAAAATGTTTCCCTTCGTAGCGGGACCTGGAGGTCTCCTTGGCCATTTCAGGCCACGGGATGTCGAGTCTGGCCGCGGCGCGTTTACACAAGGCCTGCAGGTCCATGCTCAGACAGGGCGAAGCTGGTGTGCTATCGCCCAGGAGAGCAGCCCTCGCTCCAGGCTTTGCAGCCTGAGCCGATGACATGAAGATGTCTTCTTCATGTTCATCCGACTCGGACAGGAGGAACACCGAGGCGTCCTCTTCGTCCTCATCGTAGTCCAGCTCGAGGACATCCTCCGCGGGTGAGACCATGGTGAGGTCTAACCGGGAGCCCCAGCTCGGTAAAGCGTGGGGTCCCGTTCCCGCGTGTCTTGCCGTCACCGGGTCCCGGCCTGCCAGGGCGCGGGATTCCGGTTCTGCAGCCATCGCAGATAATGAGCCCCAGACCGACACGGAGAGGGGTTCATTTTCTGCGGCGGACGCCCCCGCGTCTTGACTGCCGGCCGGCAGGTCAGTGGACATGGGGGGGTCCTGCTCCGACAGGCTAGCTTGGCGTGCTAGCCGTCGGCGAAGGCTCTTCACGGTGAAGCGGACACAATGTCCGCACGAGCCGGGGTTGTCGATAGCGCCTCGGGCGTGTTCCAACCCGAGGCAGGACGAGCAGACCTGGTGTGTGTCTGTGCCCGAGATCTTCAACCCGCAGCCACAGAGTCGAGCCACCGAGTCACTCCTCTGGTGTGAGGGAGAGAGGCGTCCATCTTGTTCGCCTCGTGGCGTGGAGAGGACCCGCTCTCAACAGGTAGGTTGGGAGAAAAAAGGTGTTACCACCCTGTCCTTAATCCGGAGAAAAGGACGGTGTGGGTCTTTTATTCCCGGAGAATACTGACTGGTGTGACAGTATGCTCCTTTAATCCTTTCCTCCTCCGTGGGGAAGAGAAAAGAAAAAACTTCCTCGCTACCGTGGTGTCGATAGTGAGGGAGCGAGCTAACGCTAGCTTGAAAAAATCAGACCTACCTTACTTTCCGGGGAAAGAGAACGGCGAGGTCGATTTCAATACTAACTGTCGTTAGTATTACCGTCTTCCTGCGAAGCAGAAGGAGTAGCCGGCGAGCGCCCGTCGACCGAAATGGTTATTTGGGTTCAGTCTGTGGACCGTTAAGCTTGTCCGGCTACTATAGAGATGTGCTCTGAAGCGAGAAGAGGTGTTTGAATGACGCATGCGTCGTGGCACAAGCTACTTATAGGGGGTGAATTCCCTGACGCTGACGTCAAGATCACCAGCCAATCAGGATTGGCGTAATGAGATTGATGCTTCTGTTTGCTCCGCGATGAGGCGCATCCATAGTGAGACATCGAACGGAGTGTTATGAATGAGAACTGCACTTGTGTTAGGACAAGCAATAATGTGCTTAGACGCCCATATGGTGATTGGAACCTTTAAGAGACTTTATTAGTTTCGTACCTCAGATATTTCTTTAAACAGAGACAACAACAGCAGCTGCTCAAAAGCCCTTCATTAATCTTGCACGTCAGGCCTAAAAAATGAAGACAGATCACAGTGAGTGGTAGTAATCCTACTTTGGGTGTAATTTATGTGTTCTGTGTTTGCTTCTCAGGCAATCTATCCAGTTTATTGAGGCGCTGAACAAATACTAATCGCTGGTGAGCACTTAGAGACTCTCTCTGTGTAGACCAGGGGTCTGCAACCTTTTTGACCAAAATAGCCATTTTGCTCCTTTTTCCAAAAAATTGTTTTGTCTGGAGCCGCAAAACATATTAGTTTTTTATTGTTATATCAGACAAAAACTACAGTATTTTTGCATTTATTAGGCTATTTATTACATGATATAAAACTGTTAACCTCTAATAAGAAACAAAGAACTCTTATAAGGAGAATTAAAAATAATACACAGGCCTACTTTAAAATAAATTAAACACAGCACTTGGGGAGTCCTCTGCACATTTGAAGGGAAAAAAAATATTATTAAAATGGGCCCACTTTGAAATAAATAAAACATATAGCTGCACCCTAAAAAGAGTTAAAGGTAGGGTAGGTAAGAATGGAGAAACCAGCTCGAGTGCGCTAGAATTTGAAAGTACACAACCGGAAAAAATATGCCTCTTCCTTCAGACTTTTTTACAGAGTCCCTCCTCCAACACACACGAACGCACACATGACCAATGAGGGCACGAGATACATTTGTGCACAGATGGAAGGCTGACAGGCAGTTAGGCCATCCAGTTATTTTAGCCGGGCCGGCTCAGATGATTGGTCGTGCTTTTTACAGCGCGACGGCTTCCAGAGATTAATTTTTGTATGTATTTATTGTCAAAGCATTTCATATATTCATTGCTATCGGGACGTTAAGAGCATTCCATGGAATATAACAAAGTGTTTTCTGAAATAAATTACATACCCCATTGAATTATGACTGAAGATCGTCAGCTGTCTTCCTCTCCCGTGTTGTTCCCTGGTTGTTCCTCGATACGTAAAGGCTGCAGCACCTTTGACAACTTCTCTCTACATATCAAACATACCGGTAAACCAGCATCGTTTGCTGTGAAAGCATACAACTCTGTCCACGCAGAATAAAATCCTGTGTTCCTCCGGTACTTTTCTTTGATTTAGGTGATCCATAGTTCGCTCATCGAGCCGGGGGTCAGGTTATTCGCCTCCAAGAAAAGGCGCTCGCGCGGGACCGTAGCGGGATGTGATGCATATTTTAGTTGACCTAATTAAAACCGTTTTGTTTTTTATTTATGTGTCACAGTATCACCTCAAAATACAAGATACGAAACATTTTCAACCATGCAACAAAATATAAATAGTCCTACAAATACTTTTATTTTATTTCCTTCTTATTTTTGTCTAAGCTCAAGGGAGCCAGAGCAGAGGGTTTAAAGGGCCGCATGCGCCGCGGGTTGCCGACCCCTGGTGTAGACTAACGGCCCGTCTACACTACAGGCATCAAAAAATGCTTTCAACGCTTCGCCCATTCATTTGAATGGGGTGACGTAGGATATTTTCAAACTTCGCCGAACTGCATTGTGGGTAGCATGGCAAGGCGTTGCAAGCATCGCGAGCGTCTATCGGCGTCAAAAGTTGATGTCGGGGGCGGGAGATTCATGTGATTGGTTGTTGGTCGCGTTGCTCGCAAAAAATCGCCAAGCTTCAGACACGCCCAGCTTCAAGCTTTTTTGATGCCTGTAGTGTAGACGGGCCGTAACGGCCCATCTACACTACAGGCATCAAAAAATCAACGCGACCAACAACCAATCACATGAATCTCCCGCCCCCGACATACAAAGCAATAGCAATGTTAAAACGAAGTAAACTGGATATAAAATCCCCAAACAGGCGAAAACCTACCAGTTTCACCCACTGTCTCTGCCACCTCCCTCCATGCCTGGTTCCTCCGGTTTGTATCCCGGTAAATAGTTCTGGTCGGAAAGAACCGGGTGATTTGCTACCGTAATTTCTCGTTTGGAATATGAGGAAATGAACTGCGGTCTGGCTCTCCCAGCTTGCACGCGGTTTGATTGGCTAGCGCTTGTACTGGCGGGAATTGCAAAAACGGGATTTGATTGGCTGACGCCAGCTTCGAGCAAGCATCGAGCCGATAGACGCTCGCGATGCTTGCAACGCCTTGCCATGCTACCCACAATGCAGTTCGGCGAAGTTTGAAAATATCCTACGTCACCCCATTCAAATGAATGGGCGAAGCGTTGAAAGCATTTTTTGACGCCTGTAGTGTAGACGGGCCGTAACACTTAGATTTTATGAAAGGAGGCGACCTCTAGAAGTGAAGTGGACCATTTGCACAGGGCACTATGTTAATTAAGACCAGCGTGTTTGCTGATCTGACTGCTTACAGCTTAGAAAATTAAATGGAGGAATCAAATCAACTTTTATCTTCACACATATGCACAGCACCGCAGACAGAAACCTTTATGCTGCATTTAACCCATCATATTGTTTGGATACTATATAGACTTGGAGGGTTTTTCAAGTAAATCTTTACATTTATTGCCCAAACTCTTGACAAAATGTTGTTATTTAAAACAACAGGAGGGGGAGTGTAATACATGCAAAATAATGTAAGATGAGGAATGGAAAATAAATTACTATAAAAGGATCATACCTGGGTCAGAAACCCATTCTGAATACACTTATAGATATCTATTTCTTCTCTGCTCTATGAGGTCCAGGCTGCATCCAACACGGTTTAACTCCCTGCTCACGTACAGTCTGACATGTCAAAGGTCTCTTTAGACCGTGGGTTGAGCCTTAATTGGCCTGCTTGTCACAGTGCGGTTTCCATTTCATTTCATGGTCAGACTGAGATCTCCTCTGCCAGACCTGTGGACGGGGGGGACCACAAGATCCCAGTGGGCCCCCCATGGGAAATTAAAGCCCTGCGTGGATGATCTCAGTCTGACACTATCTCTCTTTCTGTGGTCCCCTTTGCCTATTTGCTGATTTTCTCTCTCTCTTTACTTACTTTCCTGAGACTTATGTACAACCACTGGTAATATAAGTACTTATATATTTTACTTACTAAAAGTAGCAATATCACTTTTAAAAAGACTCTTTCTGTTACTCTGTTAAAGTCCTGCATCAAAATGGAATTTGTATCAAAAGTGAATGTGCATATTGCGATTGGGTCAAGAAGTAGTACAAAAAGCAGGTATTGTTATTAACATTAATGGAGTCTCTGTCCAATTCAATTGTCCCAGTAAACTGTGAGTTGGCATAAACAATACCATCAGCCCTTATTAATCCCATGTTTTACAACAGTGCTTAACCCTCTATGTCAAATTGTCCTTTGTGAGGGAGCATTTCACATGTACAGGGTTGGGAGGGTTACTTTGTAAATGTAATCAGTTACTGATTACTGAATACATGGCTCTGAAATCCGAATACAGTTACAGTTACGTGTCTTAAAAAAGTAACGTAATCAGATTACTTTTAGATTACTTTTGGATTACTTTCTTTTTCCATCACAGATGGGTATGTTTTGGTGTACAGGAGACACAAAAAGCAAAAGGAAACTGAACGTGTTTTTACTGTTTTAATGGCTTATCAAGAGCACAACTGAAACATCACATCTGAAACGATGTAACAACATAATACACTTGTTGGGGATGTAGCTTGGGATGTGAGGAGTGAGGGACACGGCTTAGAACGGGCATGTCGCCTTCTGTCCTGCCAGTGTTGGCAGGACATGAATTAAAATGTCAAACTCGGACTTCATTTTAAGGACATTTCGGCCAGGGGTGTAGAGCTATATTTGTTTAAGCACCGGATTGGCAAAACAGGAGAGTGTGTGCACCAGTCTGCCTTGATTGATTGACATTGATTCATGTCCGTGACACTCACAGTATCTGCTACCCGCAGCTGTTTTATAGAAGGAACACCTCCTTCACTTCATGAAATCTCTGCAGCACCAGGAGGCAGCGGGAGGGTTAACTCCGCCTCTGAGAAGAGGAGCCTTTCACGCACCGCCTTCACTGTGTTTACCTTCAGAAATAATCCTTAGTAAGGCTAAAGACCGACCGCAGGCTGATGTGTTTTAACCACACTCACACAACACACACACACACAACACACACACACACACACACACACACACACACACACACACACACACACACAACACACACACACACACACACACACACACACACACACACCACACACACACACACACACACACACATACACACACACACACACACACACACACACACACACACACACACACACACACACACACTAAAGCACCCAGATATTGTTCTAAACTGTATTAAAGTAAACAGGTATTATCTTGAACTGTATTGAAGTGAACATGTATTATTTGGGACTGTTTTAAAGTAATCCTATATATCTAAACCTTCTTACTTACACTCCATGACCCAGAGACCCTGACACACACACATACACCTCCTGTCTCCATGCAGCACACACACATAAACTCCTTAACCCAGATATCAGCAACACACACACATAAGCCTCTGCTTATCAGCATGCACACACACACACACATACACTTTCCCTCACTAACACACACACATGTTCTTTTTTCAAGGTTCTTTCTGGGAACAATCCCAAGCACCAATATATCTGTGTACAATGTTTGATTGTTTTAAAAGAATAGTTTGTGTGAAACCTTCCCTGGGAAATTAAAGGAGTTGGGTCCGGTGGAAGATAAGAAGTGGCTGTCCACCTCAAAATATATCCATATATACTGTTGTGTAGTCATGCAAAATGCCCCCTGTTTCTGACTGGCTGGTCCCGATACCTGTATCGCACAGCAGTAGAACTGGGAGTCTGGAGTACTCTGTAAACTTGTATTGGTGTTTTTTACCATTAAAATCAGATTATTGTTATAACTTTTATGCCAGTGTGTTGAACTCCCTCTTTTATCAATCTGACCAGGCTCATCTAAAGGACGGCGCGGAGCAGAGGTGGGCTTTAAGCCACCACTATTGTGTTTGCTCCTACAACACACACACGCGATTTAAACGCAGACGTTTGTCAGCGGACCCGCGATTTTTTTTCAAACGCTTTTTTGGTCCATCTGCGGCGGTAATAGGTTTTGTGCACTGTGATGATTCGGCTGTACCTTTAGTAATGCATATTAAATGTTGTGAGGAAATCTTTCCACCAATAATTCCAATAAGTAATCCAAAATGTATTCACTTCAGGTTTACGAAAGTAACTGTAATCAGATTACTCGTTTTTCAAATGTAACGTGAGCTGAATACAGTTACTTGATTTATGTATTCTGATTACGTAACGCCGTTACATGTATTCCGTTACAACCCAACCCTGCACATGTATGAGGTTCATTTTCCTCCCTTATTCTTAGTAATGGCCTCTATAAATGATGGCGATGGCGATGCCCACAGTGTGAATGCATTATCAGAGTTTTTTCCAGCGGCAAAAACCCCAAGGTCTATAATACTCTATCTTCATGAAACTGCAGCATATTAAATACCTTGAGTGGTCAGCCTGGAGTTCAGACTTCCTTCATTGGCATTGCAAATCTATAAAAACAGTATTAGCACTAAACAGATATCACTCATCTATTTACTCATCCAGTGTGACTGGGCTTTAGAAGCAAGGGAAACTCCATAGGGGCAGCCAAATGTGGCTTTTTGCAAACGTGGGCCCTGATGGAACTTGATAAGGGTTTCCTGAAGACAGCAACACTACAGTCCCATTTTACATCAACCAAAAGGAAGGAAACGTCTATAGGAGGCCAGCAAGGTTTTCTTCCTCCTTTTTGTCGAGGCATCAACCTTTTGCATATAGTTAAAGGTCCTTCTATTAGGAGACTTGACCTTCTCCTTATTCTCTCTCTTTTTTATTTGCGGTGCAGAGTCTTTTATAGAAAGCTTTAATAAGTTCCTTCATCAATTGTCTTTTTCCTTTCTTTTACTGTTCTCCTGTCTATGTTGGTCTCTACCCATGACTAACTCAAGAGTGATATTTAATTCAAGAAATGATAGACAGTACTATGTTTTTCAAGGACGTATGCGAAGACTCTTTATTGCTGGCCACAGGATGGTGGAGGAGTGGGAAACTGATCCTGCCCTTTTTAAGGATTCAATGATAATGTATTGTTATTCTGCAACAAAGGCTCGCACAATGAAATGCAGTTGTATCCTGGTCCATTTATGCTACAGTATAAAACATAGACTATAGCCTTATTATAATCTGACAGTAAGCTTTATTAAATGTACTGTATCATAATGTAATTTAATTAAACGGAGTGTTGTAATGAAACTAGTACTGTATTTTGAGAAGTGAAACAATCAATAAGATCTTTAAAAGTGAAGCTGTCAATCAATCAATCAATGTTTATTTATATAGCCCAATATCACAAATGTTACATTTGTCTCAGTGGACTTTACAGTTTGTACAAAATATCAGTATGACAATACGACACCCTCTGTCCTTAGACCCTCACATCGTACAAGGAAAAACTTCCGGAGAAAACCCACAGTTTAAAGGGAAAAATGGGAGAAACCTCAGGGAGAGCAACAGAGGAGGGATCCCTCTCCCAGGATGGACAGACGTGCAATAGATGCCGTGTGTAAATTGAAAAGATAATACATTTGCAACATAGGTAGTCCAAATGTTTGGAAATGCATGTGTGTATAATAGGAAGATGAATCCACGAGGATATCCATCCAGGACCTATGATCCAGGACCACAGCCACGACTCGCGATCCAGGGCTCGCGATCCAGGACAGAGGAGCGCAGGATCATCCATAACTCCGGATCCCGGCGTATATAGACACCAAAAAGAAAGACATTTGGGGAAGCTGGGTTAATCGGAACATGAGAGTACACAGGTATAGACAGAGAGAAGGAAGAAGTAAGATGTCCCCCGACAAACTAAGCCTATATCAGCAAAACTAGGGGCTGGATCTAATCAGCCCTAACTATAAGCTTTATCAAAAAGGAAGGTCTTAAGCGCACTCTTAAAAACGGATAGGGTGTCTGCCGCTCGAACACAAACTGGAAGCTGATTCCACAAATGTGGAGCTTGATAAGAAAAGGCTCTGGCTCCCATTGTACTTTTAGAGACTCTAGGAACAACCAACAACCCTGCATTCTTGGAACGCAATGCCCTAGTAGGACAGTAGGGTATAATGAGTTATTTAAGGTAAGATGGCGCCTGCCCATTAAGGGCTTTGTAGGCGAGAAGAATAATTTTAAATTCTATCCTGTGTTCTATAGGGAGCCAGTGTAAGGCAGCCAGAACAGGAGTAATATGGTCCCTTTTCCTAACTCTGGTTAGTACACGAGCCGCAGCATTTTGAATCAGCTGAAGCGACTTGACTGACTTCTTGGTACACCCTGATAATAAAGAGTTACAATAATCCAGCCTTGAAGTAACAAATGCATGGACTAGTTTCTCTGCATCGTTTTGAGGCAAGATATGCCTGATTTTTGCAATGTTACGTAGATGGAAGTAGGCGGTCCTTGAAATTGATTTTATGTGGGCGTTAAAGGATAAATCCTGATCAAATATAACACCAAGATTCCTTACAGTCTCACTGGAGGCCAAATTAATGCCATCCATAGTTAGTATATCCTTAGATAATTTGTTTCGTAGATTCTTCGGGCCAAGTACAATAACTTCAGTTTTGGTCGTGTTTAACATCAAAAAGTTTAAGGTCATCCACGTTTTTAAGTCCTTAAGGCAGTCTTGAATTGTATTTAGATGATTAATTTCATCAGGCTTGATTGATAAATATAGTTGAGTATCATCCGCATAACAATGAAAGTTTACAGAATGATTCCTTATAATATTGCCTAACGGAAGCATATATAATGTGAACAAAATAGGTCCGAGCACTGAGCCCTGTGGCACTCCATGGCTAACTTTGGTTTGCGTGGAAGATTCATCATTGACACTTACAAACTGAGAGCGTTCAGATAGATAGGACCTAAACCAGTCTAAAGCAGTTCCCTGAGTTCTCTAAAGCAGTTCCCTGAGTTCTCTAAAGCTGTCCATTTCATTACATTATATTGATGTACTAAATGTAAGCATTTAGATGATAATTTGTACGAGACATTAAAATGAATCCATTGACACATTTGACTAGGGCTGTGCGATTATGGCAAAAATCATAATCACGATTATTTGGGTCAATAATTGATATCGCGATTATTTTGACGATTATTCATTGACCATTTATTGAACTTTAAAACAAATAATATTTTACCAATAAACAAGATCAACAAATATGTTGGAGCGCACTTCCAAAACATATATTATTAATATGATAAATACAAATAAATTAGACCAAAAATAAATTAAATCAAATATGATGCAGTGCACTGTCACAACCTACTGAAAACTCCTTAACATATAGCCAACATTTTGGTAAAACATATTCAACATATTCCACTCAGTTAAACGTTGAAGGCTGGCCAACCGTCATGGTCCAGAAGTAACAGGAAATAAATGTTGAACTACAATTTAAGACCAAATAAAAATGTTTAGGCCACCATGGCAAATGCTGGTAGGGCTGCTCATGTCATCTCTTAAAGATTTTTTGCAAGAAACACCGGGCTGTTTACATGGTCTGGTTTCAGAGATGAGCGCAGGCAGGCGACGATATTGCCACCTGTACTGAAGACCCTCAGCCACGCCCCGACACATGGGGTGACGCCGGCCAATCACAAAGCTTTGATGCGTTCATGTGCATTATTCTGGCACAGGAAGATTATGTTACAGGACATTAACGATAAAACAGAATATTGTTGTTCTATTTTTAGACACATCTCGCGATCGACTGGTTGGGCACCCCTGGGCTAGACCATAGGTCCGTTGTGGTAGCAAAGTAGTCAGCTGAAGCCACATCTCTCTCAACTTCCCCACGGCATTTGTCATATAGTGCAGGCAGCGCAGACCTGCTGAAATAATACCGAGACGGCATCGCGTAACGCTTGTCCAACGTGTTGACAAGTTGCTTAAAGCCCTGGTTGCTAACAGTGCTAACTGGGCACATATCTTTAGCGATGTGGAATGTAATGGCAAAGTACTTGCAAATAGCTGTACCCTTCTTTTTAACGAGTTGCTGCTCTTGTTCTGACATCTTCGCTCGCGCTGAACACTCACAACACATGTCACTCCCACGTGGCCGAGTGGGCTTTTAGGGAGGGGCGAAGCGCACCCAGCGAAATAATCGTATTTTGTCAATTATGCTGTTTTCATAATCGTCGCAAACCATAATCGTAATCGCGATTAAAATACGATTAATTGCACAGCCCTACATTTGACCCATACAAATGTAATAAATATAAGCAGTTTCCACTTTATTTGATCTTATTGATTTAATGGAAGACTGAATTTGGTAGATGTAGTGGCACACAAGCTAGTCAGAGAACTGCAGACCTTGCTGAGGAGAGTTGTGCATGTAGAAATCTGTTCATATGAAGTTGTATTTACATTGGTGCCGTTTAAGCTTGTGAGAGTATTTAACCCTCGACTGGTAAGATAGCATTTGTCTTCTTCTGATTCTTTATCTTCCACGAACACAATGCAGAGTTCATAATACACTGATACAGAGTGTCATGCTAGATGAGCTTCCCATGCAGTAAATGCTCTGAAAACCACTAGCATTTGATATATTACTCTCATTACAAAACAACATCAGTGACATTCCTCATCTTACAGTATCTCCCCATCTTCTATCCAAGAAGAGGTCTATATAACTAATTCCCAGCATCCATTCAGAGCAATTCCACTCAAATCTCATGCTGCTTGCCCCTCACCCAGGAATAATTCATATGTGGATGGCCATTTGGTGAGCGCTGCAGCATGTAACTGATCTGTATCTATAAGACAACAGACGGGAAAACATGAGAGGAGCAGCAAGTCTCAGCAAGCGTATTACAATTCCATTCAATTCTATTTTAAGCCACAATGCATGCAATCAATTTGTCATGTGTCACCGCCGACCACACCTCGTGTATGACCTCTTTCATTATGCTGGTTAGATCCTTGTTGGGAGATGGCGCTCAAGCAAAAAGTGTCAACAGAAGGATAAGAATGACAGGGTTTGGTGGATTTCCATTAACCCACCCTATAAGGCCAACCTGCGTACAGATTCTCATTGTTATGTCGAATGAATTTTTTCACTATATAAGCCCTATGACAAGACATTGAGGCTACAGAGAGCTGAATTACTGTCATTCACACAACAACACAGTAAAGCGGTCATTGGCATCTTAGGCTCTCTCTTACTGTGCTCTTACAGATAAAACTAATAAGTACGAGGCTTTTTTGGTTCAATATTCTATAGAGGAGAGTCACATTTGAGCATCTATAACTATTAACCAAGATAAAACAAAAAATATTTGATTTGCATATGACAACCTCTCCCATCATATGGCTGTATCTGTCACTAAGTGTGTTTAGTAGTGATTTTTGTTTTATGTGTTCAACAAGACCTGGAGTTTCCCCAAACAATTTTCACAATCTATGTGTTTATAAAAAGGCTAAAAGAAAAGGTTTAAAAATATAAGAAATACTTGTGTTTGCCAAGCATGGGGTGGTGGCTCTGCCAGCTAGATGGAGTTGGTCGTGCCAGCAGCAGCACCTGTTCTGTGGCGGGTTAATTTTCTCTGAACATCATAATACCTTCCCACTTACAAAACCATAGAGGAGAGAGAGGAAGAGTTGTGACTAACATACAGTAACAGCACATGACGTGTCTTTCAAACCTTTCTGGTCTAAATGGTTTTAGGAGATTAGTGTTCATAATGTGCAAGTGTGGAGGAAGATTATCAATTAAGTGTTAGAATCTGTGCTTATTTTTGGAGGAAAAGACGGTGGCCTCTGGTCCAAAGAAAGGTACATTGGTGACTCTAAATACATTTCACTAAGGTTTTCTGTCGATACCATAGACTGTATATATAGGTCGATACATGTCAGTCTTTCGATTGTTGGAGACCCACTCAAGGTGTATCCTGCTTCTCGCCCGTTACAAGTCCTATAGATTCTCAACATCTGTTGACACATTATGGACTCAAAAGCTGGGTTAGGCTGCATTGTAAAGGGGCCGGGGGCCAATGTTCATCGTTGTAAAGGGGACCCGACCGTACAGCATGGAACCATTATCTGGTTTAAAAGAGGAAATTAGAGAAAAGCTTAACTTAACTTGAAAACAACAATCACTTAAGAGCCAAAAACCCTTTTTTAAAAAGCACAAACACAGAATATAAAGAGTCGCAATGATGATCAGTCTTACAAGCTCAACTCTTGTGTTGTATTTAAACAGTTTAACAATCTCTACTGTGTTGCAATTACACAAAATGATCTCTATACTTTGGGAAAATAAACAACTTGCTTAAGTCAGAGAAAAGTATGTAGATTTTGTGCTAAGCGCAACACATACACAAAGCAACAGGTTTATGGGTTAGGTGAGGTTGGGAAATCTATTTTATTGTCATCTCAGAAAGTAACAATACATCGTTTTGGTGATGTCTTCTCAGAAGGGAAAAACCTTTATCCAGAATTCATAACATTTCATTTTCATTTTATTGAGTTCAGAACAATTCCCCCTAAATTGCTATCCAAGTGTTATAGTGTTTATCCTACTGACTTTTCTACCCTGAGAACTGAAACAGGCCAACAGTGGGGGGTGGATCAGCATTGTAATTGTAAAAGTGTTGCTTTTATGAAATTGACTGTTTTCCTCAGATACAAAATTAATTGTATGAATACTATGTGTATCTTTCTTAGAGTACATCACAGCAGGAACACAATACCAACTGCTCCAGTACAGTCGGATGTCAAACAGACCGTCCACAACCACAACTGTGGGAACACAGACAGTGGAATGTAAAGTGTCCGCCATTTCTGTTGCTACACATGTTGGCCCGGGGAACACTGAAATCGGCACACGTGAGAAGCAAAGGTAGACTATAACACTGACAAATCACAGATACATTACCTTAATTGTGCTTTTATTACATGTACAGCACTTGGGCTCGACCAAAAATCTTTTTTAAATGTGCTCTATAAATAAAACCTTATTTGATATTATTGTATATCACAGAAATACTGTTATGTTGACTACAAGAAATACAGTGCTGTTTGTAGTTTGTACATTTTTCATGAATTAATCTGTCAGATGTACACAAGTTGTTGGCCTTTTACAATGTATTAGTGTCTTATCTAATGTACATAGTATTTATGCACTTTTCCCTTTTTATTAACAGGCATCCAGGCCACGGTGTCTTTCAAAAGTGTTGGCACTAAAACTTCCACCTACACAGAAATCCCCTTGTCCTCTACACCAATAAAGGGCCCAGGATTGGGACCTAGCAAGAGACCTCGACTAGAGTTGGAGCAGGAACAAGGAGAGACTTCGATTGAATTTGAAGAGACTCTGGATTCGAGTTACCACCCTGATGATACTGTAGAAGAATCTGACGTATCGTAAGTTTGGTATATTTGGTACACATTACTATTACTGTTGTTCAGAGTTGACATCTAACATGTATTGTTAATTTTGTTTTGTTACATTAGACTTCAGACACGTTCCACGCACAGTGACGCAAAGTACATTGTGTTTGAAAGCTGCCTCGGACAGCTGCTGAAAAATGTCCGTTTTGTAAGACAGACTGTGATGTCCAAAAACGAAAAAATGGGACTTTTGTGGCGTTCAAACAACGTTGTCCAAACTGCACTTACTTCAGACAATGGGAGAGCCAGCCCATCATTGGAAGTACCCCGGTTGGCAACTTACAATGATCTGCTGCTACATACTTCACTGGTGCTTCCTTCTTCCAACTAAAAAAGGTATTTTACCATCTTACATCCATAGCATATGAAAAATGACAGAAGTGGACTTTTTCAAATACTTGTCCTGTTTTTTTATTTATTCATAGATATGCAGAGCCATGCAGCTGGAGATCTTCCAGTATGAGACCTTCAGGAGGCATGCTAGGCATTATCTGGAGCCTGCTATTATCCACAAGTGGAAAACTGATCAGCTGAAGATTTTCCAGCAACTACACCACCAGGGGGGAAAGGTCACAGTTGCAGGAGATATGAGAGCAGACTCTCCAGGTAAGCAGAAACAGACAAGACAGTCTAGTGCCAGAGTTACTGGTGTATATTACAATTCATCGAACTTATCCATTGAAATTCTGTTGAAAAGTCTTGAAACCTCCTGTATTATATTTTCTTCAGGCCACTCAGCTAAGTTTGGGAGCTACACACTAATGCACCTGGGAAGCAACACCATTGTGGACTTCCAGCTTGTTCAGGTGGGATTCTCTTTCTGGGTGTAATTTTAGGCGTGCTGGCTGTTGATGCATGCTTCAGTGTATTTATTAGGGCTGTGCATATTCACTGGTCTCACGATTCGATTCGATTACGATTATCCTGTCAACGATTCGATTCAATTCGATATCCCGATGCATCCCGATGCATCACGATTCATACCAATGCGTTGCATCCTCAATTTTCTATATTACTGCACATGGCTTATTTTTTCATTAATGCATACATGCAGTAAATACATATGAACTCTCTTTTTATTATTTAGAAAGTGCTTCAGAAATCAATAACATAAATGTCTTGACATTCATTTATAAACCAAAATAAATGAATTGTATAGGTCTAGCCTCCCTAAAAACAAAAAAATAATGCTTCTGCAGTCTAGCTGCAGCTTCTAGCTACGGTCTTCTGTTAAAAAAAGGACACTGAATGTCCTGAATGTGGCATCACACACAGGACTTGAGTCTGAACACAGCAGACAACAGGAGTATTTACAACAGCATATACAAACAAAAATAGTGCATGTGGGTGCACACTTACATTCTCTGTTTTACTGTTACATAAATCCCATGAATGTATGAGATTAAATTAGCTTCATCATATCTCAGTGATTAAGTGAATAATAAAGTTTATATCGGGTCACTATCAGCCTGTCACTCATTATTTTCAGGGAGGGGGCGGGGTTTGGAGGAACGGAGAGGAGACGGTGATCGCGGAAGCTTTTTTCCTCCTGCCTTCACAAACTTTACACACGTATATATCGTCTGGAAATTGCTAGAGGACATTCATACTTTGCAATCCAAGACTTAATTAAATCCACCAAAAACCTGACATGATTGTAACGCGATTATTTTTGAAAAACATAAATTCCTGTGCCGCAGCGACACGGAGTGATTCAGAGCGGGTCCTTCTGCTGTTGGTTCTGGACTGGTGGTGTTGTGTTGGTGGATAAAGCAGACTGCTCCGTGTTTGGTGTTGCTGTGCCGCTGTCACGTCTGTTCCCTGATCTCTGCGTCACCGACCGATTTGATATTAAAGTGACAGGGGAAAAAAACGTTATAGTAAAGCCGCGGCCGGAAAATCAGGAAGCAACGTTACTACGCTATAACCGATTATCTTCCGTCACTGCATCGAGACCGAATCGTCCACGTCCGCATCGCAATGCATCGTAGAAACGATTATTTTCAACACCCCTAGTATTTATGCCCTATTTCTTATTTACCAACAGAGCAATTAAGTAGGTGGTAGTTACCACATGGAAAAGGAGGGACTCAAAAGATGCCTAGATCATCTGGAGTCAAACGATTTGGCGGTTGAGTACATTGTGACTGACCGTCATCCACAGATCCAGAAGTTTCTGAGGGAACGCAACATAGAACAATTCTATGATGTCTGGCACTTTGAAAAAGGTATTTATCCCTATATGTTGTAATGAAAGTATACCAAATCAGAGACACTGTCCTTTTTAGCAGCAGACATGACATGTCTGGATAGGTACATGAATGATATCCCCCTATATGTCCCTCTAATCTGGTCTTTCCTCTGTTATTGTAAACTGTCTGGCAGACCACTTGATCACAGCACCTTTTGTCATTGTAAATTACATTTCACTCACTAATCTTAGGATAATGGGAGTACTCTTTAGGATGGGAATTTACAGTGATGCATATATGAATATGTATGAGTGTTTCCTGGCTATACAATGTTTTCAGACATAAGGGTGACGCCCTGACCATTGTCATGCAATTATCATATGGATGTTATGGTTGTAATTAACATGCTGTGCTTACCCTTCTGTTTGCCCACCACCCTCTTTCCACCACACCCTTGAATATTGTCCATCACAGCACATCATTTACACACTATTGCTTGAATATTCACATGCGTTTTCTTTTTTATCAGGTTTGTCCAAGAAACTTGTGAAACTTTCACAGAACAAGGACTGCAAGTTGTTGAAGAGGTGGCTGCAGAGCATAAAAAACCATGTGTACTGGAGTGCGACGAGCACAACCTCGGGGCCGGAGAAGGTGGCAAGTGGGACGTTAGTGGTCAACCACCTACAAAACATCCACGTGCATGACGACCCCCTATTCCCCAAGTGTGAACATCCTGAAAGAGCCACAACGGATGAAAATAAATGGCTAAAACCTGGTAAGTTCAATATTTATAAAACAATTGCAAATAACAAGTGAAACATTTAAAAACACTTCACTTCCTTCATAAGATAGGTAAGATAAGTTGTAATGTTCTAATGGGCTGGTGATGTTTTTGTAATTTTACTCAAGATTCAATAACACTCCACAAAGTTGAGAAAATACTCAACAACAAGAGAGTTCTCAAAGATGTGCAAAAGCTAAGCCATCACTACCAGACCTCATCCCTGGAGTCGTTCCACAGCTTGATTCTGCGTTTTGCCCCCAAAAATGTGGTTTTTTCCTTCATGGGAATGTTGTGCAGGTAATACACTGTATTATTTATTCAGTAGCATCTTATAACACAGTGACTGTTTAGTGGCATGAGGGTTTTATTCTGTCATAACACAAAGTCTTATTTTATTTTGCTATTCTATAGGTTGTGTCTAGCAGCCATGCATCACAATGAGAATGCTGACCGTGAGCAAGCCACAACAGCTGCAGGACTACCTGTGTACAGATTGGCCTATCCAAAATCAAGGAGGGGAGAATGCACCGCAAAGCCTGTAAAGAAGGAGCCTACATACAGTAAGTTGTCAACATTTTTTTTATTACAAACATAAATTACATTTTAAATTATTATAGCACAAAGTACCAAAGAACTGGCCAGATGGAGAACCGGGATGACTGCAACAGATGATGGAGGGCTAGAGAGATAGCCACACTGAATTATCTGTACAATGAAAGAATAAAAGAGAAATGAATAAATGTATACAAATAATTAATTATTATATGAATGTTATATTTTTCAGTGTACGTGGGTGAGCTGATGAGGCTGGTGTTTTGAAGAAGTCTTTGAGGACCCAACACCCTTTGTGGAGGAGATGAATAAAATCAACATCCCAAAGGACCTGTCCACTCAATTTGACAGGCCCTCAAAGGAGGAAGTGGTAGCCCGCCATGTCTCACGTTTTAGTCTAGGGGCGGTCGGAAGCCCACGTACTGTCCAGCCAGATCAGGGAACTCCTGGCGTATCCGGCGGACCACACACGACGGGGTGACCACTCTGATTCCTCGTCCCAAAAAGCCCCAGCACCAGCTTACGAAGCTGCGATAGGCCGGATGCCTAAAACGCCTATAAGAGGAGGAATGGATGATAACATATATGTGCTATCCTGTTTTTTCTTGAACAACTGAATTTCCCCACAGGGATTAATAAAGGTCAATTTGTACATTTATCAAAAATAAAGTTTGATGGAACTACTTGATAGCCTTTCTTCCCTGAATTATTTGCTCCTAGATCATTCATATATAGCAAACCATTATTTGATTTTTCATCTAATACAGTAGTAGTTTATTATAGCTAAAAATAACTTACTCTTCTTCAGTTCTACGCCTCAAAGGTCCATAATCAAACCGATAAATATTGTGGAGGTTCTGCAGGGTGTAGGGATTGAGGCAGTTTGGTTCTAGTCCGGGGTGGTCAACCATGCACACAATGGGTTCTGGGACTTGGTGCATTCGTGTTAAAACCTATAGGAGGATAAGATATTTGTAACATAATACGTTTAGCAATTAAATCCAACTATGGCGAGGTTTACAAAAATAAACATTCAATTACTATAGAATAAATAAAAGGGCATATAGTCTATTGACTTGACAAGTATGTATGTATATAATGTTGTGTGCTACTGTTGGTGTTTTTGTATTTGTTGTGGTGACACCCTGTTTTGACCATAATTCACCTTTGGTATAGTGTTGCCACACGGACCCTTTAGTGTGTGCTCTTAGGTTTAGCTTGTCATTCCTAGCTTGTCAGACAGAGCAGACATGTATTTTACCTGATTCTAAACACACCGCCCCCGACTCCCTTTCATCGGCACTACACTGTCACCTTTCTAATCTCCCTGCAACAGAGGTTTTCCACCTCGGTAGGCATTACTGCGCAGTTTCCACACGTGCACCTAAATAACAACAGTTGGAAAGTTTGGTTAGTCAGCGGACACACTTGTTACTGTGATGTAGATAAATGATGAAGTTCTAACATTACATCTGAAATGTAGCAGCTATACAAAATTAAAACGTTCCACTGTGAAACCGCCTGCTGTATTCTTGTTTGGGACGGTGGATCAGGTCCATCACGGTCCGTTTCACTCTCAGGGTCGGACTCCGGTTCGTACATATATGGCTTTACTGACGCCATTTCATTTCTGCTACTCCGCTCAGAGCCGAAAAAACACCATGGGCTAAGTACCCGCTAAACCACTTTATGGCAGATGTCAACAGGGGCAGAGGCTCTCTGGTGGTTGACAAATCAGAACAGAGGGGCCGAGCTGACCAATCGGAGCACACTGGGCTCACAGGGAGGGGGGGGGCAAGAGCTGCAACGAGCCGTTTAGTGGAGAGAGTGAATTCACGTAGTTTACAGAGATGCTGTATGCGAAACAATGTGAGTTTGGAAAAT
Source organism: Gymnodraco acuticeps (assembly GCF_902827175.1). Taxonomy (NCBI): domain Eukaryota; kingdom Metazoa; phylum Chordata; class Actinopteri; order Perciformes; family Bathydraconidae; genus Gymnodraco; species Gymnodraco acuticeps. The sequence continues at coordinate 4,636,517 of NW_022992250.1, forward strand.
TGCACAGTATAAATCTATTCTATCAACAATGGAATTGTGATCAGTGGAAATGGCCATGACATGTGACCTTTAAGTGATTTTGGTATGTAGTCAAATGTCAAATGACTACGTACATATGAACGTCATGAACGCACGGCGCGTGCTGTTACGTGTACAAATTGACGTGCTTGATGTGAACGAGCCTTTTGGGGGCGTGGTTAAAGTTGCGCATGCTGTATGAGCGCACATACGGGTACTTCTCAGGCATGACGGGTAATCTGTGACTTGTATGATATATTTCTATCATTGACCTTCTACTTTCCCCCTATTTTGTATGTAGGCTACTCTTAATATTTAAATGTTTTCATGAAATATAACATATTCAATAAAAATGCAATAACGTGCTTTAACCACTAGGCGGTGCGAGTTAAAAAACTGTCAAATGTACAGTGTTAACACAATAAATTATACTTTATGAAGATGTTACAAATAACACACGGCATACAATGCCATAATAACTTTGTATTATTAGTGTAGGACACTTGTGTATGTATAACATCTGAAGATGTGTAGTTTTATTCATGTTTTCACATAATTTTACAGGATATTGCTATATTACAGTATTTCACATATTGTAGTTCTACCAGTGGCGAACCGTGTCTATCACAACTGGACCTTCTGTAGGCACACACACCCCCCCCCCCCCCCCCCTCCGCGGCATTATAATGTCCGTCTTTTCACTGAATTCTCGTTTTGAAAAGGGTACTCACAACAATTCCGCAACAACTTCATCTTCACCTGTTGCACTTGTCATTTCAACGTTGAAAACATTAAAACGGCATGAATTGCTTCGTCGCATTCATCTAGAATTCTAGATCCTCTGAAACTCTGAAAGAATACGCCCATTGGCTACAAATCAATATATGATTGGTTGATCAAACTGTCAGTCCAAACTTACGCTCTCATTCAGTGCAACGGCCAGGGCATTCGATCAAGGATGTAGAATACCTTGGTTGAAGGATATTCTACCCAGAGACCCAGAACAAGATCTGATTGGTTGCTTTATTTTCTAACACAAAACCACTGAAATGCATAGTGCATGGTCCGAGAAGGACAAACACATCAACGTAACACTGTAATATTACTGATCAACAACACAGATACGATTCTCATTTATTAATTTTATATACATTTTATTACATTTTATTTATATAATTAAATCGATTTTTTGTTTGTTTTATCTGAATGTTCCAGGGTATTCTCTGAATACCTTGAAGGCCCTGACGGTTCGCCACTGAGTTCTACACATTAATATCTGAGGTATATCCTTAATTGAATGGTCAGCTATTGAAATGCTGATTCCATAGATGTGTCTCCCATCACCCAAAACCCCTGACTATTCTCTTAACTCAGTATTTACATTCTTCAATTCAGAGAAAATCAGTAATATCTTTAAAAACGACAAGTCCCTGTCTATCAGCTGTGCACCGCTACCTATCTACCAATTTGATCAAATATAAAAGTCAGCCGAATTACTATTGATACTGCAAGGAGACGTATTGTGTGAAGAGAAATTGAAGATGTTGTTTAATTGCTGATATATTTTTGATCCACGTCACGTATTCAGTTTCGGTGGCAGTTCTTCCAGTTTGTCCAAAGGTCTTCTAATCAGGGCTCTATAAATAAAGAACTACGGCAGATGTGTAATATTTAATGCAGCTATAAACTGATGTGTTTTAGTGGGTGAGTACGGCAGATATCATTGTGAATTCATTCGACAGTGAGGGGAATACGGTTTGATTATGAAAACTTCGAGACCGGAAATACTGTTTTCAACCCGTGAGGGTTGACGCTAACTTTACATAGGGGGAAAGACATACACGTTCTCCTGGCTAGACCTCAAATAATTTTCGTATCAAACTATAGATCCTACACATCCACTGGACGTAGATTCTAAAAGTACAATATACACTTCTCGCTAGAAATCTAATCAAAAAGCATTTTAATGGCCAAACTATTCTACAATTTAGGATTTTCCAGAGAGGGTTATTTGTGAATATACAACCCTCCGGAGTGTTTGCAATTGCCGCAAATTGTTGTTTCTTACACGACCACTAGAGGTGCTAAACTTTAAAACGTGACTAAAGGTCGTAATAAGCTGCTGAACAATGGACCTATTTGGTCGTATGAGTTGGAGGACTTGTTGTTAATTCAATGTATTAATTCAAGACATTACAAAAAATGTATTTAGCAAACAATAATATTAATATTAAATAATTTAATGTAATGTTTCATTTTTCTCAGGGTATGTTGTGTTTTTCCGTTTGTCAGGAGGTTTACGGAAACACTTCTGGATTGTTATTTCAGTTTACTTGGAAGAAATGTGTAGCATGTGCCAAGGAAGAAATAGTTTAGTTTGAAGAACCATCTGAGCATTATTTTGTTATAGGTGTTAAATATGAAGGCTGAGTGGAAAATGGCATTGCCTAGCAATGCGATGACGACATCTCACTATAGGTTAGGACGACATCATCAGTCAGCGTAATTGATGCAGATCCAACAATGATAAGCAAGCTAGTGGCACATACTTATGTAATGATTAGCACCAGCAAAAACATAAATCCACGTTATCCATAGCTTGAGGCTCAAGTACATTACATTTATGCAACCTAAAATGTCCTCCAAATAATACTAACCTGTGTTTGTGCGTGAGTGTGTTTGGGCATGTGCTTCAGTGAAGCATGCTGTACTGCATGTATGTGGGTGTAGGCCTACGTATTTAATCTCTTCAACCCAACCATGTGATAACATATGGGCTGACTTCAGGCACCACGACATGGTGTAAAAAGACTGATTTATTATTGTGGGGTGCTTGCGTGTCTGCTTGCATGTGTGTGCGTTTTCATTTGTGTGCATGTGTGTGTGTCCTATCATATGCTTCGTGCAGCCCTGGGATCAGCTGTCGCATCAAAGTGTGGAAGATCATTTGTGGCCTATATTGAACTATGGTGTATATGAAAGAGCACTCATAATGATAAAATCATTTGCATAATGTCCATAAAGGGCACATTATAATACGTTTCAATGCACTTAATGCAATAACAACCATTCAAATTACGAAGACAGAGGGTGTCATATGATGTGCAGATTGTAAAACCCCTTTAGAGCAAATTTGTGATGTGATATTGGGCAAAAGATGTAAAATTGACTTGATTCTATCAGACTCTGTAGGCTTAAGGTAACGTTTGACAATGAGACATTATTGTATCGTCAAAATAACCCATTACAACATGATCAATATACAAAGTGTAGCTAACTTCCTCAATTATATATTATTATTATTGTATGAGAATTCTTCAAATATTATTAGTGATATATTTGTGGCTGAATTACTAAATTGTTTTGCACAGTATAATAAAACATTCAAAAGAAATATACAATGGGAGAAAGCCATTTGTCATAACAGTGCCTCTTTTCATGTAATTAATGTGATTCACAAACCAACATCTGAAGTAAAACAAAAAAAAAACAGATACAATTCTTAACATACGATCATCATGAAACACTACATCTAGTTATAGATTCTTCTGGCTTTTTTCGTTAAAGCATTCAACCCAGGAGGTACATAAACACATGGCAAATAATGTAATGTACTGTATGAAGGAAGTGGTAGCACTTAACTCAACAGCATTTCCACACAAGTAGAGTACGCTATAGTCTAAAATAAAAAATGTGTGCAGGAGAGGAAGGCCATCAGAATCAGAAGAGAGGCTAGTGTGGATAGAGCAACCTGAAGGGCTGGTCATGGCCACAATTGTATTTAAAGCTTTAAATTGGTCACGATGCGTAAGTTGCTTTTATAATAGTATTACATACAGAGGTTTTTTTTTCTTATTTGAGCATCAAAAAACAATGTTTTCTTTATGAATACTGAAGAATTAAAATCAAACAAATGGCTATAACATGAGATTGAGCGGTGTACAAGCTATAATGAGCTGTGTGAACAGAGTTATTTTTCTTAAAAAGGGTGACTAAATACAGCATGCAAGTTAACTTAAAGAGATAAAGACTGCATCATTTTAGTTTTAATGAAAGTTAGATCAACAAGCCTGTTATTACTGGAATGTTTTTGGACAAGGACTCCATGGAAACACATGAACTTAAAGTGTATAAATAGATATAACATAATCTGAAACTAGCTACGTGAGTCATATATCTGTTTGTGCAGTAATACAAGCAATACTTTTAAACAGAATTGAATGCAGGAACAAATGGGACAAATGAGACAAGAGAAGGGTCGGAAGCAGTGGCGGCCGGCCCATAGGGGCGCTAGGGGCGCCCCTATAAAATATATATTTTTTAATTTATTTTTAATAAACAAGGTAAATATTATATAATTGGTATCAGTAAAATGTATAATCTACAATAAAATCCCGTTTAAAATTGTGTGACGATGTCTAAAGTTACTGATAAATCACATGTTTCCTGCCTGGCCTTGCCCGTGTATCATTACCCTCTCTCGTCTGGGCGCTATGCACAGCGCCCAGACGACAGTGCAGCAAGTGCAGCAGAAGCCAACTGTTGCTATCTTTAAACTATGCCGCCAAAACATAATTTCAGCCAATCAGCATCGTCAAATCTGATGGTCACAGGGCGCCTATGTCAGCGGACTCGTATCCAAGGAGACAAAACAGGAAGCTGTCATTCACTCTGGAATCTATCATTAGCAGCTAATGAAAATACTGTTTTTGACATAAAAATTGAATTATGGATTATCAATACTTTTTTCAAAGTGATAGACACATTGGATTAACCTATGGATTAACCTTCAGCCGCGTTTTTCTCGTTTTTGATCAGAATAACAGCAAAAGGTAAGTTTTGCTACCGAAAGCTACGTCGTGTGATGTCTGTATTTGCTTCCCCTGTCGCAAGTTCTGATCGCTCAGTGATGATACTTATATTTCTAGAATCTGTGGAATCTCAGCTTGTTTGCTAAGCTTGTTTGTGCATATCCGATAAGTATATCGATTGATTTATACCTAGAGTGCGTTAGCATTTTTTCGCTCAGGGCTCATTTAGACGCTTCTTGTGAGACTTGTGTTTTGTTTCGGTAAACATGGTTCATATCATCAGTTAGCTGAGTTTCTTCATGTTAAATGAGCAGGACACATGAATAGTTTATTACATTTTAAGAAGCCCTGAGACACAGTTTTGTGAGAAAAAAACGGGGGGAAAAATCCCCTTAACAGGTTAAATGGGAATTAAATCATTTTAAGTAATTTTGAGTGTTCCCAAAGCCCCGGTGTTCTGCAGTTTGTGTGGGCCTACTGTACTGTTGCACAGTTTATGCTGTAGAAACTATGTCCAGGACAAGGTGTTTGGAAGTTTTGGAAGATTCATAGCTAACCACACTGAAGATTCCCCCCCCCCCCCCCCCCCCCTCTTTCTCAATTTTTTTTTACCGGGGGAGCATCCCCCCGGACCCCCCTAGTATTGTTTGGTCACCATTTCCACAGCCCCACCTAACATATTTTCCGGAAGGAGTAGTTTATTAGTTTATTTGCAGTGAAAATGTTACCACTGGAATGAGGTAATTTCTTGGAACATTTTCACTCCATATGAATTAAATCTTACAATCTCCCTCATTATTAAAGGTGTTGGTGAACTTTTACATTCTCATTTGCTTTAGGTAATTCTGGTTGTCTACATACTAAAGTCATTGTGACCTTTTCTACTTATACTCATCCCTTTTACAGCACTTCCCCTGCCTCAGGTTTTCCTCCTCTACATCTCACCCATGATTTTTGAGAGGAGAAATATGCTTTGCAAATCACAGGAATGGGGCTTGCTGACGTAGAATGACCTATGGTTCTCTCCATACATCATAAAAGCCTGCAAGGTGTCTTCCACTGCCAGATTTTCATCATCTATCGTACTGTGTAGTTTCTGCTTGTTAAAAATAGTATGGATCCAAATGGGGTTTTCTACATTATAAATGTGCTTGTTTCATTGCTGACTATTTCAATAATTTTAATCAACAGCTGAATTAGGTCTTGCTGTTACATTCTATTGCATTTGTATATTCATTATGTGCATGTTAAATGGTAACTGTAGCTGTTAATGTTCTGTTGGACGCAATCCAGTGTAGGAAAGCATTGCAATTGCCATGAAACTGGTCGTTTGTATGGTCCTTTCAGGAGTTTCTGGCATTTTAATTGCTTTGCCCAAAGGCAATTTAGTGGCTTTTGTGTGACATCTCAGTTATCTGTGCATCCAAGTCCCCCACAGGGTTACAGGTGTGTCTCTTTCATTGTTCCATAGGCTCCAACCAGCTTGGATGGTAAAGCACTCTAGGAAGCATGCACTATCTATAGTGCCCGAAACCATTAAAGCGTAAGGGTTGTCGACAGATGCTGTTTCAGCATTTGTCCCCAGTGGATGACTTTTACAGGAATGAAGAGGATGACTTCTTCGAAAGCAGTTTCCTTTTCTCCCCAATACAACCCAGGTCATTACAGTATACTGCTATTTATATTTACTTGGGATTTTACCATAACATGAAATGACACTGTTTCATGTTGATACATGCAGCCAGAAAATAGGGCAAAACCAATTTTTACTTTTTATTTTAGAGGAAATTCTCTTTTTACATTTTTTCATTTGGTGTTTTCAGCCTCAAGGCAGTGGTTAAGTTGAGCATAAGGACAGGGCAAGACGAGCGCTATGGGGGAAAAATTTACACAACTTAATCTCCCTTTTTTTTGTCTATTTCTGTCCTTTCTCGAGGGCTTATCAGCAGGCAGGGGCAGACAATCTGTCTGTCCATGCTGTCTCTGCTGGGAACCACATCCTAATAACATATCTCATTGTGAAAGTTTCTCTTATTGAAAATGGTAACAATCAAGCACAACAAACAGTTTGCCTCCCTATGCCCATGACGATTTAACTCAACCTAATCCTTGCCGTTCCACTGCTTTCACTGATCGAATCAGTTTTCTCTGGAAACCTTCCTTGATTGCTTTAAAGATCCTCCATGGAAATGGATGGTGGTTCGTGCAGAGTTTGTATTCTTGTGAGATGATAGCTTCCCTGTGAGAAAATAGCTCCAGAGCAAATATGTGTAATTAACTTACACTGAATAGGATGTAATTAAATAGAAGAGATTTGGGCTATTGGCCTTGTGCCATCAAATATTCAGGGTAATTAACCTTTTCAAAATGTTTGATCGTATCACCGATCTGGAGTTTGTTTGACAGTGCATACAAGGGCCAGTTCTGGTTCCCAGAGACAAACTCCATTATCTTAACTGTAGGGAAAAGATGAATAGCAAATAAGGTATAGGTTTGATGTAGGACAGTACAGCGGCCCAATATATAGCATTGGTGCAAATCTCCTTTAAGTGTGAATTTTGTTTGGTTTTTACTTTTAGTTTTAACACAGCTTTCACATGTAGTCATCAAATAATGCATGCCATTCTCTTTGGGATATAACCATTTTCACAGTCTGTAAACCTTTACCAAATTAAAACTAAGCACTCCATGTTTGGCCTCAAAAAATAATATAATGTATCACGAAGGTTGACTGGGAGTTGACTTATTTTTCTAAAAGCAAGATAGAGAAGATTAAATGTGTTCTAAAACGGTTCACCTGTTGTTCAGGATGTGCAGAGATTCCAGCTTCTACAGCGAAATAAGCAGGTGTGAAAACTTAATTGGATTTATGGTTTGGTACAGGTCCAGATAGAAAGCACAGCACAGTGTGAAAAAACACATAAGTCGGTAAAGCATCAATAAATCACCATGAGGCACACTCACAGAGCTCTGGAAATACTGTACATTCATCCCCCGTCAAGACAATTATAAAGTGAACAGTAGAAAAGTGTTCAGGTTGAATTCCTTTTAATAGGAAACTTTTCGCTTCAACGTATTGATTGGTTTACGTTTCCATCAAAATATAGGTTTCAATCCATGTATGGCTCAGTCCATGCTACACAAAGGTTTGAAACTGGCCTACATTCCCTCATGTGATCCCCCTTTTAAATATATATGTTTAAAAAGGTCTAAACAGTCCCAACAATTTTTTTAATTAGCTGGTTTATAAATATTCTTCAAAGTTAACTTATTTGTATAAAGTAAAACATATGAAGTTTAAGAAAAAAGTGCAGATCTAAATAACATCATGTTGTATTTGACAACAATTTCAAATACTTCCCATGCAACGCAATAGAAAACAATATATTTCTAACTATGTTTTGGTGTTAACTAGTACTCGTGACAGTCTGCAAATAAAGCAATAGAGTCACTAATTTATGCAACAGTTATTAATAGCAAACACACAGTCAGATTTGGCTAAAGTTTACTTAACTCTAAATCTTAGTTGAATCCACAACGACACATTTCAGCCATCTGAAGTATAGAGCCGGGATTTTATTCAGTGTTACACATGTCTGTACACAATGCATTGCTCTGTCTTCCCACTTGCTGATCGATGTGTGGAAATCCCCAAAGACCTCAGTGACCAGAGAGCTGTGACCTTCCAGACTCTGTAGTAACACTCCTACTGGTAGTGCTAACACGGCACATTCCCTTTGGTGCTAACAGTGCCTACAGCTACAATATCCTCTGTTGTTGTACCACAGCTTCGTGAAAATGAAGAGAAGACCAACGCATGCTGGTGATCATGCTGCCTCCTGTGTACATGTGGAAATAATCAGACATTTTGGTCGCAGGACTTTCATCTGGGTGGCTACTGCTACAGCCACAGCTTTGAAATGCCCTCCAGCGAAGAAGAGTGCTGGCTAGATAGTGTCACTTTCCATTACCGCCATTCCTGCCTTCCTAAAATAAGAGAGGACGCCTCTGTAAACATTGTAGGGGACCTTGGGAAGACTGCCAGCAGGAGCATAAATATAAAAATAAAGATTGCAGGTTGGTAGATGAAAGAAGAAATTATCAATCAAGAAAAGAGAAGGCAATAAATGATAGTTGCTTCCTGTTTCTCTATCTGACCTCATATGGCCACATGTGGGGTTGTTGGGTTCAGATCCTGGACGATAATGAGATTATCTAAACTTTAAAGGGTTCATACCAATGTCTGCATTGCTTTGGCTGTTACCCTTGATGTTTACTGGTTACTTAGATAAGGGAAGACAACTGAAAGGCAAACAAAACCTCACAAACCTTAAATTATTTTATTCAAATCCAAAAGTGTGGCTTTTTAAATACCTCACGACAGAGAAACAGCCTGACGGTGAATGACTGACCGACCAACCAATATTGTATTTGCTATGCGAGTAATGGAAAGTGCTACACTGCGCATGGCCAGAGAGAGAAAGACAGTCAGAGAGAGACAGGGAAATAACTGTTAACTGTGCAGCCAATATCGCTGTCCTTTTTCTACTCTGCTCTGTGTGGCCTTGTGTGCTAGCGGTAATCAATGTTTGCCACTAGTTATCTGTGGAGCCACATCCTGAGTGCTGGCTCAGGGAGACTCCAAGGTCAATGTGCAGTTCACACAGGGTTACACCACAGCTGCTCATGCACACAAGCAGATGCACACTCCATAACAGGATCACTCGGGTTGTAATCTGATTGACTGATTGCCCCCACGAAGTGATGGGCCCTCATAATCTCCATGCAATCCGTAACAGCACAGAGTGGAGATGCATTGCATCTAAACATTGCTGTTCTGACAGAAATGTGTGTTGACATTTATTTGGTGAAAGGGAGGGAGTCACACAATAGACACTGCAGCCACACACAGCAAGGGAAAGTGTTGTGGTGATTGTTGCAGCAGTTTATGAGATACATGTGATTCTCCTGCTTCCACAAAGGTGTTTCCACATGTAGCACAGCTGTTTTATATCCATGTTTTTGTCTTGATGAATCTCTGCACCTCTTGTACTTAGTTTCTGTGCATCTGAATGAAGAGTTTTTAATGTGTTTCAATTCAATTGTATTAACATCCCATGTTAAATGTCTGGCTTAGCTTTTTTAATGCATGGAATGAGAATAATACGTCAGTGAGTTATTTTTAAGTCTGAGGTTTTCACTTTCCATGCGTTGTTTGTTTCCACTCGGCCTCTCCTGTCACACATGAGCACAGGCGTGTGTGGTTTGACAGCAGTTTCCTTTCGCCCCAGCAGTCCAGAGTAACAAATCAAAACCCTTCAAGGGGAAACAGCCCATAAGGTTTACAATAAAAGAAGATTTTTTTGTAACCCTCTTTGAGATATGCTTATACACAAACACAGACTCTTGTGCCATTGAGCAAGACCCTATACTCCTGACCGCTTCAGTGGAGCTACTCGATGGCCAGCAGATCAGACTTGGCAGCTTCCAGTCTAAATGTGTAACTGTGTCAATGTAATCCTGAAAAAGACCGGATTGAATTATTGAAACTTCTCTGAATAAAAGTCTATAGAGTCAGATCAGTCTCAATATTATTGAATGAATGCAGAAGCATTCCAAACTGCATTTTCGGGATTTCAATATAAATCATTCCTTCCACAAAAATGTCTTTTAAGGTGAAAATAGAATCAGCATATAAATAAATACATTTCATGAATATATTTCTGATGCAAATGTCTTGTTTTACATAAATATAATAGAAATGTGCTAATATATTTATTTAAAAGAACATTTATGTACAAACTATTAAACCTGCATTTCCAAACTGCTTTTGGTGTGTGAAGTCCTCTAAATAGAGATGACTAATCGCTGTTAAATCTCCACATCAGCTCATACTGTATGTGGTGCTCGGAAACAAAACTAGAGATCTACAGTAAAGTGCCACAGAAGGTCTACAATGATATCCAGTATTTACAGCTGATAGTCACATGACACTATAATGCTACTAGGGTTTTGGCACTAACACAGTTTATTTTAACTTTAAGTTTTGAAAGATAACTTTAGTTAAATGTGCAACTAAGATCCTGCAGGATTTTTCAGTTACACATTTTCGGCAGGTTGTCACAAACAGAACAGGATAACCCCCCTTAGAATACAGAGGCTTTACTTGGGGATTATTAAAAAAACAAAACAAAAACATTCTCCACGTGTAAAAGTATCTTTTTGTGTTTTTGTGAGAATGAACAATGGGCGTTGTGGCTCATGGGCTTTGAGTACAATCTGTTACACTTTTTTCGTTGTGTGTAGGTGTGATCAGCACAAGGTTTGATATGGGCATCAATATCAGATTCAAAAGCCATACCAGCAGAATGTTTTATCAATAGGCCATGTTAGTTCAGCGCACTGCGATTCTATACCTATACTTAGTTGCATTAAGGATGCCACAATCAATATGAGACATACTGTTGATAGGAAGTGGCAACTATTTATCGACACAGGAGAAACAAACAAGGACTTAAGGAATAAGTAATACAGATGAAATATAACAGTATAAATAGAGCAGATGATATACTATGACCCCAGCTGTTGCAGAGATAGGCAAGCATGTTCAATATAGCTGGAATTTCACTCTGACAAAAAAAATCGATTTATAGAACTTCATTCTGAGCAGAGGAATTATTCAGAATTTAGCTTAGTTAATCATCACCGGTCAATACTGTGAATATTTTTCTGCTGGGGAAAATGCTGCTAACATCCATTTATAAGACATGCAAAGTGATTTCCCTTGATATATTTGATTGATTAGGCTCAGAGTGCATCACTATTAGATGTTAGAGGACTGATTCAGGACCATGGGATCAGGACTACACTCTCCTTCATGTTGCTGGTCCCCTTCGATGACTTTATCTTCCTGTAACCATGCAACAGATGAAAATGTTGTGTTTGTTTTTATCAACATCTGAGTAATGTATTCCTTTTTGCACCACTTCACCCTGCATAACCATCAAAACATGTAGGGGGGGGAAAGGGTTAAACAAAGCTCATCCAAAACACTAGATAAAATGACAGTGACATGATCAGTGGTAAAGTGGCAGACATGACACCGTTCAGTGCTTGATTTCTTCCCACATTATTTTTTGTAAGATCGCTGTGAGTCAGAGCTTGTCTACGTGTCCAGATGTGTTTATTTAGGGGAGATTTATGGAGCCGAGGGAAGAGGTCTCAAGACCAGTGAGAGAGTTCATGGACGCGGAGAGGCTTTAGGCTCTATCACAGCAGCACAGACATCATCATCACAGATCGGAGGAGCTATATTTAGCATGAGTTTGATATTTCCTCACAGGTCACTTCACTGTCGCATTTTAAATTCCACACCAAATGAAAAAAAATCCATCTCTCCAATCCAATACATATCCCTCTTTTCATATTTTTCTGTCCCCATGCATTTTTATTTCTGCTTTTCTCACTCTCCATCCAAGCTGTCAAACCTTATTTTCCTCACGTCCTGTTTGTACAACAGCCCGTCATTGTTGTCCAAACAGCAGCAGCAGGAACAGGACCCATGCTGTGATAACTTCAAACTATCATGCAAGTTCTTTTATCCACTTTCTGTTGCTGTCAACATATACAGAGTGCTGGCATTATGTCTCAGGGAGTGCTGTGATAGGATGTTTTTGGGGGGTCTCACCTACACTGTTTGCTTTTGCAGTGATTTAAAGAGGCTGTATAAAGGGGCTGCTGACACATTTTAGTGGGGGAGGTGCTGGTTTGGAGGCTATTCAGAACCCTGTGCAGCCACAACTAATCATTCGATGGTCCAGGTCCAATGAATGAGGTAAAAAACGATATGTTTTGTATTGATAGGAAAGGTAGGAAGATGTGAGCTTTATTGAGATTTGATTATTTAACATAAGATGCTTTCTAGTTGGACACTCAAAATACATAGTGTAAACATACATGGTATTTTTTTTTAAGCTAGACTGAGACCATGCATAATTAATGATTTCTCGTTACAGTTATTCTCTGAAGGACTTACATTTTCAACATACATGTCAAGCATCACACATTCGAGAGACCTACTGTACACACTTACACTTTGTGTCAGCCTGCCATGAATTATACATCTGTAAATCTCTCTAGTGGCGGTAAATCTAAGGAAGCAATTTGGTCTCTGGCCATCTATTGCATCTGCACTTATACAGTAAATGCTCAGATGATACTTTGCAGTAAAGGTTATTTAGAACAAACCCTGTTTTAGTAATGTCTGCTGTCATGATAGTTGTTTTATGTTCAAGCATTGCTCACTGTAGAGAAAATAAAAATAGTGGCAAGGGTTTTTGTTTATTTGTAAGCTTACACGTAGGCAAGGCAGGCAAGGCAAGGCAAGTTTATTTATATAGCACTTTTCAACACAAGGCAATTCAAAGTGCTTTACAAAAAATGAAAGACATTAAGAAAATGGCATTTAAAATCAGTCATTAAAAAGAAAAGCTAATAAAATAAACATTAAAAGAAAAAATACATGGATAAAAGTTACAGTGCAGTCTAAGATATGAATAGATCAATTAAAAGCAGCGACAAAAAGAAAAGTCTTCAGCCTAGATTAAAAAGTAGTCAGAGTTGTAGCGGACCTGCAGGTTTCTGGGAGTTTGTTCCAGATATTTGGAGCATAATAACTGAACGCTGCTTTACCATGTTTAGTTCTGACTCTGGGGACAGAAAGCTGACCAGTCCCTGAAGACCTGAGAGATCTGGATGGTTCATAATTTAGCAGGAGGTCAGAAATGTATTTTGGACCTAAACCATTCAGTGCTTTATAAACCAGCAGCAGTATTTTGAAATCTATTATTTGACACACAGGAAGCCAGTGTAAAGACTTCAGAACAGGAGTGATGTGATCCACTTTCTTAGTGTTAGTGAGGACTCGAGCAGCGGCATTCTGAATCAGCTGCAGCTTCCTAATAGATTTTTTAGTGAGACCTGTGAAGACACCATTGCAGTAGTCGAGTCTACTGAAGATAAAAGCATGGACAAGTTTTTCCAAATCCTGCTGTGACATTAGTCTTTTAATCCTAGATATATTCTTTAGGTGATAGTAGGCTGATTTAGTAACTGTTTTAATGTGACTGTTGAAACTCAGGTCAGAGTCCATGACTACACCTAGATTTCTGGCTTTATCTGTTGTTTTGAACATTGCAGACTGAAGCTCAGCGCTAACTTTTATACGTTCTGCCTTGGCTCCAAAAACCATTACCTCAGTTTTATCTTTGTTTAATTGGAGAAAGTTCTGACACATCCAGTCATTGATTTGTTCAATGCACTTACTCAGTGTTTGAATTGAAGCATAGTCTCCTGGTGAAATTGTTACGTAAATGTGTGTGTCATCTGCATAGCTATGGTAACTTATTTTGTTGTTCTTCATTATCTGAGCCAGTAGTAGCATGTAGACGTTAAAGAGAAGAGGCCCCAAGATGGAGCCTTGAGGAACCCCACATGTCATATTTGTCAACTCAGATGTGTATTTACCTATAGAAACAAAGTTGTTTCTGTCCTTTAAGTAGGATTCAAACCAATTTAGAACTGTTTCCGAAAGTCCCACCCAGTTTTCCAGTCGGTCCAGTAATATGCTGTGGTCAACAGTGTCAAACGCAGCACTGAGATCTAATAATACTAACACTGAATTTCTGCCACTGTCTGTGTTTAAGTGGATGTCATTAAAGTCTCAGTGCTGTGGTTTGGACGAAACCCTGACTGGAACACATCCAAACAGTTATTTAAATGCAAGAAATTACTAAACTGTTGAAAAACAACTTTTTCAATGTTTTACCTAGAAATGGGAGGTTTGATATGGGCCTGTAATTGTTCATTACTGAAGCATCTAGATTATTATTTTTTAAGAGCGGTTTAATGACTGCAGTTTTCAGGGCCTGTGGAAAAATACCTGAGTGAAGAGATTTGTTTACTATATGAAGTAGATCTGACCTCTGCAGCTCATCCAGAATGCAGCGGCTCGTCTGGTCTTCAACCTTCCTAAATGTTCCCACACCACTCCGCTCCTCCGCTCCCTTCACTGGCTTCCGGTAACTGCTAGAATCCACTTCAAGACACTGGTACTTGCATACCATGCTGCGAATGGATCTGGCCCTTCCTACATCCAGGACATGGTTAAACTGTACACCCCAGCGCGTGCACTACGCTCTGCATCAGCCAAACGACTCGCTGCACCTTCGCTGCGAGGGGGACCCAAGTTCCCATCAGCAAAAACACGTGGGTTTGCTATTCTGGCTCCAAAATGGTGGAATGAGCTCCCCATTGACATCAGGACAGCAGAAAGCCTGCACATCTTCCGGCGCAGACTGAAAACTCATCTCTTTCGACTCCACCTCGAGCGATAGAATTACTAACAAAGAACTGCTAACAGAGCACTTATATACTAATAAAGGACTGGCTTATCTATAGCCAGTTGAGTAGCACTTGAAATGAAGCGATGTACTTATATGATTCTGTTTTCTTCAAGGTTGTGTCTTCCTGGTCGAATGTACTTATTGTAAGTCGCTTTGGATAAAAGCGTCAGCTAAATGCAATGTAATGTAATGTAATCTGAGGCCATGCAAGGCAAAACATATTTGAAAAATCCTGTTGGAATAATATCAAGGCAGCAGGAGGAGGATTTCAGAAGTTGTATAATGTCCTTTAGGTTTTTATCATTAATCTGATGGAATTGTGTCATGGTGTTTGAATTGATGTTAAGTGGACACAGAGACAACACATTTGCTGTTCCTGATGCAGAGGCACTGACTGCTTGTCTGATTTTCTGAATTTTGTCAGTGAAAAAGGAGGCAAAATCATTGCATGCCCTGGTGGATAGAAATTCAGAGGCTACTGACACTGGGGGGTTAGTTAGTCTGTCGACAGTAGCAAACAAGGCACGTGCGTTGTTTTTGTTTTTGGTAATGATGTCAGAGAAGAACGTAATACTTATTCTGCTACAAGTTATTAAACTAGTACATCGACAACAACAGATTTCCAAATACAATAAAAGCCTTCAAGCTGTATAATACATGGAGGGAAGGGAAGAAATAAAGACTGAATTAAATATATTTAAAAACAAGCTGTTTAATAGTGACTGACACAAAGGGAAACTGAAAGACATATGTGCAGTATAGTATTAATTTCCATGTGTGTTGGCCCTGCATGTGCCCTCTTGCATGCTGGTGAGCAGCCTAAACTGCAGAGTCATCGTAAACCACAGACAAAGTGAAAACAAACAGATCCATCAGAGATGCCTCGCTGGCTCCACGGTCTCCTCTTCTTCCTTATGTAACGTAGGTCTTGTCACACAGAGTCAGCTTCAGGGGCTGAATCTCCCACAGCAGCAACATGGGTCTTGTTAATACTGACCCAATTTAATGGGTAGGCAACAGGGATGATGACACGACGGAAGGATGAGGTTTGCCCGGCCTGCCGGCTGACTGAATGTCAGGGTGCAATAAAATCCAGTGTCCAGCTGGTTAAAGGAAAACCATTTTACAAAGGGTGTCTTTGATTCATAATTCAATTGATATTGTCTTGAAACAGGATGTTACAGAAGGAAACATGTGGAGGGACTGCTAAAATCAATGTGTCATCCTTTGTTGTCACAGACCTGGGAAATGTAAATATGGAAGCATAACAGGAAAATACCATTGCCATTCATGTCTTTTGTTTTTATTGCAAAGCTTGGGTTTAATGTGAGATAGCAAGAGATATTTTAATAATGATGATTGCTGCACCATGAGTTGATAATTAATCAAAATCTATCATTTTTTCCATTTAATTGTGTAGGTTTTGATACAGGATAAACCAGCAGCATGGAGGGTTAGTAATATAACATTTTCACTGTGATTTTAATTATTTGGTGTCTGCAATATAATCGCATTAAGTGATTGATTATGCTATGCCAATTTTCCACTCTGAATGGATGTCTTCCCAGCTAATATGTAAATGTAGGCATACCTACAGTATTATGTTACCTATTTGTATGCTACTCATGAATGGGATTACCTGCTTTCTAGATAATTGACTATACGGTATGTTAAATTCAGTTTGATTTGGGTCTGAATTGCTGGCCAATTGGCTAATGTTTGACTTGAGGGTGTCTGACTGAGTAGATAACATATTTTACATAATGTGCATCTATAACCTGTATAACTGTCTGGCATAGTGGTTCTTTAGCTGGCTGACTGATTTACAGGCTGTGAACAAAAGCAAGTGTCACTCCTTATCAGCATGGTGTGAGCACATGTAAGATTTATGATTGAGTCCACCTGGTAATTATGGAGAGGCACTTCTTTAGTGAATCGAGGTGACATGACAGCTGCCACAACACTGGTTGGTGGAGGGGGAGAGGGAAAAAAGGGAAGGACCGAAGGGTGGGAAATAAACAGAGTGGAAACGACTTAAGGAGAGTAAAGCGGGGTTAGACTAAGGGACGATGGAAAGCCTGGAGCAGTAAGAAGGGGAAGAGGGAGTGACAGTGATAGAGTGAGTTTGAGCTTAGAAGTAAGTGTGTGCGTGCTTGCTTGCGTGTGTGTGTGTGTGTGTGTGTGTGTGTGTGTGTGTGTGTGTGTGTGTGTGTGTGTGTGTGTGTGTGTGTGTGTGTGTGTGAGATAAAGATAGATTGATGTTCATGGTGAGGAAGTTCTCTAACTCACTTTCTCTTGGCAAATGCATCAACAGATTGTCTTATTGAATCAAAATAGCATCATTATACTGCTCCTGACATAACTGCCTTCTTGACATGTCCACCCACATGTATGTACACACACACACACACACACCCACACACACACACACACACACACACACACACACACACACACACACACACACACACACACACACACACACACACACACACACACACACACACACACACACACACACACACACACTACACTCTGGCTCTTCAGTGATTCATGCTTTTGTAACCAAACTATATTCTGTGTTACAATTTCTCGATTTTACACATCAAAGACTGTTTACAGGTCCTGGAGAGTACTACTGCATCTGGAAAGTGTAAGCATTGTATGGCTCCAAAGGAACATGTTCGAAGTCCAATAAATTCCCTCAAGTTATGGCTCATGAGACGGCAGTGGTTTGGTCTGAAGACTGCAAGTTTGGGATTGAAAAAAACTTAATTGGGCATGTGGAGTTAGAAAGAACCTCAAAATCTGTAGCCTGCTTTTTTACTCTGCTTGATGCTAGTAGCTGAAGGCTGAATAAGCAGCTGCATATCTCTCAAGCAAGAAGTTGAGAAGTTCATGCTTTGACAGAAGAATGCCTGGAAGAAAAAAAGACAACATCTCTGGTTCATACAGTAGGAGAAATGGTTTGCAATACTACATTTGTGAAGTACTGATTTAGTGTTAAAGATTAAACTAGGCTCTAGGTATTTGGTGACCCTAAAGTGAGCTTTAAGGTTACTGTTGGGGATAAATTCTCCTTACTCCTAGGAGTCTAACCTTTTCTGTCTGTTGACGTTTATGATCAACCCTGACTCTGTTATCTGTCTTAAGGAATGGGAGGCCTCAGCTATAATGTTTATATTCTCAGTTTTATGACCGGGCAACTATCGGTCACAAATGGTTTATGATAGTGGGATCGTTGGCTTCGAGCCTGGGTCAGTCAAGTGATTCAGTGTCTCCAGATGTTGGGGATATCTCCAGTGTTCCCAGATGTTTACGTTATCTCCCCCAAAATGTTGATTAACTCTCTGTAAAGTTAAAAGGTCTATCGAGAGAGAGGCTGGGCAGAATTGATGTGGCAACCCACCCGTGCAGTCAGAACCTCTGGCTGCTGTGACTTGTGATGTGAAATTCTCCGGCAGATACTTGTAATAAACCACCAGTGTTTGACAAGCTCCAACTCTCCTCGTGTCTCTCTGAGTCCTGACTCTCCATTGCTACAGAAGTTTCCCTTACAGTTACATATTGAATCCTGACATTTGTTTATTAACTGTGTCAATATAAGAGTCCATGTTCAAGTCCCCTAATATTTACTCCTCATAAAACTGTTCAAAGAAACAAAGGACTCAATCAGCCCTGCACCACTGACCTGAGGAGTTTTACTTGATCATTGCTTTTATATCAGAGATCAGATGAGGTGGAGATGCCTCCAGCTGCCTCCAGCAATAGAGGATGAGGCAGAGAGAAGCAGCAGCAGCACAGGGTTGCAGCAGGTATGTTATATGCTGTAGTCAGGTGATTTAAATGTATCAATGAAAGGAAGAAGTGTAGGCTACATGATAAGAAGGGAATACAGTTTGAATAAAAGTAATACAGTACAGTGTAACACTGTACTTTATTACTTTTTAATGTACAAATACTTTGTTACTGTACGATATCAATAACAATAATCCACAGCTCCTCTCTCTGCTCCAGAGGATAAAAAAAATTCAAAATAAAAAACAAAAATTCGGGGCACCTCCCTGTTGGGGGGGTACCCGAGCAGCACCCTGCCAAGGCAGTAAACCTAGGGGAAACACTGAACACGGTTCTTCAAGCTACAGAAACTGACCTTCTCAGTGTCACATATTAATTACTGAAGGCTGCTGACCCTGCTTGTTCTGTGTAACTATTGGATGACCTCAGTGCAGCATTTGACACCATCGACCACCCAATCCTTATAGACAGACTATAATAAATTGTATTTCTATAGCGCTTTTCTTGAACCCAAAGACGCTTTACATTTGGGAGGGAGGGTAGACAAACAAAACAAAAACAAAAAGAAAGCCACAAAACAAAACAGAAAAGCAGTCAGGAGGAAGTTGGTTGAGAGGGGGGGGGCTTATGGATACAGAGTTGAAGAGGTGGGTTTTGAGGCGGGACTGGAACAGGGTGAGGGACTCAGACTCACGGAGGTCTTGGGGGAGGGAGTTCCAGAGCTTCGGGGCTGCCACAGAGAAGGCTCTATCCCCGAAGCTCCGGAGTTTGGCCTTGGGGATGGAAAGCAAACCGGCTGAGGTGGATCTGAGGGACCGGGGTGGTTGGTAGAGGATGAGGAGGTCAGTGAGGTAGGGGGGGGGGGGGCAGATGGTGGAGGGCTTTGAAAGTGAGGACCAGGAGTTTGTAGTGGATGCGGTGTGAAACGGGGAGCCAGTGGAGTTCTTTGAGGACCGGGGTGATGTGATGCCATGATTTGGTGTGGGTGAGGAGTCTGGCGGCTGCGTTCTGGACACGCTGGAGTCTATTGAGGGATGTAGTGCTGATGCCGTAGAGGAGTGAGTTGCAATAGTCAAGGCGGGAGGAGATGAAGGTGTGAATGAGTCGCTCAGCTGCAGGGCGGGTGAGAGAGGGACCTGTTCGGTAACCTTGTATGTGCTACCTTTGTGACGGAACATCTGTTATCATACCATCTCCTTCCATAGCTTTGTGGATAATACTCAGCTCTATCTTTCATTTAAACCTTCTGATTACAGCAAATTAGCTTCACTACATCGCTGCCCATATCATATACAAATGTAGATTCTCCCTGAATCTTCTAATGAGGTTCTCATCATTGACCTTGAACAAGTTTCATTTAAAAAACGGCTTCTCATTGGCCTCATGTTATCCTAGCTAATTGAGCCTGGAGCATCATGTAAAAAAATTAGCCCAAGTGGGTTTTCATCAACTGAGGAATATCTCCAACATTATATTAGTTCTGTCCTTTGGTAACACGCAGACAATTATACATGATCTCTTTTAATATTTCATCTCATTTACTCTTATGCCTTGTTCATTTACCTAAACAGCCAAGCCATTTGTCATGGTTCTGCAGCTAACTGTTGACAAAAACCTAATTATTCTCTCACAAACTACACAAATGTTAGCTTCTTCGCATTTACTTCGAACCTTTTTCAATTATTTGGCACCACGGTTAATAAATGATCTCCCCACACCACAGTGTTTCAACAGGAGCCCTCAGGTCTGCAAGTCAGGGTCTTCCAACTGCTCCAGAGTCAAGGTGAAAAACAAAGGGCGATTGAAATGTTGCAGGGCTGGCTCCTCAGCTCTGGAGTAGCCTTCCACTGAGCATCAGAGCGGCTGATTCTGCTATTTTTAAATCATGTTTTAAAACCTCTCCTTTATAAAATTGCTCTATCTAACAGCTTCCAATGATGATAATCAGCGTGTACATGCGCACTGACTTCTGTGAAGCATGATTGTGCAGCACTTGGTCCGCCCCGCGGAAATATCTGATTTGGTTTTGAGAGTGATGGTGCAGTCTGTTATAAATAGTTCTCCCTAAAAGCTAAAAAACACTATCTGCTATTGATTAGCTGTCAGCACATGTTAAAGCTCACTGTCGCTGGTCACACAGTCAGAGAGAGAGAGAGAGAGAGAGAGAGAGAGAGAGAGAGAGAGAGAGAGAGAGAGAGAGAGAGAGATGCTTTCAATGGTGTGCTTATTGGCGTCTATATACATACAGAACATGTGTACGCACACATTCATGCAAATGCCCATTCAATGCAGACACATAAATAAATAAACACACACAAAAATCACAGACAAATTATTTCCCCTTTGAATAACACACACTTTAACGCACTTGCACACACACTAGCAATTCAACATTTGCTCTGCTTTCCCTGACTTGAATGATTCATGCACTTGGCACTTCCACTCTGAATTCCAATGTGAAATCATTGGTTTATTGAAGCTGCAGTGACCACATGGCTTATGGTTTAAACACACTTCTGTGCCCCTACAACTTTTGAAGTACATCCAACCGGTCACCTCACGAAAGCAATGAAATAAGAATCCAAAATTACAGGTTAATATGAACCCAATTATTATGTTGTTGTGTTATTATGACAGTCCAGAAGTAAATATCGGTTTTTTTCTATATTGTTATTTTTAAAGCAAAAATAACATAGTAGAAGAAGAATAGTGGAAGAAGAATCTGCAACTGATAAAAGAGTTTCTGAATAACAATTGTTTTATTCTTCTAACACAGCATGGTGTGTTTAAGACACTTTTTTTTAGACATCATTAAAAGCAAGTGCTTGAGATTTTTATGCCAGTTCCTCTCAATTACCACCAGATACAATTTGAACTATTCCTGTGCTGTTGTGCACATTTATGGATATTATTGCTCTCTTGTTTATTTTTTGCAATAATCTTTTGAGACAATTTAAAATATGATAAGCATAGTGGTAACTGTAAACTGGTCATATGCGTATGTAACATCGTTCTGTTCATATTATGATTACTCCTGCTCTGCCAAATGCTCTTGTGGAGCTGCACGTGCGGTAACATGAGAGTGATTTTACTAGGCAGCTTCATGGTGTTCATGTGTGAAAATGAAGGCACAGAGCAGGTCATTACTCACTTTTATAAGGGTTGGTGTGGTAGTAAGAGCCAAACTGAAATGTGGTAGTAGTGCCCCTACTGAATTATTATGGACTGCAATTCCTGAAAAGCTCCTCTTGTGGGCGTGATGCAAAAATGTTTAGGGGAAAGGTTAAAGAGGGTGGTTGTGCGTATCCTGTGAGTTTAGACCTCCTGCATATTGTTTATAGAACGTAATCTTTGCAGAAAGTAAGGTACTTAAAGGTTTTGCTCCTAAACTTTTCCAAACTCTGACCCTAGAAAACAAACTTAGACTATAGAACACATTTACATTGATCCTATTGGTAAGGGTTATATGGGTTTTGGGAAGCATTGACAAACATATTTATTATATATCAGAAATTCCAGATCGGACAATGCTTGCATCGGTAATTTGAGAAGGTAAACAAATATATGATCTTTTAATTTATATGGCCACAGATGCGAGACAACATACTAACTATAATATATTTCTGAAGTACGGAGAACCAAGGCTGACTGGACTGTGACTGCTTGATGATAACATCTCCAATAGGCAGAAATAAGCCTGCTGTAAGATGATATACAAATGTCTCACACTGTTATCCTCTTCTGGATTTTTGCAAATACCAGGGATCACAGCAGGATCAGCACAGTGCACAGGGGGCATGACAAAGTACTGAGGGATACAATAATAACCACACTACTACTTATGAAAGTAATCTGCTCTGATGCCATTTAGCTCTTGTCTTAAACCCTTGAAAAACTGCAACAATGTCTCCTGCTACATTTACCCATTCAAACACTTTGATCTTCAGCTCTATGTATTCTAGTTATAGATTGTTTAATGTATAGTTTGATCAGAAAACACATCCACTGTCATGTATTCCATTTTAGAGCTGGCCTTTTGTATGCTGATCAAATATGATATTTCGATGTTGTCAAATAGGTTCGGTTAATGAACAGCCTGTGATATCAGGTTATTTGGGAAACCAGTGCATTTGATAATCTGATGTTGTCCCCCAAGGGCACTCCCAGTACATGTGCATTAACGGACCACAAAGCCAAGAGTCTAAAGAGTTAAGCGTATATAAAGATTTTCCACAGGTAGGGGAAACATGAAGGTGATTCAAATGATACTCACAAGTCGTTAAAGGCTGTAAGACCCTCCTCAATACAGATATCAGACAATTTATGGATACCTCTATTGATCTATTGGGAAATGATATAAAGACTCTTCTGCTGAAGATAAAAATCATGCCCACTTTACCTGGGTGTAAGTAGCTTTCTCTAAAGTGTGCCAAGTCGAAAAAAAAGGCATTATGGGGCCCAATCTAGATTTGGAACCTTAAGGAGACAGATTAGAGTAAATTAGGTCCTGCAATCGATAAGGGGGGGGCAATTATTCCTCTGTAGTGCCCTATGAAACTGAAGCATTAGGGTTTAACCAGATTAATACTGTGTACAACACATAAGACCCTTACTTATCAGCTTCAGGAGGTTACTTTCTCTTCTACAAGTTATAATTGCATCACGATGTATAACCTGTTGTTACGTAACTGTTTGCTGTGGATGGATATAGTCTTTAACCTATTAATGGGAGCAATGCCATTGTGTGATCATCACAATGCTTGGTAAGGGAAATGCAACAAAGCGTGAAATACTCTGCAAAACCCACATACAAAAGATAATATTACAGATAAAAAACACTGGAGCATGACATGTTACAACATTATAATTATATTCCATTAAAGAGATGCTGTACTAGAGAGTACTGTAGACAATCAAGGGCATCATGTTATAAAGCATTGTAAAGACTCAGTGGAGTAGAAAATGGAATGTGCTGCGTGTATGTCATTTGTGAAGCAACGAAATCAGAAATGACCAGTCGAGCGCAATGGCCTGTCCACCTGATGACTGCCAAACGAATACCTAATGAGCAAGTGATGCAGTTCTTATCTCCATCATTGTCAGTGCTGCATATTTTATATATTCTGGGAAGGTTAACGTTGATACCTCCTAAACAAGCATCCCTTTCTTGGTTTGTACATTTTGTCAATGTACATAACACGAAGTACATGCAGCCTGAGAGGATAAAAGGTATAAAAGTATACATATAAGCCTTTTCATTTCGGACAAAGCAACCACCCTCTAAATATACCCCTCTAAAACTACCCAAGATTTACTTGGGTAGTGATTAACCACATTGATGGATATAGTGTTTGTTGGAATCAATATCAAAATCTAATATATCATCTGATTTTGTTAATGTTTGCCAAGATCAAACTTAGTGAGTAAGGTCAAAACACTTCACGCTATGTGCACAATAGATTTGCACGTGTGTTTGTTTGTTTTCTTTACCATAGATAACATCACACATGATGGATTTTGGAAAGGACTTACAGTGATTCATATCTTTAGCCAAAATAAACATAGCCTCTTTGCATAAATCCCTATTGCTCCGAACATGTGTCTGTTATTTGTGTTCTTTACGGAATATCTGGTGCCCCTCTAACCAGAATGGTTTACACAGGACACAGCTGGCTCAAGAGCTGGGTGGTTAGAGAGTGGCCTGTCAGGAGAATCACGAGAAATAACACACTTGTATTTTAAGCTGAAGGTCAAAAACATTCACGAGTATTTGAGATAATGCCTGGAGCAAAGACTGTTGGGACCTTTATTATGTGTTTTGTTTTTGTTTACTCTTCTTAGATGAGAACAGATGGTTGTTATTTGTCACATCAGACAGAAGTGAATCAAGTGAGGAGCTACATGTATGCTTAATGCATCATCAATGGAGGGTGCGGCGGCTCAAAAGGTGACAAATAATAATAATAATAATAATAATAATACAAATAATGAACTTGGGCTAAATAGCGTTATGGCACAGAGGGTTTGTTCAAATGTATTTGTTTGCAACCTTTCCAACACAATTACCACAAAGTGCTTAACAAGTCAATAAAAGAGATGACGCAGACTCATTTACACGTTAGAGCAGCAGAGGGAATCAATAAGAGGTGTGTCCGTCAAAATAGAGGTTGTTTGAAACACTGCTGACCAATCAAGAATATTTTATACCTGCACTTATTTACACATAATCACAGCATTGTGTTAATTCGACCTGGAATCGGCTCTTGAATAGCAATTCCCCGCTGCTAAACATTCTCAGTGCATCATTCTTGGTAAACACGGACTCTACATTTGACTTACAATGTATGTAGTGTATATTACAGTTACATAAAGTGTACTATGTTTTTCTCTTTATGCATTACAACTATGAATGTGTTTGTATTGTGTTTCCATCTTTTATGACTGCGTATCTATTCATATTTAATAGTTTTTTTTAAAGGTTTTTATTTTGTCAACTTTAAGCTCCTTTCAACAAGGCTTATGTTATGTACTTAATCAGCAGTCTGTCCATGATGATACAGGATACATATAAGGTGGGGGAAGAAAAGTTTTGTTTTGTGTTTTTGTATTAGATCCTCAGTTCCTCCCTATAGCTTGTTTAGGAACCCTTCACCCACACACACATTAACTCACAATACATTAAGAATGTATTACACAACATAACAAGACACTTAATGTTGTTGATTACATTATTAAAAGGTGAATTATATGAGAACAGCTTTGATGCTTTACTAGATACATGTTTGTCTTTTGAATTTGTTCATGCTTTTGGCTGTGTTAATTCATATTGCCTACATTTTGGCAAGGCTCTACTTTAAATTTTGGAGTTCAACCCCAGCTCCATAACAAGTCTTTAATAAACTGGCGAGTGTTAGTGTATTCTAGAACCCCGAAGGCAGGAGAGACTGAAAAGAGTCAAGGGAAGCTTATAAAAGTTAACAGCATTTAATTACACAAAAGATGCGGTGGTGTACAAAATGAAATATGCGAGTGGAGGCGCTCTCCTCATCCGACCGGTCAGTCCAGGTCAGCAGGTAGAAGAGGTCAATTCTTGGCTTGCTCTTCCTGTTGTCACCTGAGGTCTTCTCCTATTGGTCGGCGTCGTCAGGGGGCGGGTCCAATGCAATTCCTGCCTTTTTCCGTTTTTAAATTATATCATTCTGGTGTCTGTGGTTATTTAAACATTTCCTAATAAATGTTATTCAGCGGTAATAAATGAGTGCTAAACCCAGTGTGCTCGGTGTACAACATCACATGTCATTTCACCTTTGATTCACGGTTTGAAAATGCAGCATTTCGCCACATGCTAATGATAACCGGAAATGAATAATTTTCAGAATAAAAGTATTAAGTTAATAGTTAGTGAACTTCCGGTTTTTCAGAATAAAACTGATTTAAATTAAATAGTGTATTTAATTCAAATTACGCCATATCAACATTGATTTTAATTTCTAACAATCCCTCCTTACATACCCTTTAAGGTATGTAAATAATATTGAAATCAATTAGTTATTCATCCGAACATTGCATGGTACATAACTCATAAAAGTAAACAAATACAAAATAATACATATTCATCATAAATATGAAGTTTTTCATTTGTGCATAACTTCTAGCTTAAACATTTAATGTCACTTTTCAAAATAGCAGCAATTAGCTTGGTATGGAAAACGTCTAACTCCCTCCTTTCACATCATAAATCATCTTCTTACTGTATCTGGTGTAAAGGCACTTGTTATTTTACAAAGTATAAGAAGGATTAAACTATCTGAAAATAGCTAAATATTACTATTTACTTTTACTGTATCTCTGGTGTAATTTATGAATCTCTGCTGGCTCTAGTAGATATAGTTCTCCCCATCCACATTCTTGTTGGTTGTGGGACAGAGGAATAATAATTCAGAACCTGCTGATATTTGAATCTTACTACTGGGCATATGTTAAACAAAAAACATCTTCATGGTGAACTAAATAAAAACCTTGTAATCTTTCTCAAATCTAAATATAACAATGAACTATTCCTGTTTGTGGTAAAGACACACACTAACGTTATGTAATACAATTTCATTATGGATTCAAAAACAACTAAAGTGATGATGCGGTCAGAGTGAATGATTTCCTGAGTGTATCTGTCCTGTAAGGTACGTCATTCTCTGCTTGGATCGTGTGCAGAAATCCCATCGATTGCACCTGGCAATACGGCTTCTACCTGTCTATTATTAAGCTGAAAAAATGAATACAGAATTCCAACATACTGTCATCAAATGTCTTTCTATTATGAATTTAAATTAAATGTATATCCCCATAATGAACTAAACAATAAAGTCTATGGCTTTTACTTCTAATTCTTTAACAGGCTAGTTACAAGATGTTGTCTAAATTAAATTCGGTCTAATTACATTACTATGTTTTAGCTTAACTGTAATATGTTCTTTCTACATTTCAAACCTCAGTTACTCCAATGTCTGTTAAAATATTACCAAATTGCTTCATAATCACAGGTCAACTTCTTCGGTAATTACATCTCTCACAGTAGCCCCTTGGCCACTGCTTCTGTGTTACCTGTTATAATTCAATCAATATTTAGAAACATGTCAACATTCATCAAACAGTATCTTATCCCCAGATATGGAGCAGGTTAATTATAAAACTATCATTCAATGCTCAGTTTGAACATCTGGGTTGGGGCGGAAGCATAGGCGGCGCGTGAGGCTCAGGTTTGGGAAGGCTAAATAACTTTTTTTTCCATCTTACGCTGCCCGCATCCGGCGTCTATAGAAAAGAGATCAACTCAGTGAAAGCACCGCCTGCTGACCGATCAGAGCTCAGTGTGCGGAGTTTAAATCTATCAAGTCATATTACAGGAAAAAGGAAATGCAGTTTAAACTGCCGTATGCAGAGAAGACGCCGACGTGTCGCACTTATCATTCATATCACACTGACATCACATCATCAATCAGATCATCGATCTCACATCGATATCACAATATTTCCTTATCTGAGTCAGCTTCTCGAGCCGTATCTGGCCGTGCAACACTTCGTTACATTGTCACATATACTGTATGCAGACGTATTATTTTAAGCAACACATTAAGTTGACGAAACACTCAACTCAAATGTAATAAAGTCAGATCCCCTCGTGTTTTAGATGGGGCAGTGATATCATAAAACTGTTGTACGCTTTCAAACACTCGGTAGTTTATTTTTTTTAATGAGTTGTTCTGTATTCTCCTTGCAGGTGCAACTATGTGGCTTGTATCCTGGATTATATGTTTAAGTCATCATGGATGTTTAAAGTTCATATTTGTCTAATATTAGTTTACTTTTCATCAATGAAGTATGATGTTGCACTGTCAGTACACTTGTCCCTGTTTGTGATTGGTCAAATGTAGCTAACCCCGCCCCTTTCACGTGAACGCGTTCTCAGCTGGAGAGAAACCCTGGCTTGATTTACCGAGTTGATAACCAGCGCCGTAGTTCAACCCGGAGAGACGTGATGTAAGAATTACATATTTATTGTTTACACGTCATATGAATGAAATGATTGCCATGATAGTACAACAGGAGAATGTAATGGTGTTTGGCGATTAGGCCCCCGGTTTGCAGGATAATCATTCAGGAGGGAAAGCACCGCTCCGATGAAATCCCCGGGGTCTAGACACTGGTGGTGGTGATGAGTAGGTGAGACCAGTCTGAAGGAGGAAGGTTTAGCTTTGTCCTGAAGGAGACGGGAGGCGAGAGGGGTGGAGGCGGGTTGCGTGTGATCATCTGCAATGACAACTGACAGGGAGGAAGAGCAGGTATTTAAGGCATTTAGCATGTGCAGCGATTGGCTGCTGAGGCATGACGCCCTCATATTTAATGAGGGGGGAAGGGAGCCATAGGGTGACGTGTGAGTGACTCGAGTTAGGTCTTCCTTATTGAACTTGCGCTAAAGCTTTCATTTCAACCCGGAGAGACGTGATGTAAGAATTACATATTTATTGTTTACACGTCATATGAATGAAATGATTGCCATGATAGTACAACAGGAGAATGTAATGGTGTTTGGCGATTAGGCCCCCGGTTTGCAGGATAATCATTCAGGAGGGAAAGCACCGCTCCGATGAAATCCCCAAAACCAGTGAAGTATGAATACTGAGATGAACTGAGTTGCTTACCTTGTGGGGTGACTGGTGATCTGGGGAGGAGAGATAATAGATTAACACGTATATGAGCGACACTGTGCCGGAATCACTGCCGGAGCTTACTGGTCATGCTGAGACTCTGACTGCCGAAATCAGTGCCGGTCTTATCTGAAAACGACCTGCGGGTCGCATGCCTGGCCAGCAGGGCTTGACTACGCCGAGGAGCGAGCGGTTTCGTTTTGTAACGGTGGCCCAACGTCCACGACACCGAAGTGTACGGTAGCCTTCCGCTACGACACCGAAGTGTACGGTGGCCTTCCGCCACGCCTGACTTCGCAGGCTATATATATATTTCTCTTTATTCTTTTTCCTTTGTTTTGTAACTGACACCAAAGTGTACGGTGGCCTTCCGCCACGCCTGACTTCGCAGGCTATATATATATATATATATATATTTCTCTTTATTCTTTTTCCTTTGTTTTGTAACTGACACCGAAGTGTACGGTAGCCTTCCGCTACGACACCGAAGTGTACGGTGGCCTTCCGCCACGCCTGACTTCGCAGGCTATATATATATATATATATATATATATTTTTCTTTATTTCTTTTTCCTTTGTTTTGTAACTGACACCGAAGTGTACGGTGGCCTTCCGCCACGCCTGACTTCGCAGGTTATATATATATATATATATATGTATCTTTTTTTCTTTACTCTTTGTTTTGTAACTGACACCGAAGTGTACGGTAGCCTTCCGCTACGACACCGAAGTGTACGGTGGCCTTCCGCCACGCCTGACTTCGCAGGTTATATATATATATATATCTTTTTTTCTTTACTCTTTGTTTTGTAACTGACACCGAAGTGTACGGTAGCCTTCCGCTACGACACCGAAGTGTACGGTGGCCTTCCGCCACGCCTGACTTCGCAGGCTATATATTTTTTTTTTTTCTTTACTCTTCATTTCTTTTCCTTTGTTTTGTAACTGGCACCGAAGTGTACGGTGGCCTTCCGCCACGCCTGACTTCGCAGGCTATATATATATATATATATATATATATATATATATCTTTACTCTTTCTTTATTTCCTTTGTTTTGTAACTGACACCGGAGTGTACGGTGGCCCGAGTCCACGCGGACTGCAGGAAATACATTTTACACTGATGCGTTTGAGCAAGGCCTGGGAATGAAATACCTGTGTGCCGGAGATGAAGCCCATTACCTGTAGTTGCGGCGTGAGACGAGACATTATTCCCTGTGGGCGGGGCCCGCGGAATTAGGACAGGAATGCAGTTTTGAATATCGGGAACCTTAGTGAGACATGTATACTTGTGAATGTGTTTGAGCCACCACCAGTTATATGTATAACTACCATAGTTAGGGTCTGAGAGATCTTTGGGAAGCCCGTACGGCGCTGATGTCCGGACGAATGAAGGTTGTGAAGGCGGAGGAGGACCACCGTCCTAGTTGTTGTAGGGATGAGGTAGAGAGACCTTGATTAGCAGCAGAGGTGGCTGCACCTATCCTGAAGGAATGCCCGGGTATGATATGGGTGATAGGCTGGATTTAGTGAGAACTTGCTTGGGTAGAAATTGACGGGGCCATGACCCTGCGAACCACTCTCCCTGGAAGAAACCCCCCAAAACCCATGGATGGGCGGCATCCGTGAAGACCTCATTGAGTCAGAGGAACGCACGAGGCCATCGTAAATAAAGTAATTCCGTTCCAGTGGGCGAGCAGGAGGGACCAGAACCGAAGGTCTGAACGGCAGCCTTCGTCTAAGAAAACGCAGTCATGGAGGTTGTCGACCGCTGATGCTGCGTCCAGGAGGCGGGAGATGAACGAGCGCCCCTGGGGGATGACGTGCATGGCGAAGTTGAGGTGTCCGAGAAGGGAGAGCAACTGTTGTTTTGTGATAACTTGTTGCTCGCAGTATGACTTGGTGATGTCCTGGATGCGCTGCGATTTGTCGGAGGGGAGAGACGCCTTCATGTCTATGGAGTCGAGGATGATGCCTAAGAGCTCTAAGCGTGTGACGGGACCTAACGTTTTCTCTTTGGAGAGAGGGACACCTCACTCCTGAAGCAGTGTTTAAGCTTGGCCAGTGAGATCCCTGAGCTGTCCTGTGGCGGGTTTATGGGGAGGAAGTCGTCCGGTAGGTGAAGGACGGAGGGGATTCTGACGATGTTCAGCAGGATCCAATGGAGCGCTTCCGAGAAGGAATTGAAGATGCAGGGGCTGCTTCTGCACCCGAAGGTCGTGCGAACGCGAAGATAGAGTTTGGACTCCCACTTAATACCGAACAAGTTCCACTGAGACGGATGAATGGGGATGATTTGAAGGCATCGGTAATGTCCGCTTTGGAGAGCCGAGCTCCGTGCCCTGTGAACTTGATCATCTTTATTGCATTATCCACTGAGGCATGGTGAAGGGAGAACTGATCTGGAGGGATGATGCTATTGACGCTGCAGAATGGGCCGGAGCAGGGAGCGGACAGATCGAAAATCAGCCTTTTATTTACGTGTGGCTATGCCGATGGGATTTGAACGGAACACTGAGAAGGGGGAGGAGCTAAAAGGACCGATTATATATCCTTTGAGAAGTTCTTTGTCGATGAGCTGGGAAACTATGTTGGGTTCTTTAGCGGCTGACTGTAAGTTTCTTGCTACGAAAGTCACTGTGGGAGATGGGAGGACTCCTACCCTGAAGCCTTGGGAGAGCCCTGACGGGAGATAGTCAACGAACACGGAATCTGTAGATAGCGCAGCTGCTAGCTGAGGGATGTTAATGGGAGTGGAGGGGTGATATTCCAGAATTTTTATTTTTTTATTTTATGTTTCTGGCGCAGAGCCACTGTGACGGCCCGTCCACACGGTGGCGTGCGTTACAGATTCCGACGCTTCTGCCCATTCACTTTGAATGGGGTGACGTCACTTTTAGTAGAACTGTATTTTGGGAAGCAACGTGGAGCGTTTGCTGGCGTTGCTCGCTTCAAAAAGTTGAGCAATGTTCAACTTTTGGCGCCTCGGCAGAAGCGTCAGCCAATGAAGTCCCGTTTATGCAAATCTGCCGGTACAAGCGCTAGCCAATCAGACCGCGTGTATGTTGGGAGAGACTACGCAGGTAATTCCTCATATTCCAAAAATGTGAGGGAAAATTCATTATAGCGGTAGTGAATCACCCGGTGCTGTATGATCAGTCTCTGTTCATCTACCGGGATACAAACCAGAGGAGCGAGGCATGGAGGGAGGAGGCAGAGACGGTGGGTGAAACTGGTAGGTTTTCGCCTGTTGGGGATTTTTTTTCCTTTCCAGTTTACTTAGTTTTAACATTGCTATTGCTTTGTGTGTCGGGGGCAAGAGATTCATGTGATTGGTTGTTGCTGCTGTGCGGACCGTAGCGTAGGCAGAAATTTACTTTAGGGTGGGCCTGTAAAAATATAGGGTGAGCCAGATTTTCTTCTGCGCATCGGAAACTAACCACGATCCCGCCGGTACCGGTGGCAGATTACTTTTAGAATACTTCCTTTCCTCTTCTTTCCTCCTCTTCTTTTTATCTTTTCCTCTTCTTTCTATCTTTTCCTTTCTTCTTTCTCTTTAGAATACTTTCTTTTCCATAACAGATGGGTATGTTTTGGTGAACGGGAGACACGTATTTTACTGTTTTAATGGCTTATGAAGAGCACGAACACAACATTTTAGTGTCATTCTTGACAGCTCTCTCATCTGCACCGTACATAAAAAGAAAAACTCACCCAGACTGCATTCTTTGTACTGTCTTAAAACCTTTCCTTGGAAAAGTGTATGCATTGTAAGGTGTCCTTGGGTGCTTTGAAAGGCGCCCCTAAATAGAATACATTATCGTTATTATTTATTATCTGAAACGATGTAATCACTTTTAAAACTTTTCCCAGTTACTTGCCCCATGCATTCGGCAGCAGCAGGCCATTCAGTTAGATTTGATCCCGTTATGAATGTCATCATTTCGACAATAAATAAATGCTACATAAACGTTATCTTCCACGTTTTATCTAGACATCTCCGTTTCTACCTTCCAATATGTTTTGAAATAGAACTCTCTCATCTGCGTGCGGGGCGGGGCCTCACGGACACGCTGCATCTCTCGCTCGCAGATACGCTGCATCGCTGTGCACACGGTTCTGCTGGTAATGAATATTACATTGTGAGGAAACTTTCCACCAATAATTCCAATAAGTATTCACTTCAGGTTTACGAAAGTAACTGCACTCAGTTTACTCGTTTTTTCAAATGTAACGCCAGCTGAATGTACTGATTTTTTTTTTTTTTTTTTTTTTTCTTTTTCTTCCGATTACGTAACACCGTTACATGTATTCCGTTACGACCCAACCCTGTGTAAGGGTCGAGTGCAAACGTTTTCGTTAAAAACTAGTACCTGAGTGCAACGGAAGTTGAAGCTCCTGTGGCGGAGTCTTCCAGAGCCTGGAGGCGAGCATCGATAGCTATCATGGAGCTAGCCAGGGATTGCAGGGAGCCGGCCGCGCTACTCTCCATAGGGGTGTGTGACGCTCCCGGACTGGCGAGCCTGAGAAGGGGTGGATTTTTTGGAGGGGGACGGGATTCTGGAGGGCTCGACTTCCTGCCCTTTTTTACCTCCGCGGCTGCGGCCTCGTCCTGCTCTCTGGGAAGCTGGCTGGAGCTGCTGCCCCGGACTGGGGAGCTACGCTGGAGACCTGGTCCGAGAGCTATCGCCGCTGAGAGAGAGTGAGGCCTGGGGCTGTGGGAAAGCCCTGCTGCAGGAGCCGGGCGATGAGGAAGTCTTCCTCTGTTGATAAGCCGCTGTGGGGAGCCGAACCGGGATCGGAGACTTCCAGAGAAGGTTCGTGTTCCGAATTGTCCGAGTTGGACATCTTGAGCTAGTTGTTTCTTACGGTTTTTCTCACGAGAAGCAGTATTGTATTGCAACTACCATTGCGTGTGATCATCTGCAATGACAACTGACAGGGAGGAAGAGCAGGTATTTAAGGCATTTAGCATGTGCAGCGATTGGCTGCTGAGGCATGACGCCCTCATATTTAATGAGGGGGGAAGGGAGCCATAGGGTGACGTGTGAGTGACTCGAGTTAGGTCTTCCTTATTGAACTTGCGCTAAAGCTTTCATGACCGTTTAGCGAGATCTCGTTTGTTAGGGTTAGTTAAGATAACTCAAGCATATCCAGGGTCTGTTGAACTGGCTTCGTGGTACAGGGCACAGGTGGCTGCATAGCAGCGCTAATGTCAAAGACATTATATTTTTATTTTACCAGGATGCAGTTACACAAATATTTGGGAAGCCTTCCCTAGCCTACAGCACCCGCCGCCCCTGGGCGGAAGGTTTCTGTCAATCCTTAAAAGAAAAATTTAAATTGTGAATTTTACAGCCATTATACATTATACACACTCCCCCCTTTTCACACATGAACTCATGTGTAACAAAACCCTGTAATGGGGAGGGGAACAAAAAACTGTCAGGTAATTGGTTAGGGACATAACGAACATTATTTACGATTTGACATCCATTATCATTATTTCCACAGTAAACACTTCAGTGAAAAGAAGTGTTCCTCTCCGTCCTTCAGGCCTAAAAGAAACAGAATCTTCAGATTTTAGTTTTACATTTGCAAACCGCCACCTCATGTGGGAGTAAAATATCATCTAGTAGATTAGAAACGGGTCACATGTGCGGTTTCCCCTTTTTTGTGGAATTTTTAGGAAACCTCTCGTTTCCCTTGGAGCTCCAAAATAATATGTTAGTCCAAAAACATGCTTGGTTAGTTATTGTTTTAGAATCATGCAGTTACACTGATCACATGCCGGCATTCATTCACACTCACACTGTCTGGTTGTCATGTCAGGTTTGGTCAGGTACACCCCAGAGTCAGTCATGGACAGTGCTTTTGTCACACTGTCAGTGAGGGTCAAAGGTAATTTGGTCTCGGTCTTTTGGCCATGTCGTGCTCTGCAGAGTCTTTTCAGAGGTATTTAACCCTTTATCTACAAAAATATATCATATGCGGAGCGCCATTCCTTATTCATTCACGATTTCAACTATGATTTTCAAGATGGTTCTAACTTTTTATATTTCCATCTTAAAGCCCTCCTATGGTAATAACTATGCTACAATGGTGAAATCAATACTTTAGATTGGAATTTTATATGTGGCTTGGCACCAGCTCTCCCTTTTACATTATCCATACAAATAAAGATTTGTCCTATAGAGTGATTCCTAAAACTATCCTTTTAATGGTGATCAATATTGTAACAAATGAGATCACTACTTTATTCACACGTGAATAAAAATCTCTTAAAGAATGATTTGTTAACATGATGAAAAGATTGAAGAATATGGTTATACTCTGTCATGTCTCCCCCTTTATCCCTCAGTGTGTTTTAGGATGATTCTCATTTTACTTTAATAGTTTCCTCTTTACTGCTATTTTTAATTTACCAATTGATTAATTCATGGTTAATAAATCGTTCTGTCTTTACGTATTTATGAAGTTAATTCAAGTTATTTAAATGTGCGTTTTGTGAATAAGTGTGTTTATGTGTAAACTCACTCATTCCCGTTCTCCTTTTCTCCTCCCCTGGTTTTCTCAAGCCGTGACCCCGGCCTCCTCACTTCTAATCGACCATGCCAACTCCTCTGATTCTGTCTTCTCTTCAGTCCATCAGCTGTTGAATCCATCCGCTGTAACCCTTTGAGGCAGCCCTTGGCCCAGTCACATCTGCAGCCCCCATCATGCCACTGTTGTTGCACTGCTTTGCATTTCATCTCCTCCTTTACAGTCTCTCTGCTGTTTTTATGGAGGGCGGATTCTGCTCTCATGTCCCACACTCTGCTCTTGTGCCAAATCTCGTGGCTCAGCTTGGAACTTCATGCCCTGTCTGAGGGGCTGATGAGAGTATCTCTCTGTATGTCAGCATGCTGTTTGGTTCTGGATGCCACAGGTGGAGATAGTTCTGGCTGCAGTTCTGGATGTCTTGTTGTTGTTGTTGTTGTTTCAGCTCTGGTTCTCTGTCTGTTCGATGGAGAAGGAGGAGTCTCCTGTTGGGTTAGGTCTTTTGTCTGCTTGGAGGGTCGGGATCGTAGCCTTTCTAACTCAGAGGGGCAGTCTAGGTCTCGGGACGCATTACCTATAAGAAGTCTAGCACACTGAGGTTAAATAATCTTTCTAATCATACTATCTGTCTTAGTTGTTAAATGCCATCTAAACAACATAATTAATGTATACTAATGATATTACAAAAACTCACTCTAAAAATTGTTTCATCCATTGCTACATATTTACCCAACACAACTCTGAAATACTTACGTTTCCAGCATCACATATTCCACACACTACGAAAGAACATCTCCATATTTTAAATCCCACTGTTACTTAGAACAATAGTAAACCTGCAGAGCACACTAATCAGATCACCGTAATGAAATCTGACTCAAGTGTAGGCCTATGTCTACTTTCCATTATACTTATTACTTGTGCCTGACATTTATTTATATTGTCTAAATTCCTTGTCTATGATGTGCAAACAGTTTGAGTGTAAAATGTGTTTTTCTCAATGTATTTACACTCTACAGATTCTTGAGTTTACTCATCTCCTGGTGCTGTCGTTGTAAAAAATGTTCAATTCCTTATTGTTTTGTACCAGTTTTCCAAAATCAGTTCTAACTGCCGTGCCGTTTCTGGAAAGGTGGCGGTACGGCTACACAATGTGTAAGAAGGTGCCAACATGTTCCTTTTTTAACTTTGATCCGGAGCGCATCTGCAGTGCGTTCTACAACTTCCCATGGTCCACTCCATACAGGTTGCAACAAGTTAATCTTGTGGATTTTTACATTTACCCAATCACCTGATCCAACAGAAATATTCGTCATGGCCCTGGCATATGCTTCCGCCTCAATATTTCTAATATCTAACACTGGTTCTCCTCTGTATTGTGAGGTGCTACCTTGTGGTGGATATTGCTGAGTGGGGCAATCTCTGGCCAGATGTCTACAATCTCCACATATGAAGCAGCCATCATCCCTTCTTCCTCTTGATCGTTGCTTTCCTCTCCATTGTCCCTTTTGTTGATGCTGTATGGGAGGGTATACCTGTGCTTGCGGCTGTACTTGGGTAGGAAGATACACAGGTATTTGCTGTTGAAGATACTGTGGTGCTTGTGGCTGTACTTGCGTAGGAAGATACACAGGTGTTTGCTGTTGAAGATACTGTGGTGCTTGTGGCTGTACTTGCGTAGGAAGATACACAGGTGTTTGCTGTTGAAGATACTGTGGTGCTTGTGGCTGTACTTGCGTAGGAAGATACACAGGTGTCTGCTGAACCTGGTTTTGTGGACATACACTTCCTCCTCCGCTTTGTGGAACTGTTGGAGGTGTCCGCCCTGCCTTCTCTGCTAGTATGGCCATCTGCTTTGTCGATTTCTTGTTTTTATTAGCTTCGGCATCTTTCTCAGCTACTTATATCTTCAAAAGTCTTAGTGTTTTAATTTCTTCATAATTTTCCCCTTTTGTTGCCTGGTATTTCATATCGTGGTGAATGAGATGTAGTCTCCATTCTTCAATGGGTTTAGCGACTAATCCCACCACGTCTCCCAGGCCTGCCTGCACTGATCGGGGAAGGGCTTTAATGACAGCGTTCTTCCACAACATTACAACAGCCGGCGAAACGTCATGCCGTTCTCCAGTGTAGTCCTCCCACACTCCTTCACATCTCTTCAAGAAGGCATGCATTTCTTCCTCCGGTTCTTTTCTCAGGCTGTTGAGGGCATGTAAACTGCGTGTTGTCGGGTAGATGTGACGAATAGCAGCCCAATAAATTTGACCTGATATTGTTGAATGAAGTTTCATCTGGGTCGTGCGTGCAATTGGCCTCGGAATCTACTGCTCTTGCCTCTAGTCTTCCTTCTATCCGTCCAAGCAGGGCCCTCATGTCTCCCAAGCACAGGTGGTCTTGGACAGTGTACTTCTCCAGATCAGTAACCCACTTCTGACCTCCTTTCGTGAGTGGAGGTAGCTTTGACACTAATGCTTCCATGTCCCTGTGAGTCCATGGTTGGTATTGAAATCCTCCTCTTCCAGCCGCTATCAATGGCATGGAGGTATGTGCACCGGTCTTGGTTCTTTTAGTTGTCTTGGTTCTTCTAGTTGTCTTGGTTCTTTTGGGGCATGTCCCAGGGTAATGTTGCTCGTTTTCGTCGCTACTATTATTCTCAGGAGGAGATGCAAAACTGCGTTGTTGCTGTGACTGTTCATGGTATGGGGAGTGTCTACTGGTTTCAGACTGTGTACCGCTGTCGTCATCTTCATCTCTCCGTCCATTGGAATAGTCAGGAGAGTAGTTTGTTCTGCATTTTCTTTGAGTTCTTCTTGTTCTCTCCTTTGTCTATCTGCCATCATGTCCTGGAATCTTACATCGTCTTGTCGTCTCTCCGCCAGAAGTTGTTGGTATTTATCTTCCTCCCTTTGTCTTTCTGCAATAATGTCATTATGGGCTTCAACTGCCTTTCGTCTCTCTTCCATTCCTGTGATGAGTTCTGCTTCCATTCTTCTGTTGAGCTCTTCCATTCTTCTGTCGAGTTCCTCCATTCTTCTGTCGAGTTCTTCATGTCTTCTGCTTCCATTATTTTGCT
This sequence comes from Gymnodraco acuticeps, assembly GCF_902827175.1. Lineage (NCBI taxonomy): Eukaryota > Metazoa > Chordata > Actinopteri > Perciformes > Bathydraconidae > Gymnodraco > Gymnodraco acuticeps. The sequence continues at coordinate 4,675,366 of NW_022992250.1, forward strand.
GAGTGCTTCCTCTCTTCTGCCGAGTTCTTCCATCAGCTGGTTGACACTGGATAGGATTCTTACCTCATACGCCAATTCTTTCTCATTTGGGGCTTGAATCGAAGCTTGGTGAGAAGGGTTGTTCTCTGATATGTCTGGAGGAGACACTTCGGTCAGGCTTGGATACTGCTTTGGAGTTTGGATAAGTGGAGCCTCTTTTGTCATTTCTGCTGTGTCTTCATTTACTGGCAGATCTTCTGCGATGGATGTCAGATGGATTAACAGACATGTAACCCTAACTTTTCTTTTTTCAGCTTTTTTCATAGCGCTTTTAGCAGGTCCATACCAAGGGGTTTGTCCGGCTTTGATCCATGCTTGTTGCTGTCGCAAGTATTCTCCATTCTCATAGTCAATTACAGCTTTTCTATGGGCTTTCGTTGGTGCCGGTTGATCATCTGCTGGAATCAATCTTCTCGTTTGCCACTGTTCCAACAGTTTCTCTATTTGGTTCCATGTCTTCTGTCTAAGACTTGGAAACGTTAAAGCATCTGATCTGATGTTTAATCTCTCCTTAATATCTGCAGTTGTGCCTGGCACAGCGAGTGCTCTTAACTCTGGCGACATGTTTCTTAAGTACACGGATAATATTATTAAGTTATCAAAATGAATTACTAATCCTCTGAATAGTACCCTTGTATTCTTTATAAAGATATCCTATGTCATCTGAACTTAACTTTAAAATCTGGTCAATTTTTTCAATTTTTTTTTGAAAAATATATTTAAATGTTGTAAAACTGAGATTGGAAAATCAAAATTAAACAAATTAAATTAAAATTTTGAAATTATGCAATTTTTAAAAATCTGAACAAATAAATATGGTTTTGACTTTGTAATATGAAAATAGGAATATGGTGCAAATCCAAATAAACCGTGTACAGTGTATACTCGAGTTTATGAAATTATGCAAATGTTATAAAATGTGTCAACCACAATACTTCAATTCAAAGAAACCACATGTAATCTTTATCTGTGTGGTGAAGAATGTATTAACTGTAATACTTATTATGTCCGCTAGGGGAGCTGTTTTATTTGTAACTCCTCTCAAATGTATCAACTAGTACTTCCGGTTCATAAACCTACTTCCTGTTTATTTCCTCAAAATATAAAGTTCAAATTACTTTCTTTGAAAAGCATGAAAAACAAAACAACTCAATCTACTCTCAACGTTCATCTACACCATCCCTGTGTATTTAATCAGTAGTTACCGGTATCTTTACTCGAAGTATTTCACCATCTAGTAATGCTAACTGGCTAGCTTAGCAGTATAGCATTAACCGCATGTGACTGGGGGAAGGGGAACAATGGAAACACTCAACATCTGCATATAAATAACCACACTGCTTGACAATACAAAACAACACAATCTTCATTTAGCTTAGCTCTAAATTATATAGATGCTGACCTTAAAAGCCGATCTCATACCAATCTTGTACACAATCTTTTCGGCTTAGAACATCACACAAAAATATACTTTTTGGCTTAAAAACTCCACACAATATACGTTATTAAACCAGACTACGCAGGTTTAACACATCACACATATAGACTAACATGAATGGACCCAGTCAAAAGTGTAAAACAGATCAGGTCTGGTACCTACCCAGAGGTATTTAACACAATGTGGACCCTATCCCAGATAAAATCTAGTGCCTCCCCAGAAGGTCTTAATACAATGTAATATTCACATTAATCGGGCGGCGCCGAAGATACAACAGAGACGAATAGAAACACTATATACAATCTCCACACCACTCGCAATCACCACGGAATTAAACAGGTAACTGTCTCACCTTTCGTTTAGGCCCAGCCAAAAACTCATTTCTGCAGGCTAGTGTGATGCTAGTTAGCTTGCAGCATTCCCCTCTTTTCCAGCTCTATCCCGCTTCAGAGTCCACCCAGGGACGCCAAATGTTAGTGTATTCTAGAACCCCGAAGGCAGGAGAGACTGAAAAGAGTCAAGGGAAGCTTATAAAAGTTAACAGCATTTAATTACAAAAAAGATGCGGTGGTGTACAAAATGAAATATGCGAGTGGAGGCGCTCTCCTCATCCGACCGGTCAGTCCAGGTCAGCAGGTAGAAGAGGTCAATTCTTGGCTTGCTCTTCCTGTTGTCACCTGAGGTCTTCTCCTATTGGTCGGCGTCGTCGGGGGGCGGGTCCAATGCAATTCCTGCCTTTTTCCGTTGTTAAATTATATCATTCTGGTGTCTGTGGTTATTTAAACATTTCCTAATAAATGTTATTCAGCGGTAATAAACGAGTGCCAAACCCAGTGTGCTCGGTGTACAACATCACATGTCATTTCACCTTTGATTCACGGTTTGAAAATGCAGCATTTCGCCACATGCTAATGCTAACCGGAAATGAATAATTTTCAGAATAAAAGTATTAAGTTAATAGTTAGTGAACTTCCGGTTTTTCAGAATAAAACTGATTTAAATTAAATAGTGTATTTAATTCAAATTACGCCATATCAACATTGATTTTAATTTCTAACACGAGCCAATATACAGACACTGAGACTGAAATGACTGAACTGAAACCGATTAAAACTGAATCTGTTCATCCCATGGCAATTACAGAATAAAATAACTAACAGGCTTTTAATCTAAAATGTATTAATTGTACTATTTTCAACCCGACTGAGTCATTTTCTTCTTGCCCTATGGGGCAAATATAATCTATTTTCCTGGTTTCCTGCATACAAAATAAGAAATGATTAAAAATCCCCCCTGATTCATTAGTATACAGAAAATAAAGAAACATGAGCTCTGCAGGGCAACTATGAATCAGTACTGGTGGGCAAGTATAAATGAAATTCCTGATTAAATCATGTAAATTCAGTTTCATAACATGTGCCACAAGTCAACCCTGTCTCAGGGCTGCAAATTATACTACTAATTTGCAACAATAAATCAATTTAAAGATAAATATTCAACTGAATATATTACCAACAGGTATAGATTCTCAAAATGTATCATTGTTAAAAATATTAGTTTTGGAACATACTTCTATGAATGATGCAACTACTGTGATTCCTCTTAAAGGTACGTCCACACGGTTCCGTTGCGTGCTTCAACGGAGACGCTTCCCATTCACTTTGAATGGGGTGACGTCACGCTTTGCCGAACTGCATTGTGGTTCCTTTGCTTTGCCTCCGTTGCTTTGCCTCCGTTGCTTTGCCTCCGTTGCTTTTCCTCCGTTGCTTTGCCTCCCTTGCTTCGAAAGTTGAGAAAAATTCAACTTTTCAAGTGTCAACGGAAGCGCCAGCCAATCAAATAATTTGCCAGTACAAGCGCTAGCCAATCAAACCACGTGCTTGTGTGTCCGGGGCGGGAGATTAATGTGATTGGTTGTTGGTTGCACGTCAGACACGCCCACCGACAAGCTTCAACGCAACGGAACCGTGTGGACGTACCGTTAGGTTTTGCTGTTGTATATATGTTTGTGTTTGTTCTCACAAAAGCCTGCACAGTATGGGTACATTGGGGCATATGTTTTTAATCTACATATTAGTGAAAGTGTGGGTGTATATTCCTACTAGGGCTGTGAAGTTAACGCGTTAATAACGCGTTAACGCACAAAAAAATTAACGCCACTAATTATTTTAACGCGATTAACGCATGTGTATTTTTTGTCCTCGGCCGCCCGTCGTTTCAGAGCGCATCGAGTTTAAAATACCATCTACAAGCTGATGCTGACAGCCCCGCTCCTGCCGCCCGCTTGTGGTAGACCACACTTCCACGCTCACCGGCAGGCACCGACTGGCTGTTGGGAGGACCGGGAGGGTGTGTGTATGTGTGGCCCGAGCGAGCGAGAGAGAGACCTTACGTGCATTGTTGTTGTTAGCATCTGGTGCTAGCTAGCTGCGCTAACGGATATGGAGCTGTTTAAATGAAAACAGAGGAGCGACATTTCGCCACAACTGCGCCGAGCACTTGACTTTATGCAGGAAGCCAGACAGTGGGACTTTGTTACGAAAAGTCAGCACACTCAGCACGGATAGTGCGCAACATGATTGCAGCGTCCAGGCAGCTCCCGTTCGAGCATATGCCTTGAGTTGCACATAGCTCCAACACACACACACACACACACACACACACACACACACACACACACACACACACACACACACACACACACACACACACACACACACACACACACACACACACACACACACACACACACACACACACACACACACACACACACACACACACACACACACACACACACACACACACACACACACACACACACACACACACACACACACACACACACACACACACACACACACACACACACACACCATTTGTATTGTATTATTGTATGAGAGAGGTTCCAGGTTGAATTGAGGCGAATATTTGTAATGTTCAGAGGTTGTTGTGTTTAATATTCATGAGAATTTTTATCATTGTTCAAATGATAATAAACATTAGCATAAAGCATATTTGTCCACTCATATGTTGATAAGAGTATTACAAACTTGAAAAATATTCCTCTAAGGTACATTTAGAACAGATAAAAAATGTGCGATTAATCGCGATTAACTATGGACAATCATGCAATTAATCACGATTACATATTTTAATCGACTGACAGCCCTAATTCCTACACATATGAATATCTGTGTATGGACATCTGTGCTCACTAGCAGCTTTAAATAGAAGCCTCAGGTGAGTTTCACAGAAAGCGTGCAGTTCATCATGCACCATGTGTTCATGTGTGGGGCTCTTTAATATCCTGAATAAACATGACACATCAGGATGCACACATACTGGAATCTGACATACTGTACAGTGCAACACAAGTGCAATACAACCACAGGGGAATATACAGTATATTATATATTTCTTTCAAATATAGAAGGGGAATACACTGTGAGTATTTTAATGTCAAACAAAAATGTAGAGAAGTGAAAAGGAAACGACAGTACTCGTGATTTTAAAACGCTATCACGCATGCTGAGGGTTTGTGACATCACTGGGCTCCAGGCCGACCCAGGACAGTGGCCTCTGAACTCAGATCTGTGTGACATGTTTTTGCTTAGACTGCATACAAAGATGTATGTTTGAAACATTTCTGCACATCTTAATGTTGAAACATAACAATTATAGTAAAATAATGCTAATCTGAGCACCATTTGACAGTGTAGATACAGGGTTGGTAAAGTGTGATCCCAGTATTGGTGAGTCAAACAAACCGGCACTTTGAGCCTTTAATCTGTTAAATGGCTAATCTTTCGTCCATAAAAAAACATTAGAAAATTACAAAAGTCAAGCTAAGTTTTCCCTAATTGTTAATGCAAGGCTTTTCTTGACTGCTACATTTTGAATTGCTATTCTAAAGTATTAAGTTAAGATAAGATAAAAAAAACTCTAAAGATAAACTACAAAACTGTTTATCTGCATTTTATCTGTTTTATATTTGTCTCTTACAGTAATCATAGCTCGGATCCGTTTTAGTTTATGAATGGCAGATACATTTCACAATGACTTAATAATCCCCATAACTCTAAAGTGCAATTTATTGACAGAGATATTATCATAATTAAGTTATTTTACATTTGAACACAGACACACAGAATAGAGGAATACATTATGGGTCCAACTGTTAATTATATCAGTTTCCAAATGCTGACCAAACTCACAGCAACATGACCTTGCAAACCGAAATATGCAAGATAATACAAATGTTTAAACACACACAACCAAAATACATAATGGTGCTTTTCTACAATAGCAGGGTTTCCCACACATAGACTATACTTGGGCGGGCCGCCCAGGTATATTAACGGCCGCCCAAGTATATTTCGCGACCCATTTAGTTTTTTTTTCTACATTTTTTTTTTCATATATATTTTTTTTTATTCGTCCGTGACCACGACGCCATCTGCGATCGATTAACTTGTAGACAATGATCCCTCGCTCCCTTGCTCTGATCTCGCCTCCTTCTGGCCTGTTAAGTGGCCTGCCTCACACAGGGTGACTGGCTGTCCACATGATGTGGCCTGCCGACATGGCCACTGTCATACAGATCATAAATCAAAGCCCTTGATTGGTCTCTGTGTGTCATTCAAGCTCGGGATAACCTCAGCTCAGGTGAGGTAAAGCACTCTGAGTGTTTAGATAGTTAACTTAGTCTAAGTTCTCAGTGGGTCTCAAACGGTGTGGTCACCATTTATGTAAACACATATTTCCATTTGAGAGGGTAGTGATTGGTCTACTCTAATGGATAGTGAGGTGGGCTGAAGATCGGAAGGCTGTGAGTTCAAATCCCGCCAGGAACACCACCACTAGTGTGCCCTTGAGTAAGGCACTTAGCCCTTAGTTACTCCAGGGAGAATGTCCCTGTAATCGGTCATTATAAGTCGCTTTGGATAAAAGCGTCAGCTAAATGAAATGTAATGTGATTAGTAAAATATGCATGAATAAATAAATAAAAAGTTAACTAGGTGAAAAAAGGTAAGATACACTTTTAAAACTTGTTGAGAGAAGACTAGTCTTTGCTGCTGCCTCAAAGAGGAGCAGGGGGAGAGGATGGAGAGGGGGGAGAGGAGGGAGACAGGAGAGGCTGATTCAGGAGCACAGACACACTCACAACTATAAATGAACCAAAACTAAATTAATAAACAAGTTTCAGTGTTTTTTTCATATTGGAAATGGTATGTTATTGGTTATGGCCTTGATTTTATGATTATTGAAATGTATACAGTTCTGTTAAATATAGGTGTTTCCATAGATCTAGTCTCTTTATTTTCCCCTCAAAATGCACCAGATTGATGCATTTAACTCCAAAATAAAAAATAAAATCTTACCGGGGGGGCATGCCCCTGGACCCCCCTAGAGGATTTGAGGTCGACCCCCACTAAAAATCACATGGATAGGTTCCTAAATACATTAATAAATACATTTATTTTTTTAAATAGTAACCCATTTCCATATGTTCATGTGTGGGTAGATTTAAACTATAGGGCTATCATTATGGACCCTGCCTGTACCTGTTCGCTCTGCCATCGCGTGAAGGGTCTGCTAACAAGCGACCAACAGAAAGGTTAATGTTGTTGCACGTCACCTCAACCCCCCCCCGCTACCACCACCCCCCAAAGTATATTTCAGATCTGTGGGAAACACTGGCAGTTAATGGACCAGCACCAGAGGCATTCCCATACACACAGGCGTTGGAGCTGTTCTTCATGAAATCCCAGAAGGATGAAGTGCTCTGACAAACAGTGCCATCTTTGCCGGAATGAAAAGTCAATAAATAATGTTGTTAAAACTTTTTTTTTTTTTTTCGCGCACCGGTTTTCAAAATTCAATTAATAAAAGTGCATTTTTAATCACATTTCAAAGTTCAATTTATACAATTCATAAAAATCATGATGCAAACTTTCTTTGTAAAATGCATAATACTGATCATATTGATTCCAGAGTTGATGATTGTTTCAATTGAACATACATTAAAGTAAGTATTTTGTTCCCAAGGTTGTATCATATTCCCTCAACCTTATTGCTTAATCTTAACTCATAACATGCCTTATGTTGAAGTGTGAATGTTTGAAGCTATACTGACCCAGAATCAGCACTTTAGTAACAGGCTGAAATAGAGGGGAATGAGGCTAGAATGCATGATCCAGTGTTCTCATTCATAACACTCCGTTCGATGTCTCACTATGGGATGCGCCTCAACGCGTATGCAAACAGAAGCATCAATCTCATTACGCCAATCCTGATTGGCTGGTGATCTTGACGTCAACGTCAGGGAATCCACCCACCCTTTAAGTAGCTTGCGCTACGACGCAGCATCATTCAAACACCTCTTCTCGCTTCAGAGCACATCTCGTTTTATCAGTAACCGCCGGGCTAGCTTAACGGTCCACAGACTGAACCCAAGCTACCATTCGGTCGACGGGCGCTTTCCGGTTACTTTTTTGCTTTGCAAGAAGATTTAGCAATATTAACACACCAGTTAATATTGGAATCTGCCTCGCCGTTTCTTTCTGTCGAAATAACGGTAAGGTTTGATTTTTTTCTTCAAGCTAGTAACATACCTGTTGCTAGTTTGTTCTTCCCTCCACACCGACACCACGGTAAAGAGGACATTCTCTTTTCTCTCTCACACCAGAGGAGACAGAGATAAAAAAGGTATTAACACACCAGTTAATATTCTTTAAAGAATAAAATTTACACCGTCGCCTTTTTTCCTTTCGGACTAACGGCAAGGTTAGATTTTTTCTCAGTAACGTACCTGTTACTAGCGTGTCCACTCCACGCCGACACCCCGGCGATCGAAGATGGACCCTTCTCTCCCTCACACCAGAGGAGTCAGGGACTCGGAGGCTCGGCTCTGCGGGTTTAAAATTTCAGGCACAGACTCACACCAGGTCTGCTCGTCCTGCCTCGGGCTGGAACACGCCCGGGAGGCTATCGATAACCTCGGCTCGTTACATTACATTACATTGCATTTAGCTGACGCTTTTATCCATAGCGACTTACAATAAGTGCGTTCGACCAACAAAATACAAACTTGAAGAAAACAGAATCATATAAGTACATCAGGTTTAATAGAGCAAAAACATTTCAAGTGCTCCTCAACTGGCTTTAGGTAAGCCAGTCCTTTATTAGTATATAAGTGCTTTGTTAATAGTTATATCGCTCGAAGTGGAGTCGAAAGAGAACAGTTTTCAGTCTGCGCCGGAAGGTGTGCAAGCTATCTGCTGTCCTGATGTCAATGTGGAGCTCATTCCACCATTTTGGAGCCAGGATAGCAAACCCACGTGTTTTTGCTGATGGGAACTTGGGTCCCCTTCGCAGCGAGGGTGCAGCGAGCCGTTTTGTTGATGCAGAGCGGAGTGCACGTGCTGGGGTGTACGGTTTAACCATGTCCAGGATGTAGGAAGGGCCAGATCCATTCGCAACATGGTACGGAAGTACCATTGTCTTGAAGTGGATTCTAGCAGTTACCGGAAGCCAGTGGAGGGAGCGGAGGAGCGGCGTGGTGTGGGAGAATTTAGGAAGGTTGAAGACCAGACGAGCCGCTGCATTCTGGATGAGCTGCAGAGGTCGAGTGATGAGTGATTACAGCGCCCGGTATCATTTTACACACATTTGTATCACACAGATGCAGGAATCCTTGTCAAAAAGAAGACATGGCCAGCAAAATAGACGCTGAAGTTTAGCGCTTCCAGTTAGCCACTCCGTGCGGACATAATTATCCTCATTGAACGTACGATTCTCTCCCTTTTTCCTCTGTGTACACACAGCTCGAGTGCGGGCATTGGCCTGTCATCTGATTTAATTTTCAGTTGCTGCTGTAGCGGAAGTTTAGTAAAGTTATGTTTGATTAAGTACGCCAAATATCCACCCTCCATAATGCTTCATTTGCTTGATAATTTCTAATGGCGGTGATGACAGTTACAGTATTAAAACTGATGTTGATGTGATTTGATTGGATGGCAGTGTCCAATCAAATCGCCAGCCGCCAGCCGCCTCTGAAGGGAAGCAAGAGGCGGCTGGCTTCCCTTGGCATGGCCCTGAACAATCACAGGTTGGCAGGGGCATCACGTGGGCCTCATCTGATTGGTCAATCCCTCAATTTTTTTTCACCAAGGGAAGCCAGATTCGGTGAGTGCAATCTACTGTTTCATCATAACATCTAGAGGGGCGCTGTTTGTTTCACTCTTTGTAAAATACTCAATGAAAATGGGGGGAGCGACGGGCCGGCAGCAACACACAGCAAAGGAGAATTATCGAAACAAAACAAAGTGTTTTTATTTATTTATTTAAATTATAACTACAATCCGAAAAAACAGGGGAAGCCTGGCTTCCCTTGGCCTCCGGGAGAAAACGCCACTGTTCTGGACATGCCTATTGTTCCAGAGGGCATATTTGGCTCCGCTCTAGCTTCAATGCAGCTGAGGTGCGAGTCAAAAAGGAAGGGAGACGAGGCTCTCCAGCTCTGTCTCCCCCGAAGGGTCCAGCCGCCACCTCCAATGGTCCCGCGGCAGGCCTTCACCCAAGCTGTCTCACGTCCTGCTCGGTTCAAAATACCGAAGCAGCAGAGACCGCAGCCCGTCCCGGGTCCCCAGCCCAGGCACGAGGTAAGAGGGAGCTGGCCAAGAAAATCTCTGGTCCCGGCAGCGGCCGCTCAGGGGCAGCCGACCCAGGTTTTCAGCCACCAGGCGAGGAAGAAGAAGCGGGCGGCCTGACAGCCTCCTCTCCTCTCCTCGATGAAGGAGCTGGACGTTCCCTGTTCCCCAGCTCCAGAGCACGTTCCAGTGTTGGATGCTCATGTGTTTTCGGGGTGCCGCCATGCCCCCATCTTCCCGCCGCCTCGAGTGATGCCAAAACGTCATCCTCAAGTTCGCGCCATCAGGGAATTGGACTTAACATCAAAGACAGCAAGTTCCGCTGCCTGTTTAAGTCACACAAACACATCATTGTTGTTTCAAAATAAATCATTTTCCACTGTCGTTTCCAGGCTTGAAGCCAAGGGCGCAGTCAATAAAAATGAAAAGAAAAACAATAAAAACAATAAACAGTCTTTCGTCTCCCCCTCTTTTGAGAGCGGCTACGGCCTCTTTCAAAAGGCGGACAATAGACGGGATTGTGAAGGCACCACCGCCACGCGCATGCGCAGTGTCGGCCGGGGTTGTCAACCTGGGGTACCACCGTGTTCAGACACTAGAGGGCCCCATAACACAACAAATAGAGACACTGAGGGCAGACGACAGAGCTGTGACATCTCCGCTCGCTTTGAGAAGCGACAAGTGGAGGATGCTCACAGATTCTGCTTGGGTTTTCAAGACAGTAACACGGGGCTACAGGCTCCAATTCGCTGTCACCCCCCCCTCACTTCTCGGGCATTCTGTATTCACAGGCCGGGGGAGAGTCGGCCCATATTCTAGAGCAAGAGATTTTCTCGCTGCTAGAAAAGAAGGCTATATCGATAATACCCGCCGAAGAGTCAGAGCGGATTTTATTCCAAGTATTTCCTCGTTCCCAAACGGGGAGGGAACGGAATTCGGCCTATACTAGATTTGAGAGCTCTGAACAAATATCTCAAAAGATACAAATTCAGAAAGCTCACTCACACATCTCTGTTGCGTCTCGTGCGCCAAAACGACTGGTTCACATCAGTCGACCTGAAAGATGCGTATTTCCACATCCCAGTATATTACCCACACAGGAAATATCTGAGGTTCGCCTTTCAGGGTGTCTGTTACGAGTACAGAGTACTTCCCTTCGGTCTGTCTCTCAGCCCGCGAGTGTTTGTACGGTGTACGGAAGCCGCGATAGCCCCGTTAAGACAACAGGGTATTCGCCTGGCAACTTATCTGGACGATTGGCTCCTTCTCGCACAGTCGGAGCAAGAGGCTATTACGCAGACGAATGTCCTCGTAAAACACCTGCTCGACCTGGGTTTTGTAATAAACACAGAAAAGAGCATGTTGTCTCCAGCCCAGACTGTACTCTTCCTGGGCCTACGCCTGAATTCGGTGCCCTTTACAGCCCGCTTGTCAGCAAAGAGAGTGAAAGCCTTCAGGGCTTGCCTCGTTCATTTCCAGCCACGCAAATATGTTCTCTTCAGATCATGTCTGCGGTTGCTGGGGCTCATGGCGTCAGCCATTCTGGTGGTACGACTGGGTAGCTGCCCTCAGATTGGACCCCGCGCATCATGGCGCGCGGAGAGTGATGGTCACTATGAAATGCGTAATGGCTCTGCGCCACTGGCTACACCCGACCTATGGGTGCTGTCCTATCGCGGAAGGTGGTCACCACAGATGCATGTCTGACGGGCTGGGGGGTATATACGAAGGTCGACCTGTGAGGGGTCTCTGGAGCAGAGACCTCCAACGGTCACACATAAATTATCTGGAGCTTTTAGCGGTGTTCCTCACCCTGAAACGCTTTCTGCCTTTTCTCAGAGGACATCATGTCCTCGTGAGGACAGACAACACGACCACAATATCGTATATAAACCGCCAAGGGGGTTTGCGGTCTCTCCAGTTACACATGCTGGCACGCAAACTGATCTTATGGAGCTGCGGACGTCTCCTCTCTCTGAGAGCGACGCACGTACCAGGAGTGATGAACCTCGGGGGCGGATCTGCTGTCCAGAGGTGCACCACTATATGCAGACTGGACTCTACATCCAAGGATTGTGAGTCAGCTGTGGGTGCGTTACGGCCGAGCCGCGGTAGATCTGTTCGCATCAAAAGAAAATGCTCAATGTCAGCTGTTCTTTTCAATGCGCGATTTAAACGCACCGTTAGGCGTGGACGCGCTCGCGCACTTTGGCCTCCGGTCCTTCTGTACGCGTTCCCACCCCTGGCTCTGAGAGAACAACGCCACACACTTATCCTGATAGCTCCGCACTGGCCTGCAATGTACTGGCTGGCGGAGATATATCAGCTGCTGTGCGGTCAGCCATGGCAGCTCCCACTACGCAGGGACATACTGTCTCAGGCGGGGGGGGGGCAATGTTTCACCCACACCCAAAGCGCTTGGCACTATGGGCCTGGCCCGTGAGTGGTACAATCTGAATACAGTGGGTCTCCCTCAGAAGGTGATAAACACTATTCAGAGTGCAAGAGCTTCCTCCACCAGGTCTCTCTATGACTGTAAGTGGAGGGTGTTTGAGGAGTGGTGCCTTCAAAAAGGACACATCTCTTTTCAAAGTCCTGTCGGGGTGATTTTATCATTTCTACAGGACTTAATTGATAAACACAGAGCTTTCTCTACGATTAAAGTGTACCTGGCTGCTATTGCTGCATGCCATGTGGGCTTTGAGGGAAAGACGGCTAGCCAACATCCTTTGGTCTGCCGTTTTATGAAAGGGGCTCGCAGGCTCCTCCCGGTTTCCAGGTCACTGGTGCCCTTATGGGACTTGGCAGTGGTTTTAGATGGGCTCACTCAACCTCCATTTGAACCCCTGGAAGAAGCTGACATGAAACACCTGTCACTGAAGACAGTGCTGTTACTGGCTCTGGCATCTGCCAAGCGAGTCAGTGACATTCATGCGCTCTCTGTACATCCTTCGTGCACTCAGTTTGCCCCGGGGCAAACGAGAGTGTTGCTGAAGCCCAACCCTTTCTTTATACCTAAGGTGGTTGGCTCATGTACCCCAATTGACATTGTGGCATTTCCTCCGCCACTGTGTTCCTCTGATGAACAGCGGCCGAATTTGCTGTGTCCAGTTCGTGCTTTTCGCATCTATATGGACAGGTCAAAAGAGTTTTGTTGTAATGACCAACTCTTTATATCCTGGGCTAACCCTCAGAAGGGCAAGCCCGTTACCAGGCAACGGCTCTCCCACTGGATTGTGGAAGCGATTGCTCTGGCTTATACGAGTCAGGGTTTGCAGGCACCAACGAGCCTGCGTGCTCATTCTACTCGTGGACTGGCTACATCCTGGGCTTTGTTCAAGGGTGTTTCCATCCAAGACATCTGTGCAACAGCTTACGTAACCCCAGTTCTCAGAGTAACATGAAGTGAGATGTCTCACCAGACGGCCCTTCTTGCTAAGGCGAAGCGAGAAGAGGTGCTTATTTCAGGGTTCTTACACCTTTTCCAAAGTCAAATTCAAGCACTTTTCAAGCATTTTCAAGGTGCATTTTCCAGCTTTTCAAGCATCTTACAGCTGTTGTAAATTACATATTTATATACACATACTCAAATGATTATTTCCCTACCTCACATTAAATCAGATGTTCTTTATGCTATAAACAACCAAATGGGTTTCGTGATAGCCTTCTACACGAGGATGAAAAATTAAAGAAAAGAAAACTAAGTTTAATATTTCAAAATGAGTGACCTGTACGTAGACTAGGCCTCCCATATAACCTGGCTGAGCCAATATAAAACAATCAGCCAAATAACTTTTCAATACATTATTGATTACTATTTTTGAGGTACTTTTAGGTTGGCAGTGAACATAAGTCAGAGGTAAATGGTGTACTTTGACTCCACTACATGTATTTAATTCCTTTAGTTACTTTACAGATGTGGCTGAATGATGTGAAATATAATCAAGTGTTAAATCAGACTTTAGTTCCACCTGGAGTAAATTCACAAGCTACCCTGCAGAATACAAAGTCATTCAAACTAGCTGCACCTTTACCAGCTTTGAGAACACTTTCATGATCAATCATTATAAAACACATCAGATATATTATTCTGAAATGGACCAATCTGCACAACGACTACTTTTACTTTCGCTACTTTCACTATATTTTGATGAGAATACTTTTCTACTTTTACTTGAGGAACATTTTGAATGCAGGACTTTTACTGTAACTGAGTATTCCTACACTCTGGTACTTCTACTTTTACTCAAGTACAAGATCTGAGTACTTCTACTTTTACTCAAGTACAAGATCTTAGTACTTTTACTTTTACTCAAGTATAAGATCTGAGTACTTGTACTTATAATTTCACTACAAGATCTGAGTACTTGTACTTTTACTCAAGTACAATATCTGAGTACTTATTCCACCTCTGGTAGTGTATTAGTCTGAATTGTAGCCACAAAATCACGCAGAGCTGCATAAAAATAGACTCACAATGGTAACAAGTGGAAAATAATATTTACAAATGTGTACAATGATTTGTAGGTAATTTTGACTACTCAAGACACCTGACTTATACATCTTCAAAGGAAGACTGTGTTCATTCTACAATTACATGGGATTAAAGCAAAATGTAGTTTTACTTGTATAATACTTCAATTTTATATAAAAGACAGTTTGTTTTCATCTGTTTTCAAATAAACAAAGTCTTTACTTTCAGAATATTAAACTTGTTTCGGCAAATTCAGATGATAAATACAACTTTAAAGCTTGTAACGGCATAATTACAAGCAGAGAACGGACTAATGTAACATCACAGCAAGCATAACAACAGCCGGTGTTTCTTGTAAGTGTTTCCCCGGTACACAAACACAAAAATACACAAACACACTCGCGAGCTTCCCCCAGACCAGTAATACAAACGAAAATGTGTCTTCGGGTCAATGTGACTGATTTCGAGAGAGCAAGTCACATTTGGTTTAGGCACGAAACATACTACCAGTAGAAATACATTGCTTTCAAAATCGCTCTGTGTCGAATCAATAGATTATATTTTGTGACTATAACACGAAATGCCGTGAGTGCTTCATCCTCTGAACACCACACGATGGCGACTGTAACGCACATAACATAGGTACGCTCCTCTGAAATGATTGTCCCCTGCAATTATTATTATCCCTCAATCGAGTTCGCTATTCAGCTCGCTAACGTTAGCTTAAACAAACATAACATGCAACGTTAGCCTAATCTAAAATGCTCTACTACGGCGTACCTTTCATCTGGCTCGTCAGCGCAGACTCTCGCATCGTTATTTTTGCAAACTTTGCAGGAGGCTACTCGTGGGCTTAACCCTCGTCTTAGCCATGGCTTGTATTTGTCCTCTGCTAGCCAACGCTCGTTGAAACGGCAACCTCCTGGCACACAGTCATCTATCACTCATCAGAATGCCCAGGTCACACGTAATCAAACACTTGCAGGTCGCGCGCATAGCGCGGGAAGGTGCAGCGGAGCTGTTTTATGTAGAAGCGAAGCTATTCTTTTCTTTTAATCTAAAAAGCGAACTATTAAGTCAGACAGCAATTTATTGTAGAAGTAAAGCATTTACATTTTCAAGCACTTTATCTCAATTTCAAGCACCATTCCCAAAATTCAAACACTTTCACAACCTTGAAAACACCACGTCAAATTTAAAGCATTTTCAAGGATTTCAAGCACCCGTACGAACCCTGTTATTTTGAATGACGCTGCGTCGTAGCGCAAGCTACTTAAAGGGTGGGTGGATTCCCTGACGTTGACGTCAAGATCACCAGCCAATCAGGATTGGCGTAATGAGATTGATGCTTCTGTTTGCATACGCGTTAAACGCATCCCATAGTGAGACATCTCACTTCATGTTACTCTGAGAACTGGGGTTACGTAAGTAACCTATAGTTTCCCATACATTGATTTATTTGTGGCGGTCTGCCACAATTAAATTATTTGTATTTTATTTTTATTTTGGTGTTCTAATGGATAGTAGGGGTGTAACGGTTCACAAACATTTTACGTACCTCGGTTTTTAGGTCACGGTTCGGTTCGGTATTTTTCGGTACAGCAGAACAAATTATCACAAAACATAACATATTTTTTTTAAATTATTATTAAACTGTGAATAATGTATTCACTCAAATAAATACAAAATATAATAAAATAAACATTAAGGTGCAGCATTTCAATGAACTGAAATAATATGTATTTGAACTTTACTGTACTAGTACTCACAAAACATAAACTATTAGTTTTGGGTTTTTAATTATTATTAAACTATGAATATTCACTCAAATAAATACAAAATATAATAAAATAAACATTAAGGTGCAGCTTTTCGATGAACTTAAATAATCTGTATTTGAACTTTAGGCCTACTGTACTAGTACCTAAGCAGCCAGTTTGACATTATGACTTGCTTGTCATTGTATTTTCATGTTTTTTTAAAGAAAAATGTACTTGTCCACATTGCTTGCCGAAAGGGCAGATCTGCTGGCACTAACAATGTCTCCTTCTGTGGAGAACACCCTCTCGCTAGGGACAGAGGTAGTAGCAGATACAGCCAGGTAGCGCTTTGCTAACATGGCAACATAAGCAGTGGTGTCGTGGGGATTTTTTTTACTGGGGGGACGCTATTTTAATTAGGTCATCCCAAACAATGCCACACAAGTGCGCAGTGCACTCACAAAATGGGCAGACAGGTCCACAGAAACTACTGGTATGCTTAGTCCTACTTTAGTTACTGTACTGCAAAAAGCAGACGGTGCTGCGCTCAACACACAAACACGGACTGAAAACCATGGACACACTAGCACATAAGTTACATAACAAATTGTATAGGCCTAAATTGCATGAGCTACATTATTGCAACTAAGCAGACAGTGCTGCTTCTCTCTCTATCTCTCTCTACTTTCAAAATCTATTTAAAACTCATAACAAACAAACAAAATATCCAAAGTTGTCCTGAAATTAACTTGTTAAATAAACAAAACGAAAAATATAGCCATACTTAAGCAAACAACATTGAATCTGGACTTGACATTATTCTGATTAGGCCTAGCCTACATTGCAAATAAGCAGACAGCGCTGATTTTCACACACACACACACACACACACACACACACACACACACACACACACACACACACACACACACACACACACACACACACACACACACACACACACACACACACACACACACACACACACACACACACACACACACACACACACACACACACACAACACACCTTGGGTTTTGAAGGCTGATAAATCCGAAATGGATGAACAAACTTTGCAGCCCAGTTTCCCAGCTTTGCAGTTTATCCACGGGTATTCCTCTTGTTTCCTCCGCCGCATCTCCTCCGTCCATACCTCTGGGAAAGGTGAGCTTGAGCTAGCCAGGGGAACGTTGCTAGCGCAGCTAACGTGCACGTTAGCTAGCATTATCCACGTCTTTAGGCGGCTCTTCTGATGATGTATTACTAGCAGCTTCACTTGTAGCTTCGGTGCTGCTAGCCTCTTTCTTCTTGTGAATTATATTCTTTTTAGAAAATAAGTCAAGTAAAACATGTTAGCCTGCCATTATAGAGCTTTTTCGTTAGTGTTATTGAGGGAAAGAGCTGCCGCAAAACCGGCGGGCGCGGCGAGCTGCCTCGCCGTGGGTGTGTCAGTGACCGCGGGGTCACGAGCGATGAATGATTCAAATGATGAATCATACTTTTTTAAGGAAATCGTTTTTATTTTTTATTATAATTACTGTGAAATGTATCGTGTTTTCGTCATTATTACAACAAATACACACTTGCAACTGATAACACTGGCAATGATTTTATATTTATTAGACTTAAAAAAAAGATCATGCTCCAAATAAGTGGGGGTACGGCGTACCCCCGCGTCCAACGCCCACTACACCACTGAACATAAGGATATTTGGCGTTTGTAGCTTGGTCTGAACTTTTTGCGAGTGGTGGAGGCTTAAATGCTAGTGGGAGTTGGGTTTGCACTTCAGTCTTTTGGTACCGGTGATATTCACGTTCGGGTGATGCCTTTTCAAATGAGTGTGCAAGTTCGATGTATTGTCAGCCGCGTAACCAATTTTAGTTGAACAATGCCGACAAACAGCTTTGGTTCGGTCCACCTGTCTTTGTCCGTCATGTACGTAACTGCGAAACCAAAATGTTCCCAAACTGGAGACTTCAATGATGCTGGAGGATTTTCGAGCTCAACTTTATCTGCGTTCGCCATTTCGACAGTTCCTTAAATTACTGACTACATTTGAACGCATCCCTCTGACCAGCTCTCATAGTATGTCTCTCGTCCAATGAAATGACTTGCTCGCTCTATGACGCGTTGAACACAATGTGAGCAAATTACTCTGAATGCTGCGACGCAGCACCTGAGAAGTTGTTCGCGTTCTCAATTTTTTTACATTTAACGTTATATTCGTTCGGTACACTTCGGTACACTTCGGTACACACGTGTACTGAACCAAAGGGCCCGTACCGAATAATTTCGGTACGGGTACGTGTACCGTTACACCCCTAATGGATAGTGAGGTTGGCTGATGATCGGAAGGTTGCGAGTTCAAATCCCGCCTGGAACACCACTACTAGTGTGCCCTTGAGTAAGGCACTTAGCCCTCAGTTACTCCGGGGAGAATGTCCCTGTAATTGGTCATTGTAAATCGCTTTGGAATAAGGCGTCTGCTAAATGCCTAAATTGTAAATTATATTTTTGGGAGAATAAACCCCACAGATCCTCAACTCCGGTGTGTCTCACTCATTAACAACGCAACACAGAGCAACAAGAAAGTTGTCTACAGTAGCCATGAACTCGCATGTATTTTCTTATTTGAGCGGGGGGTGGATGCGTGGGCCACCCGAATAGGTTAAGGGGCCTTTGGCTTTTCTTGCCGGGGGGGGGTGCCCCCACAAATGGAATCACATTATGTGGGAAACACTGTGATCTGTGTGGTATTTTGAGCAAAACACTTCATAGACATGTTTTTTATATATCTGAGACCTATAATATATGCCTAACAATAGTATAGAGGGATGGGATTGAATGAATCCAAAAATGTTGTGCAACCTGAATTGTCTGTAAATTGAAGATGTTGCAATAAAAAATGTATGATTTAAAAAAAAAAAGAAGAGGCCTTTTAAAGTAGCACACTGATTTTTCCGACTTTAAAACACATTTATTTCAAAATGGTGGGATTTACCTGCTTACCATTCCATTTTGTCACTACCGAAACGATCATGTCAATTACCGAAACGTAACCATATGTTTCGGTAGTGACTGTTTCGGTAGTGACGATTCAAGCTAAAATTGAGCATAACTAAAGAATGCTAGCAACTACATGGCTAGCATACACGTTTTTGAAGAGGTTTACACAAAACCTAATACTTTGCATAAAACCCCGAAAAAGTTTACTTAATTAAAGATATTATTTGTTCGGTAGTGACCATTCTTAAGGTTACATGCCGATTCTCAGATTTTGGAACAGATTTATATCAAAAGTATGGGATATAGCTACTTGCCATTCAGCCATGAGGGACAGGGATGCAGTGTCACTGCCTAGTCAAAAATGCAGGGGTGTTGCTAAAAACCAGGCTCAGCCATTGGACTAAAACCCCTTGTGTTTCGGTAGTGACATGAAAACTGGGGACATGACTTTTTCTAGTATAGTTTTTTTATTATCAAATTAAACCCACAATACATCTAAATATTCTAACTTCTGTTTGAATGTAATCATAAAGATCTTCTACACCATTGAACACAATTTTATAAAAAAAGATGTAGATGTCAGGGTTGGGGACAGCTACTTCCTAAAAAAAAAAAAAAAAAGTTTGTAGACGGTCCCTAAGCACTCCTCTCCCTCCTCAAGCTGCAGATTGTGACCAATTATTGATGTTTAGCTCGAATGACGGCGCGTATCGAACTGTTCTGATAAAAAAAAATGTAGCTCGTTGTCTACCTTGCTATGATTGTATTTTTACAACGTTATGTTCATGAGTTATTGGCCCACGAAATTAGAATCTGTCAATAACTCAGCTCAGAGGGACGTGCATGTCCCCTCGCTCTGAGTGTTCTCTTGAGGTGTCTTTCACTTATGTGAAACCTGTGCCTATTGCCAAGCACTGATGTTATATCTTTATATTTAAGGCCAAGCTCAAAGAAAAATCGATGAACCGCCCCATTGTTGTGGTTTCTGTGTTGCCGTAGCAGCCGAACTGACCAGGAAGTACATTGAGCTTAATGAAAAGTGTTTCGATATCTCGCAAAACATTTTCTTTAATTTTTTTTTCTTCTCCATGTCCCCTAGGGGGCTCCGTAACTTCCCAATAGAAAGTACCCTATAAATGATGTTTTTGTATATATTAAGCGTATCACTATCTATTGTAATGCCTTGTTTAAATAGACCATAACATATTCTTAGTAAATATCTATGTCTGAATACTTAATTGTTTTGTTAAATAGTTTTTCTTGTCGTGGGACCGCACTTTGTAATAATTCGGTAGAATGCCCCATATATTGATGTATAGTTGATAATTTAAGCTATTGACCTAGGACCTATGATCTATTCTACAACTGGAAGTAGACACTTAAAGCATAAGTGCACTTTTTTTGGCTGCTTCACTACCTTTTATTAATCTCAGTGCTTTAAACAAAATGAAAAATGTAGATGAAAAGAAATATGAAATTGCGATGAGCATTGCTGAGGCAGAGGTCAGAGTGTGTTTCTTAGTGATCAGTCATACTGTCTGATTTGAACTGAAAACACTTTCTATAGGCTTATCAAGTTCAATTTTGTACGCCATTTTTCAAAAACCACAAGGTTACGCTCTACTCCTTACTACCGTTGATGCCTTGTAAGAGTTTTTGTTCATCATTTATCTCCCTAGTGTTTTGTTCTGAGAAAACAGCATGGAAATACAAAGCTGTGTAGTAGGGGGTCTTTGATATATGGCTCTCTCAAAATAATGTGAGCTCAACATAATATGGTCATTTTGTAGGCTGTAGTTTGTGGTGCTGTGGAACTGGGGCGGTGTTTTTGTTATTGAGTACAATCATTAATACATTGAGTGGAAAATAATGTAAACACCTAGCCATTTACAACCTATGCATTTGGATTTATTGCAGGACAGTGGTATTAGACTATCAGTTGTATAGTTTAAAGTGTCCATCATTAAGTGGTAACTGAGAATAGATAAGGTTTTGTCTATACCACCCAATGTCTTTATACCCTTTTAGTAGAACAACCCTAACATACTAGGCCCAGTATAACTCAAAACCAAATTACTGAACAGAATTTGTAAGTGGAGCTTCTGGTATAATCTGTGTCAGTGTGTGTTGGTAATGTGTGATTTATAACAGCCCTTACCCCTCTTTACCTACCACATACTGGCTTCTCCCTTTGCTCACTTTAGTTTCTGGCAGGGCCCCCACCTTTCCTAAAGTCAGTCCCAGCTGGTCTGAAAAGGCAGGCACTGGTATAAATGAGAACAGAATTATGCAGAAATTTAAAAAAATGTATATGTGTAGAATAAAAAGATGGCGTTAAAGGTCATACAAACTGTTACTGTATTTGCAGTGTTGATAAAATGCTTGATGAAGCCTAATATGTTGACTATGACCAAACCATTTAAGACATCTTCTCATGTGTGCATGTACATAAGCACCACTCTGGGTCGAATGTGTGCTGTGTGCTCACACACCTTTTCTCACAATCACATTTGTTGGCTGTCATGTGCAATAAGAGCTAGTGACATCGGGCCAGAGGTGCTATAAGCCATGAGCTCGCTGACAATCCATGTGCAGCAGGGCTGTGTGCTCGTGTCTGCTGTCTGTGCAGATTTGCCATCAACATGTAACATGAAAGGAAATGTCACATGCGTACAGCGCCAACAAGGACATCGTGACACATTTCTGTTTCAGTGGTCACTGAGCGCTGCAGATGCCTGGATGTTGTTTAATGGAAAATTCCACCTCGCACATTCTATTATTGCTGTAAATGTAATTAACTGCATTGCAGGTGCTATATTGTAAACAATTAAGATATTGTGTCATGTCCACTTTGCTACACTTGGCTTTCATTTATCTTTTCTTACTTAATATGATTGTGTACCTTACACTACACCATGCATGGCTCAGTTGCTTGCAGTTGTTTTTATTTCAAAGAAATACAATTGAAACAATTTATTTTTCAGTAGCCTGGAAGTGATCAGTTGCTGTTTACTTTTTAATTTCAACATTTGGTCAAGATCAGGAAGGAGGAAATTATTAATTTGTTTGATGGAGAGTTGCAAAAATCCTACCTAAACAAATTGGCTAAAATCAACAAAAGATAGAAAGCCAATGTCAGAAAACCTCATTGTCCTCAATGTGGCACTGCTGAAAGATTGTTGTGAAAGCCACTTTACACACGTGCACACCCACTCATAGATTTAAAGATGATTGCTGCTATGAAGCTTTTTATCTCCAAGTCCTTTTACAATTAATAATTCTTCTGTCGCATGGCCATAATTTACTACTGCTGGCTTCTCACTGCAGCATTGTCAAGGTAACAGTACCATATTTTGTGTCAAAGCTGTGTTGGCAAATGTTGAAATGCTGACAAATATAGAATGGATTGTGTAAAAAACTGTTCCCTCCGGTTGTTGCCATTGGTTTCCTTCAATTTGTAATTGGGCGCTAACCCAGCATCACCAGTAAGCATCACCAGTATCCCTGCAGCCTGCTGTACCACAACAATGCTCTTGGCTACATTTCACACTGCTACTGTAGGTCATAAAGATCAGTCCATTCAACCGAGCAGAAGGGGGTAGAGCTTAACATTGGACACACTGACAAATATACTAACACAGCCATTGGAAATAAATAGAGGCACTTTTTTCGTAGTCTATCAAACTAGTATCCAATCATTTTTGTGTCTAATTTTGAAAACCCTCATCATTCAGTGTTAATTTCATGAGGAATAACAGCGTGTGACAAGTGTGTAATAAAACCTTTTGGAAATTGAGTATGAAAGCCTATCCTTTTCCCTCCATTTTGATTTGCTGTCCAGAAAAATCGACAACAGGTGTGGATACAATAGCTTTGTTTCCCCTCTTTTCCCCTTTAGTGACAGTTTAGTTAAATCACACTCCATCATTGCCAATGCTTGTGGCTATGTTTATTAAAGCCACAATCCTCCTCCCCACACCCACTCGTCACTACAACCTTTCATTACATCCCCACATTTCCCAAAGTAGATTCAGTGTTGTTGGACGGGATGCAAAGCAGGGTAGTTGCTTACAATTATGACATACATGACAGTCCACACGTGTGGACATTTTTTCTCTTCTTTGTCACGGTCATGTGGGACTGGCAACATTCAGACTAATAGCCTAAATGAGGCATAATCACATTAATGTATGCTATGGGTCTTAACACAGGCATTTTTTATTATAATTTACATGGAGAGCATCAATAAATATTTTGACATGGTTTCACTATCACAATTAATCCAAAATGATGTTCAAGTGCAACAATATGTATTTGTTTGCCTAGTAAATTTCACAACAGCTGGCCTCATTAGCTCAGTGTGGTGTGTAAGCATGCGTTTGTGCATAATATCTCACAACATAACACTACGTGACGGGGGATGCACTGCCTCCATGGAGCAATGCTGAATTTAGCATTGTTTGCTCCCTTGGTGCTTTTTAAATATGTCAAGTCCATTATGAATTTGTCCCAAGCCACTCACAAAAGCAGTACAAGAAATTACAGACTACATTTGTTTGTCTTTCATGCCAACAAAGCACACATTTGCCATACTAATCTGTGCATATTTAAAACAAACTGCTCAATACAATTTTGTAATTTACTGTTAAGCATTTAATGTTATCACTAATTAATTAATCTTTGTAGCGAGAACAGAGCTGTTGGAAATGCTTTTGAAACGGACCACTAATTAATCATTAGGGTGATCACACAGCCACTAAATATAACCACTGATAACCGACTGAATGTAGCTCTAACTGCTGGACACCAATTTGCATTGTGAAAATATGCAACATAAACAACCATAACTTTTGTCTATGAAGCATTTACATTTAGGCAATTGATTTGTGAGTCAGTTATTAAGAACATAATATATTGAGTAGTTTTATTTTACCAAGACAAAATGGTGTGAGTTGTGTGCAAACCGATGACGTTGTGAACGTTTTACTGTCATATTTTAGTTGCCTTAAAGGCAGGTCGTAGGTCCGCTACAACTCTGACTACTTTTAAATCCAGGCTGAAGACTTTTCTTTTTGTCGCTGCTTTTAATTGAACTATTCATATCTTAGACTGCACTGTAACTTTTATCCATGTATTTTTTCTTTTAATGTTTATTTTATTAGCTTTTCTTTTTAATGACTGATTTTAAATGCCATTTTCTTAATCTCTTTCATTTTTTGTAAAGCACTTTGAATTGCCTTGTGTTGAAAAGTGCTATATAAATAAACTTGCCTTGCCTTGCCTTAAAGTTGCCTTTTTTTATGTACATTAGAATAAAATGTAACTCTTTTTTAATAAAGGATTTCAATTGATTAAACCAAGCGCGAAACAAATCTATATCTCTTCATTTGAAAGTCAACGCTTTAATTGTTGAACTTTTTCTCTATTTGTAAGTTTCACAAAGCTCCCCATGGGATATTATGCAATATTTAGCAGTTAAATGCAGACAATGTCTGACCTAATTTAGAAAAAGTGTTATTATCCTTGTTTTTAAAATGTCAGCAGCTGAGGGAGCATTAAGAGCTCAATGGATTGCATAGTTTGTCTGAACTTACTCTCTACTTCTTCACTCCACTCCTCTCCACTCTGTGATGTATAATAGTTTAACCTGACTGACATATGATAAATAGAATAGGCGGGCAAACCAAAAAAAACAATAGACGAAAACTGAATCTTACAGCCTTCTGTTCATCCACTCTTCCAGGCATGAAATTGTGATGTGATTTTTAGCCTAGAGGAGAATTACTGAAAAGGTAAAAGTTCTGGTTGCTCAATATTTCAACATTCCAAGATAAACCACAGGAAAGGGAAACTTTACTGTATGTTCACTCACAAAAAGTAAAACCATACAAAACTCATGATGTAGCACAGGAACCAGTCTCGGAGTAAGAGCCAACAAATCCAAAAGAGTGACCTATTGAATGAGACAATTAGATCTTTTTTTTAATTAGCAATATGCATCAAACCTGGTCTGGATATCTAGTTATATTTGTTTTGCCTAGTCCCTACATTTCCGCGTATATTTTAAAACATAGCTTTTTCTGTGAATGTTTGCTTTTGGGCTACATGCAAATACCATTTCACTTCCCTTTTTAAAACTGAGCTCTTCCAAATCTACTTCCAGAATGCATATCTTAAGAAACTCCCTTTTTTGGCTTGTGATGTTCAAGTGTGTTCCCACCAGAGCTTTAATTGTGTTAATTATGTGTATAATTAATTAAATGAAGGATAAAGTGTACATTTAAAATATAAAGACTTACTATACATATAAATAAAATAGACATACAATACATCAACACCATGGAGAGAAAAGAGGTTTTCAGCTCGCTGCAAACCTCCCACTCTTGTGCTTCAATAGAAAAAAAGTAATCCCATTTACCCAAAATGCTATTTTTAACCATGGCAGATTCAATCAAAATGTTTTTTTTCTATCTATCCATCACCCATTTGTCATCCATTCCCCGTTTAACCTGTTTGGGGAGGTGTAGGTCTGTAGCCAATCTCAGCACACGCTATGATTTGAAATATATCCGTTGCTAGTCACTAAACAAGCATCTAGATTATGGAGCACAAAAAAAAATTGATTAGAAATACATTTGTAGATTAAAAATAAGGACTATGGCAGGAAGACCGTGCATAATAATCTTAGAACACATAGCACAAGAACCCAGCCCATGTTTTCCATACATTTTTTTTTTTTAAATCAGGTGACACATTTTTATTACAGTAAAACAGATATTCTTACTCTAAACGGACGGGCAATTATCATGTATGCCAATGGGTAATAGGTCAAGAGCAGCAGAAAAACCCTGGTCGATCGTTTTAAAAGATGTCCTCATTACATGGAGGGAACTGCGACTGTGTCTCAGTAATACGTTTTCCTAAACTGCCTGTGGGTCATTAGAGCTGAAGTCCACTTGGAGGATTGGGACATCTTGATCACTCAAAAGGATAAAGGTGCTTTTTGTTTTGTAACTCTATCTCTTCCTCAAGTATTATCCCCTTACCCTTTTTAAAATTCAATAGCCAACAACAAACTTCTGTAATTGGACCCAATGAGGCTAATTGTGCCTCATAACAAAAATAAAGCCCCTTAGCATGTCATTGTTTCTCATGGAGTTTCTACAACATTGAGAACTTACTTTAGGCACTTTGTCTACTTATCCTTTGTTGTATTATTTGGCATAAAGAGAATACTGACTCACTTGGTAAACATAAATATCTTTAAGTTATAATCCCATTTTGCTCATTGAAATTATTTCCTCAGTTGTTGCTGTTACAGCTAGAGTATAACATTGCTCGTAGTAGCCAAGATTGTCTTTCCACAGTTCACCTCATTAGTTATTCCCCTCTCTATTCCACTCACCTTCACTCTCTGTTATTGCGCTGCATCTTGCCAGTGTTTTTATCTCAAAGGCACATTTTTTCATCCGTTGACAATCTCGCTCCGTCGCGCTCACTCTCGTTACTCCTCGCTCATAATCCTCTCAAGCTAAATGTTCCTCCTCTGCAGTCAGTTATTCGTTTATATGATAGGAAGTATCCCTTATGTTCCGATAAGGGGATAGAAGAGCACAAAGAGTAAGTGGTAGAACCGCCTGGATTTCAGTGTTTCATGATAAATACTTTAATAATGAGCCGATAGGACTGTTTATGTCATAAAATGTTGGCCTCAAACATTTGGGAATATGTTTTATTGTGGTGCTTTCTCCTAGAAGCTGAAACAATATTCTCAACGCCTAAAGCTTCACACATAAGACATCTGTACAATTTAAAAACGAAAACGAGGCGTTTGGCGCAGTGGATAGAGCGTTGGTGTTCGGATCAAGGGAGCACAGGTTCAAACCCCACTGCAGTCAGCATGTCGTTGTGTCCCTGGGCAAGACACTTCACCCCAAACTGTGTTTCAATATGCCAATAAAGCCTCTGAATTTGAGGTTATGACCACTCCGCCACGTATCCATCAGTGGAAAAGAAACAGTGCTGAGGTAGAATATACGTTTGTCCTGGCCTCAAATAACTGGATTAGTTTGCTTTCCTGTGAAAAGCCCTATATGTGGGTGACACACACACGTCTTTTTTACTCTCCTGTTTTCACATCTCTCCTCCCTATACTCGGAATACAGAATGTAACCATCTTCATTTTGAATACGGAGATATAACAACAGCACCTGCATTCCTGGGGAGATGAGGGAAGCACTTTTGTAATTAAGAGCATCCAGAGGTGTTGTATTTTTCTTCCCTCTTAACAGTCGCTCTCTCGTGGTGGCATGCATAATTGCCATGACTGATGGGGTGTGGGCTGGGAATTGATCTGGGAAACCGGTGCGATCCCATTATTCTGCTCCACTTCTGTCTGTCCCCTCTGTATCGCTGTCTGACTATTTTTATACTTTTTCTTATCTCTTGGGATCTCTGGCTGTCTATTTCCCCCTCTACAATTTGTGTACACCATGCCCTTTGTATTCCAAACATTTTGAACAATGGCGTTGTAAATTACGGTGTAATTTTGGCAGAATTTTTATTGTAAGCCAAAACGCATAAATAACACATTGCAAGAGATACACATTGTCCAGGGATTCTGACTTATTGTGCAACAGCAACATTTAAATAAACCTTGAACAGCGTAGGAGAGTTTGTTACGAGGGATACAATACATCTTCATCTTCCGAACCCTGGGTTACTTTGAGTCATCCCGATAATATTTGCATTAAGAATAACACCTATGGTTTCAAGCCATTGCAGAACCACAGTTTCACACGGTTTCTTGTATTCAATGGCGAGAGTGTGTCAATCTCATGGACAAACTGGAAGAACTTTAACTGTGTGTCAGATAAAGTTTTGTTTGGAACTGAAAATAAAGTAAAAGACGTACTGTATTCAACCCCATGATCAATGGTCAAGACTTAGGAAAGGGAAAGAGACAGTCAGGTGACTGTCTCTTTCCCTTTCCTAAGTCTTGACCACTGACATATTTCTCCATTCATCTTCCATCCACTCTCTTTTTCATAATCCACCTTGCCTCTCCATCCAGGATATGTGCTCTGCCATCATGTCTCCCTTGCCTCATTCAGATCTCTCTGTATTGTCCTCAGTCTGTTCTGTCAGTGGTCTATTTTCTGAAACCCTTTGTCCTTCTGTCCGCCCGCTCTTTGGCCACCGAATTACCCAGCATGCTGAGTGCTGCACTTATGTTTTTCCATACCTCCTACAATAATATTGTTTGCCCACTTCAGGCGGTAGAATAACAATGTCCAAATGTCACAGCTAACAGCTTCATTTATTTTATTTTAATAACAGGGATTAGGAAAGTACCTGAAAGCAGTTCTCGTATGAATTTGTATTTGAGATAAATCATCTGCATACATACATGAAGACATATGCACACATGCCCACACCAAAAGGTTTCCAGAAATAAATACATGACCACACACAGTAAACTTGTTCTATTTTTTTACTTCCATGAAAAAAGGTGCTGTTGCTACTTTCTCTTCCCTATACCCCTGTTTTTCTTACTTATTCCTGTGTGTATTTTTGGAGGTCATTTAGCGGTCAAAGACAGAAGAAATGTTCAACATTTGACAATATACAGCAGCTAAAGCCGTGGAATAGTCTGTTTCATTCTCAACCTTTTCAGATGTTGCTAAACAAACAAACACATGCACAGCATCTGTGTTTACACTGGGTTCAAGAATTTCAGAGGTTTCCAAAGAAAAAGAGATAGAGATATAGAGATAATGCAACACTGAGGAATTATTTCCTCAAATGTAATGTCTTTGCCATACTAAGGGGGATGTTATAAAAGTCACCGCCTACACTTTCCTTTCATTTTCATTCTAGATATTCTTATTTCAAAATAGCCTATACACAAGCTTTTTTTTTGTCAAATGCGTCACAAGCTAAATAAAAACGGCGTTGGCTTTAAAAATAACACAGTCACTTAGCATCAGCTTCAACCCAGCAACCTAGCGACCTCAAAGTAATCTGTACATTATGAAAGAGCCTCTGGGGAGAGGAAAACCAGAGAAACTAAATTCTGCATGGTACAGTATAGGAATAGGAGTGTTGCGCTCTGAGACGAGCAACATGTTTCTTGGGAAAAGATTTTAAAAAGATGGCTAGAATGTTTTGTGGGGTTAATAAACAGTTGTCTGTGAGAGCGTGTTTTTCGGAGGGATTTGGGGGATTATTATAAGATCTGCTCTGTCAGACAGAAACACTTTAATTAAAGCAGCATTTCTATCAGATGGAGAAGTCTTACCCTAAGATTATTGTGTTGATTTTAACTTTAGCTCATGAGAGGAGCCTTTCCCTGTAATGTCCATGTGCCTCAAATCCAGGATGTGGATGTGTCACTGCATTCAGGGTATGACTTCTGAATCAAAAGAGGTGAGGAGATTATCTTTAAAACCGTGGTGACAATGTTCCCTTCACTGTGTGGAAAAGGTCAGTGCACAGTTTGTCATCAGCAGGGTTGACCCCTGAGTCAAGGTGTTTGTGCCCTCGCTCCTCACAGCTGCTCTGCAACACAACTGGTGGATCCTTCCAGCTAATTAAAATAAACTGCAGGTCAGGCTTTTACTTGATTTATTTGCTTCCGCGCAGACTATTGCATCATCATCTATTTCTATTGTGTCTATGTTACTTCTCCTGGGTATAAGGTGCATTATTTTTGTCTAAGTCAGGTGGATATTGTGATTGACAGGCATCTGGATGGATATCATTTCTGCAAAATAGGAAAATGTGACTTGATGCGGTGATATTTAAAATGTTGCCATTCAGACATTTGGAAGTGTAATAACTAAGTTGGTTAAGATTTCATCATCATCATTTACATTCCTGCCAAAATAGACATATTTAGCCAATACCTTTCTGGGGCTTTGGGCATGCATTTGCAATCATCGTCATGCATTGTTTCAGTTGAATATAATAAGTCTACTTAAAACATATTAACCAATCTTGAGCCATCTATTGCTTAAGTCCCGGGACACTGAAGGCTTCTGGCTCTCGATCTTAACAGAATGTCTTTGAAAGACTTCCGGCATTCAGAAAGACTTGAGTTATTCATATCCTCAAGAAAATAATATAATAACTTACAGCCCTCAAAACATAGACGCGAAACTCACCTTCTTATTCAACCTCATATGAGAAATGCGTGTTAAAGTTGGCAGGTTCCCTCTCCGGGCTGTTTGCCAGAGAAGGAGCGGGTGACTTCAGTCAATGTGAGGATTTAAATCACAGGAAATGAACAGATTAAATGACCGTGGTAAAGTCAAATAAAGTTGAGACTGCAGTGGGAATCATTTGAACAATTATAGTTCAAGAGAAGACTGAGACTAAAAGTGAACTTCATCCTGCAACTTTTTAATTCATGACTTACTAAGTCTTGCAAGTAATGTAAAGCAAATATAATGTTCTGGTGTAAAGTTCAGATAAAAACTGATTGAAAATGTTTTTAATAAGTGTTTAACTCCAAGGTCCTGTTTCCACGTACAGCCTGACAGAATATGTAAATATCTCAATAATATAATTTATTTAAGAATGATACAAATTGTTGGTGCAGTAAAGAAAGGAAAAACTGTTATTTTCTAAAAGTATCTAAATGAAAAGAACCAAAACCCAGGTGCAGAAAACAGCTGGGGAAAGTTGCTGTCTCAGTTCTATTCATAGGCTATAACAGTATATCTAAGAAGAAGACCTACTTTGTTGGCATGATTGTGTTCTAATGTAACCAGGTGTGTTTTTTGTTGTTGGGATCAGCATATTAAACATATCCCTCAATACATTTTTGGCTTTTCCACCTTTACAGAACCTGCCTGTTTATACTTTGTTTCCAATGTCATCAAATACATGTATTATTTCAGTAACTTTCAACAAACAACAAAGTGCCCTCTGTCAAGGCTGCTTTTAACTGATTGGCTGAGTCCAGGAGCCTGCCTTACAAAGCAACATACACGGGTGGTAAACGATCGATGCACGGCTGAACTCTTAACTTTTCCATCTCTACATGGTGACTCTCTGTTACCTGGGAACCATGGTAACACCTGACGCACAGTTTATCTATTTGTAGCAGTTAAAGTTTAGTCTACAAAGTCCTCCCGCCTTATCAGTCAGATCTCTCCACCTAACAGTGACATTGATGATCAGATGGCTTCCTCTATTATCCTCTTTTACCTTAAAGGGGACCTATCATGTAAAATGCACTTTTGTATGTCTTTTAAACATGGATATGTGTCCCCGGTGTGTCAGGGAACTCACCAAGTGTCAGAAAACACAACCCTCTCTCCTTTCCTCCTTACCCAAATCTCTAAAAACGGGGCTGCAACGGAGCTGATTATTATTTGAATTTCTCTGACGTCAGAAAAGGGGTGCTCCGCCTATATGGGCAACTCTCCACCTATCAGGGGAATGAGAGACTGCTGGAAAGCGCTGGAGACGCTGTAGTACATATGCCAGGCCTGTAAGTGGCGCTGTAGTCTGCCACAAAAGCAGAATCAGCCCTTGCAAAAACAGGGCTGGAAAAGAGCAAATAGAGTGAAATGAGGCATGGCTAAAATGCATGATCTGTTTGGTATTTTGAAAAAAAAAATTCACAGACATGTTTTATATAGGTATGGCCCTACAATATATGATTCAAATATAGCATGATAGGTCCACTTTAACGGAAGCAGGAACACATTTTCTGTTAATGTTTTGATAATATGTAGTAATGCAAAGGCTTGGAAAAAAAACAATAACAACGTAATTTATTCCCAAATAACACAATACATGTATAGTTTGATTTAACAGAACATTTAGTTTGCCTGCCTTTTGTTGTAATGCAATTTCCACGTGCTCTTTGTCCTCATGGATCAGTGCTTTCTCCTTATCTAATATTAGGTTGCTCTTGGTCTGTGATGTTTAACATTCCCTTTTGGTTTCAGCAAGAATTGTTCATCAGTCAACACTCATTGGTTCATTCGACCTTTATTTTAACTTTGAAAAACATTGAGACCTCATTTACAATATAGTTGAAACAAACAAACAAATAATTCTAGGCACCAAAAACGACAAATATGAAACTAAATAATTTATAGAGCAATTTAAAGTTGAGGCATATGAATCAAATAAAACAAGGAACAACTGAAAGTGACACAGGATTAAATGAAATGACCTAAGAATAGTGAAAAGCTTTTGATTGTTTTGCATCTTATTCCAGGTGGCAGGTGCACAATAAAAGCTGAAAATGGGTTACAGAGCCATGTGATGAGCACACCTGTTAACAAGGACAGTTATTTGAGTAAACAAAACCAGTTGTAGAATAATATAGCTTTAAAGGCAGCAGTTGCAAATAATTATGGGTTAAAAAAGCAATATATAACGTTATCCTGGGTAAAAATAAACAACCAGTGATACATAATCCTGGATTTATTTAACCAGATAATTAAATATTAAACCCATAATCAATCCTGGCTTATCAATACCATGTGATAAATCATTTTGGTTAAACAAAACCATGTGATACACGATCCTGAGTCAGTTGTCTTTTCTGGAGGTGACAGATGGTGTTGAAATCAAGTTTAGTTTTTCTTCTTGATTAATAGGCCAAAATCTGCACATTTAGTTAATAAATTAAATTAATTATATTTGTCAAGTGTAAGTATAGTGTGTGTATTTGCATCAGTATGTCAATGTGCTTGTCTATTGGTGCATTGTAGCATTTGTTGTTGTTTTATCATTACTTTCTCCATGCTCGGCTCAGTGTGAAAAGATCTATAGAGCTGCTGTTTTTCAATCATCCCATTTATTTTAGCACTGACCTTTCCCGAAGGTGAGTTTGTCTTTACTATTCTGGCACTCACTCATACCTTGCTGCACATTATTGCTCCTTAAATGCATTCAGAGACTTAGTGCCTTTCATGTTAGTGCCCACTAAAAGAAAATAATGGAAGGTAAAAAATGTTATTTATAACTGTGGGTGATTTTGTACGAGTGTGTGCAGTGCACCACGATGAGTGTGTCTGAGTTCCTATACGACACATGCAGATCTATCATTTGTTGTCTATGATTTTATATAGAGGTACAGCTGATGTGGCAACTCTCCCCTTGTCTCTGAAAAAATATTATTACCATCCACTCAATCTCCTGCATCATTTCCCTCTACGAGCACCTGTTTCAGCTGGCAAGGCCCCCTTGTGGTCAGAAGGGCAGGGCAAAAGGCTGAAGCCCTATAACTTTACTTTGCTTACATGCATGTAGCAACCCTGGTGTGCAGTGAACACAAACATTTGGCATTAATAAACCAGAGTGTGTTCCTCTCCAGCTGAGGTGACTTATACATAATGGAATAATGTGTTCTGTGCATGTTAGTTTTTCATGTTTGCATAAGAAATCATCAGATTGTTGTGTAATGTAATTTATACAGATGCTGATGATAACAAGTAAGAAAGAATTTAGATGAATACCTCGCACAGTAAGCCAAATGTAAATAAGCAAGTTGTGTCTTTACCCGGTTTCTTCAGATTAGATGTGATCAATACCCAGTGTGCCAATCTTACACTAGTTTCCTCTATTAAGCAGGTTTACAGTGCAATTGTGTGCATAAAACATGGCTGTTAGTTACAGGAGATGAACATATCCATTCAATATTTAAACATGATTTTCTATGTAAAATTGCATGTTGGTTTGCTAAATAATCACAGTAGGAAGCTGTTGCTTAAGGTGCCCTTGAGGATCTGCAAACTTCTACTATCTTACTGTCATAACATCTCACACGCACAATACGTCTCACGCAGTGGGACGTGAAAGCAAATTGCTCTCCACACGCTGTGTAATTTGACTAAGTGGACCAAATTGCCTACCAGGCTGAAGACTTTTCTTTTTGTCGCTGCTTTTAATTGAACTATTCATATCTTAGACTGCACTGTAACTTTTATCCATGTATTTTTCTTTTAATGTTTATTTTATTAGCTTTTCTTTTTAATGACTGATTTTAAATGCCATTTTCTTAATGTCTTTCATTTTTTGTAAAGCACTTTGAATTGCCTTGTGTTGAAAAGTGCTATATAAATAAACTTGCCTTGCCTTGCCTTGCCTTGCCTTGCTTTGCCTTGCCTTGCCTTGCCTTACAATGTGATTACATTCCGATTAATCACTCCGTAATAATTTACTTTTTTTTAAAATTGTGAATCTCTTTGAAGGATATATTTTCTTTAAGTCTCAATTAATTTGAGATAAGCAGATAGTTTTTAATCCCAAACTTTAA
Source organism: Gymnodraco acuticeps (assembly GCF_902827175.1). Classification (NCBI taxonomy): domain Eukaryota; kingdom Metazoa; phylum Chordata; class Actinopteri; order Perciformes; family Bathydraconidae; genus Gymnodraco; species Gymnodraco acuticeps. Next base: position 4,710,021 of record NW_022992250.1, read on the forward strand.
AAAGCTGCTTGTTTACAGTTTTTTTTTCATGCCTCCGTAAAATGTCATCCAGCCTCTAGCTCTCGACAAAACTCTATATTGTCTTCATGTACAACACTATCTTCTATCAAGAGTTCACTTTGAGGATGTATGTTGTTTGTAAGGACAATTAAGACATTGCCCAAGTGTGTTGGAAGCGTGGAGATAATGTATATCATAACAGCATAGATAACTGTGAAAGGCGCTAACAAAAGAGAAAGAAAAGAGCTGTCAGTTTTTTGTCTGGACCACTGCAAAAAGCAAGAATACGACAGAGTATTTGTCTGATAAGTGCCGACACGGCAAATAAAATCACTAAAGAAACAGAACCTATTTTCCCTGTCGTTCAATTTACCTGAACGTCCTGTAGCACGACTGCAATGCCCTTGTGCTTCTATTTACACTCTTAAAATGTGTGGATCTTTAGGGTTTTTAAAAAAAAAAATTTAAATAGTTCAACTGATATAAAAGCGAATATTTTAGATCAGGAAGTAAAATATCTAAGATAAATTGCATGAAAAAAGACAAGCTGTGTTTATAATAAGGGGTGTGAGAGGGGATCATTTAATATAATACAATACTTTTTTCAATGCCTGACAAAACGGCAGTAGATCTACATCATTGTAAATAATAATCTGTCAGACATTTATTATACGAGTATTTGTGCTCATATTCTCTATTACATTATCACCTGGATAATTTCTTAGCAGGTCAATGTCTTTCTCTCTCAAGAAAACATAGTCAACAAATGCCTGACAGTCCAGAACTTAGAAATAAGGGCTTTCCTGTAACTGTATGACATTTTCTGAATCTTAGATCCACATAAATATTTGACATCAATCATACATATTGGATAGAATATTGCTTTATCCTTGTGCATATAAGTAGGACAGGCAGCTGTAATATTGCAGTTTAAATAACATCAGAGTAGGGGCCTGCTGAAATAGACTGCCATCTGAAGACCCCTCGGGCCATGGGAAACAGAAAGTACGCCCTCCGAGCTGGGGCCAATCTGTCACCTTGTATAGTGCCTCTTGCTTTTGCTCACTATCTGTCTTTCTGCCCGCTACTGTACAGTCTGCAGGGGTTATTTCTGTTCAGTTCACTGAGATCCACACGGGTATAAGACGCTCTATCTTTGACCTCCAGTTTTCTGCATCGTGGGAGTCCGGCAGGCAATGTGCCCCAAAGTCTGCTCCGCTTCAGGCTATCACAGTCTTCTTCTGCTTATTTAGCTTTGTGTTGTGTTTTTATTTGTCTTCATCAATCTCTGCTCTTTCTTTTATAAGGCAACTTACATTTTTTCATTTACATAATATCTGTTTAATGCTGCTGCGCAGAAATAAGTAGCTTGACGACCGCAAATCTTTCCTATTTTTGTATGTTAGCAAAACATCTTTAATCATAAGTTAGGTGTATCATTTGGTGGAAAAGAGCCACAGTATTGCCATTTCTAAAGCACTTATTTTGTGCATACTGATGAACATATCCGGCCTCTTTTCTTTTTAAAAAAAATGATGAATAATTTACTTAACATTTTTTCTCGACGTGTTTTGTAGTTGGTTTCAAATAACAGCATTTCGGTGTTATCAATTAAAGCATTCCCAGTCACATCAGAACATTAACTCCACATGTGGGCTTCCCCCTCTACATTGTCAGCCTTTTATTGCATACTTGTTAGAAAAAATCATTGCTTGTTAGGCAGAAACAGAGTCAATTACTGTGATATACTGTGTCTAAATTTAGAAGCAGGGGCTCTCCTCTTCAAGGCAGACAGGATGAATGTGAACCGGAGGCTCCCATGGGTAGGGAAACATCTGCCATCCAAAACAGGGGGTGGGGGGGACTCCTCCTCGGTCATGGAAATACAGTATTTAGGCCTGCAGGTCTGACACGGAGCTGGACTGTGGCTCACTTGTCAACACTAATGTTTAATAAAAAACACGGTCTTCTTCGAGTCCGTAGCAATCTCAGATGTCGTTCTGCCAGTATCGGGCACAGGCCACAGATGATGGGGTAGGTTCTGCCAGGTCTTCTGGACTGCACCGGGGAGCATCGGCACATTCCAGTAGGTGGGACATTGTCTGCACTGATCCACAGCTGCACGTGTCTTCTGTGGTGTAGTTCCACACTTTCATCAGTGCTTTGCACCTCCCCTGTTCCACACGCAGTCTATTAAGTGACTTCCAGGTTGTCCAGCCAAGGTCATGGCCACTAGCGAGGCTTTCCGTTGGTGTGATTCCTCTGTCCAGCCATTCAAGAGCTTGTGTGTCATTTCTTTGCCATTCATCTTCCCAGATGTTGGTCCGAAAACACGGTTTCGATGGGTTTATTTACTTTTTAAACACTGTAAAGTGCATAAGATGAGATAGCTCTTCTTCTCTAAACCTGTATTTTAGGATGATTCACACCTGCAGGCTTCATGTTCTGAGTGTCCTCGTTTATGTTGGAGATATTTTATTCTTCTGTGGGAGTGTGCCTGTCAGTGAATCATGCCTGTTGCTGACAAATGAAATGACTGTATTTGTACTTTCTGACAAGAAATTGAAAGGGAAAAGTAGGGAAAAGATACAAATGCAAAGTAGTGAGGGGTACAGTTATAAGTAATTTACAGTTCAAGCTTTGAATGTAAAAGCTACAGCTAACACACAATTAGATTTTGAATATCTCTTAAGATTGTAAAAGGCCTGCTTATTGCTAGTGACACGGTTTAATTTAAGGTTTCACTTTTTCACTGTAGTGTTGCATAAAACATCTTAGAAAGTGCTGCTTTCACCTGAAAAATACTGCAGAGCTAATATTTGTTTTCTTTTTTTGCATACACTTGAAATTGTGACATGATTAAAAACCTTAGAACAGCACACACAAGGTGGCCTGCGAATGTCCTCATTTCCCTCTGTCCCATCATATTTTTCACTCCACTGCGTCTGCTACACTCTTCTCTCTCTGGGCTTTGTATTTGAACATTTTGCTTCTCCATGACAAAGGCACGCTATATAAGCTGCAGTGATAATCTGTTTTATTTACTCATTTGCGTTAGCTTAACATGATTTGGTTTTCAGAAATCAGTATGATGAAATACAAAAAAAAACAATAGTAATACAATTTTTGCCAATGTTTTTGTTTGGGTTAGACCCACATAGAGCAACACAAGCAAGTGGAGTAAGAAAAGCACATTTAAAATAATTAGCATAGATTGGAAAAGGGATATGTGCATGGCATTATTAAGAAATTTACTGTTAAATCAGAAAATCAAATACAGAAAACAACAAACTAAGTTACAATACAATAATGATAATACTTAAAGGTGGGGTAGGTAATTTTGGAGAAACTAGCTCGAGTGCGCTAGAATTTGAAAATACACAACCGGAAAAAATCTGCCACTTCCTTACAGAGCCCCTCCTCCAACACACACGAACGCGCACATGACCAATGAGGGCACGAGATAAGTTTTTGCACAGATGGAAGGCTGACAGGCAGGAAGGCCATTCAGTTACTTTAGCCGGGCCGGCTCAGATGATTGGTCGTGCTTATTACAGCGCCACGGCTTCCAGAGATGATATTTTTTTATGGATTTTTGTCAAAGCACTTAAGATATTCATTGCTATCGGGATCTTAAGAGCATTCCATGGAATATAACAAGTGTATCTCGAGCCGGTTTCTCAAACTTACCTACCCCACCTTTTAATTGAATTTTTCTAAATAATTAATGACACTTTACAAAAACAGTACAAAGATAAAACAAACTTGCATAGGCCAACAGTAGTGAACAAACGAGATTCAATTAAATACAGTTAGAGAAATTACAAAGACACAGTATAACAAGAAGCCGTAAGATTGGCGGAGTTATGACGTAGGAGTTTCATAGGAAACCAAGTCTGAAGGGTTGTATGTGGGCTTGTTTGAAGGATGGTATGGTGGTTGACTCTCTGGTGTGTTTGCGGAGGGCGTTTCAATACAATGAAAATTCCTGAGGGATACTAAACTGACATAAATAGTAAAAGGCTTACACTACAGTATGTGTGAACAAAATATCTATGGGATTCATTTAGTCCGTTTTGGGTATAACGAATCCCAAATAATGCGATGGAAAATAATGCTTATTCTGAAGATTCCATGGAGTGACTGCCTGAATTTAAAGTACAGTTGCATGAAAAAGTATGTGAACCCTTTGGAATTACCTGGATTTCTGCATAAGTTGGTCATAAAATGTGTTCTGATCTTCATCTAAGTCACCACAATAGACAAACACAGTCTGCTTAAACTAATACCACACAAACAATATGTTTTTATTGAACACACCATGTAAACATTCACAGTGCAGGGTGGAAAAAGTATGTGAACCCTGTTACGGTGTGAGAAGCAGGCAGGACCCAAATGCAGATACAAACTGAAAAACTCCTTTATTTCAAGGCTAGGCACAGATAAACTAAGACAAAATAGAACACTCACCGAAGAACTAGTCATGACACAAGACGAACCAACACTGAACACAGGAAGAGCCAAGACTAAATACAGGGAGGGGTAATCACAAGATGAGAAACAGCCGGGCAGGGGAGGAGAAACACAAGGGCCACAGGTGAACACAATCAGACAACTAGACACACCAGGGAAACTAACGACAGAAGGAAAAACACAGGGCCACCAGGGTGGGTGGAGGGGGTCCGGAGGACGGGTCTGGGCTGACAACCCAAGAGCACCGCGGAGGACCCGGAAGGGATCTCGGGCGGACGGCCCGGGGGCAAGGCAGAAGCCGAGAAGGGGGACTCGGGCGGACGGCCCGGGGGCAAGACAGAGTCCAAGGTGGGGGTTATGGAGGGGCGAAGGCCACCGCGGGCGAACTCAGGGGGCTGAGCATGAGGGCGAGGGCCGCGGCCGGGAAAGTCAGGGGGCCGGGCTCAAGGGCGAAGGCCGTGGCTCTCAGGGGGCCGGGATCGAGGGTGAAGACTGCGGCTCTCAGAGGGCCGGCCTCGAGGGTGAAGACCAGCCAGCTCCGGAGGCCGGGCAGGACCCGGTGTCGGAGCTGGTGGGACAGGCCTCGGCAGGATCCCCCACGGAAGAGGACCAGGACACGGGATTGGCAGGACCCCCAGCAGGAGAGCAGTCGGCGGGACCTCCAACGGGACAGGACATAGGGTTGGCAGGACCCCCGGCAGGAGAGTAGTTGGCGGGGCCTCCAACGGCACAGGACATAGGATTGGCAGGACCCCCGGCAGGAGAGTAGTCGGCGGGGCCTCCAACGGCACAGGACAAAGGGTTGGCAGGACCCCCGGCAGGAGAGTAGTCGGCGGGACCTCCAACGAGACAGGACAAGGAGCTGGCAGGACCCCCGGCAGGAGAGTAGTCGGTGGGGCCTCCAACGGGACAGGACATGGAGTTGGCAGGACCCCCAGCGGAACCTCCAACGGACCAGGACATTGGGTAGGGACTTGAGACGTGACTCGAGAGGGGACTCGAGAGGAGACTCGAGAGGAGACTCGAGAGGGGACTCGAGAGGAGACTCGAGAGGAGACTCGAGAGGGGAACCAAGGGGGAACTCGAGAGGGGACTCGAGAGGAGACTCCAGAGGGGAACTAGAGAGGGGACTCCAGAGGGGACTAGAGGAGAGACTAGAGGAGGGACTAGAGGAGGAACTAGAGAAGGGAACTCGAGAGGGGACTCGAGGAGGGACTAGAGAGGGGACTAGAGGTGGGACTAGAGGAGGGACTAAAGGAGGGACTAGAGGAGGGACTAAAGGAGGGAACTGGAGAGGGAACTGGAGAGGGGACTCGAGAGGGAACTTGAGAGGGGACTCGAGAGGGGACTGGAGAGGGAACTCGAGAAGTGACTAGAGGAGGGACTAGAGATGGGAGTAGGGAATTGACTAGAGGAGGGACTTGAATAGGGACTAGAGGAGGGACTAGAGGAGGGACTCGGGAAGGGACCAGAGAGGGGACTAGAGGAGGGACTTGAGAAGGGACTAGAGATGGAACTCGAGAGGTGACTCGAGAGGGGACTTGAGAGGTGACTCGAGAAGGAACTTGAGAGGGAACTTGAGAGGAAACTGGAGAGGGGACTCGGGAGGGAACTGGAGATGGGACTCTGGCAGCTGGGGCCAGAGCTGGGTCTGGAACCATGGCCGCTGGGGTCAGAACTGGGTCTGGAACCATGGCTGCTGGGGCTAGAACTGGGGCTGGAACCATGGCTGTGTGGGCCGGTTCTGTAGCCGGAACCATGGCTGCTCGGGTTGCTAGCCTGGCCTTGCGACGACTCCTCTTAGCAGCCGCCTGAATACTCCGTGGACCTCCATAAGCCAGACGAGTTCCGGAATACAACTCCTGGACAGGAGCAGGAACTGGGGCAGAAGCACGGGTTGACTTCAGGCAGAACCCACCAAGGCGTATGGTGCCAGGTTGGGAATTGGGAGACATGGAGCTAGCATGCCTGGGGCTAGCAGGCCGGGAATCAGGTTTGACCTCAAAGCTGCCAAAAAAGTCCTCCACCCACTCGGGTAGCAACTCCCTCAACCAGGGCCTTGAGGTTACCTCCTGGCGTGCCGCAGAAAAAACGGACTGCCTCTCTTCACTACTGGAGGCATATTTAAAGTCATTCCTCAAACATGTCAAATTGTACTCCACCTCGTACAAACTGTCCGCTGGGTCCATTCTTGGTTGGTTCGTTCTGTTACGGTGTGTGAAGCAGGCAGGACCCAAATGCAGATACAAACTGAAAAACTCCTTTATTTCAAGGCTAGGCACAGATAAACTAAGACAAAACAGAACACTCACCGAAGAACTAGTCATGACACAAGACGAACCAACACTGAACACAGGAAGAGCCAAGACTAAATACAGGGAGGGGTAATCACAAGACGAGACACAGCCGGGCAGGGGAGGAGAAACACAAGGGCCACAGGTGAACACAATCAGACAACTAGACACACCAGGGAAACTAACGACAGGAGGAAAAACACAGGGAAAAGGACCAGACAATATACACAGAGGAAAACACGACAGGGAGAACAGCAAAACACCCAAAACAAGACATACAAAACGTGACATAACACAATAATCGTAACAAACCCCTAGGCTAAAGACTTCTTCAAGAGCTAATTGGAGTCAGGAGTCAGCCAACCTGGAGTCCAATCAATGAGACGAGATTGGAGGTGTTGGTTAAAGCTGCCCTGCCCTATAAAAAATACACACCAGTTTTGAATTTGCTATTCTTAAGAAGCATTGCCAGATGTGAACCATGCCTCGCACAAAAGAGCTCTCAGAAGACCTACGATTAAGAATTGTTGACTTGCATAAAGCTGGAAAGGGTTACAAAAGTATCTCTAAAAGCCTTGATGTTCATCAGTCAGACACATTGTCTATAAATGGAGAAAGTTCAGCACTGTTGCTACTCTCCCTAGGAGTGGCCGTCCTGTAAAGATGACTGCAAGAGCACAGCGCAGAATGCTCAATGAGGTGAAGAAGAATCCTAGAGTGTCAGCTAGAGACTTAAAGAAATCTCTGGCACATGCTAACATCTCTGTTGACGAATCTACGATACGTTAAACACTGAACAAGAAGGGAGTTCATAGGAGGACACCACGGAGGAAGCCACTGCTGTCCATAAAAAAACATTGCTGCACGTTTGAAGTTTGCAAAAGAGCACCTGGATGTTCCACAGCACTACTGGCAAAATATTCTGTGGACAGATGAAACCAAAGTTCAGTTGTTTGGAAGGAACACACAACGCTATGTGTGGAGAATCCAAAGGGTTCACATACTTTTTCTTGCAACTGTAGGCCTGTGAGTTTGAATGTGCAATCGTGATTTAGTAAAAAAGCATCTCTAGCAGTTTTTGGTAATGCAATTTGGGTTGTTATTAGTAAAAGTTCCATGTGTAGTCTTTCAGGTATAGCCAAGAATAGTCTTTAAAATGGTAGAAAATAAGACAGTAATAAAAAAATGGTGACTCTGTGTACTCTAATATGGGTCTGACTTTGCCTACTTTTACAGCTCAGGTTAATAATGTCCTTATTAATTTGTAATTGGACATCCAAAGATACAGCCTTAATTTAATGAGACACATTGTGAAAGAGAGTAGATCCTTCATCAATGGTCTTCGACTTCGTGCTTGTAAAAACTTCTTCCAAAGAAGTGACTAACACCGTGAATCTCTGTTAATAAAACTCAGCAGACCCTCGTTAAATTAAAGTGTTCCCATTCTGAATTTGCTGAGCGAAAAGTAGTCATGAGCCAAAATGAAATATTATTCATTGTTACGGCTTCATTATATTTGGCCTGACTCAAAGCCTTTTTCTTTCTGTTTTGCAAGTGCTAGCTTTTTGGCAGATTTACTGGAAACTAATTTCAGCTTCCTATGTGAAAGGTCATGGTTTTGGAAAAACAAATGTACACTGCCTGTAAAGACAGTGTTGATCTAGTGAAACCAGGGAGCACATTAAGAGGCAATGCCTTAGAATTGTATGAGTAGTAATGTTGTTGCATTCACAAAATACAATATTTCACCATCCATTTCATTTTTTGTTGTGGTGAAAGGATGGGGATAGGCAATGAAATAATACGGCCTGACAAAAAGATGCTTCCTTTAGTGTTAGACTCGTATTCTTTCTCTTTATCTCTGAATAACTATTCTGCAAAACTCAATAGAATTGAAGCCCTTTCATGGTGGAAACCGTTACTATTCAAGATGGTATTATTTCACATAGACTACATTTCAAAAGAAAAATCCTATCTATGTGATATGTGAGCATCTCAGCTATTGCATGCTTCCCTTCTTTGTGTCTCTTTTCAGAAAAAAAAGCTCTTCCAACCGCAGATATGCGCCCCTTATTGCACTCGTTTGTGAATCCGGTTTTAGCATGGTCCCAATTAGGAAAAAGTACAAGGCAAAACTTAAAAAAGTAATATTCTTATTAAGTCAGTGAGAAAAAATGCTTTTACAACCAGAAACAATAGCACACATGCATGTCTGAAGCGAAATACATTTCTGATTTAGATTTAGTCTACAAGTAGTGTACCATGCAGAGATATGCAGAAATGTGCCAAAAAAGACACAGAGTAAGACTTCAAGCATTCAAACATGTACATAAACAATGCTGGATTTAAAATACTTTAAAATTGTCTTCGGAAGGATAGGGTTAGTTTCTATTCCTTGATTTTGTGACGGGACACAATACTAATGAAATGTTCTAAAATATTCTAAATGCAAGTATATTTCCTATACAGGACCGTCATCATTTTGGTAGTTATTTTTTGACACAAGTTGCTGATATGGCAGTAATAAAAGGCAATGAGATTATCTTTCTCATTGGATTTTCACTGCAGGTCTAAGTGTTCTTTCGGGATGGTAATCACCAGCCTCGGTTAGCCAGTGCTATCGAGGAACATCTGTCAATTCAGGGGGGGCACATCGAGATTGCATGAATACCTTCCTGTATAAAATACTTCATTCATGTAAAGGATTTTCATCAACTGCTGCTATTTTTAGTACAGACACCAACATTAATCCATTATACTTGTTGAGAAGATGCAGGAAACAGGTTTAGTCGTTTATGGCTTTTACTGTATGTTTACTAGGGGTGTCAAAAGCAACTGGCCAAAATGAATGTTTAAAAACTCCTTCTGAAAAAACCCATAGGTTCAAACACGACAATGTGTCCTGACTGGCTGTGAGTGACAAAACGAGCTGATCTATTTTATATGCGTACTTCCTGGTCTTATGTATACCTTTCACTAGTATGTAAAGGCTTTAAAAAATATGGAGTTATCTATTATTACTCTTCTCATGCATGTTCTTCAGTGCAACCAGAGCTACAATACTGCATTTTATTCTCGTATTAAAATGTAGATTATTTGATGAAGAAGAATGTGTGGCACAAGGGAGGGCTGATCGCAGCTATATATAAGCTGCTGTACACTAATAGAGCACATTGTAAGAGAGCATTTGAACAGATCGTTTACATGTATTGTAAAATAGACTTAATTAACTCCTGTAATCGAGAGACGTAGCCAGATAGAAAATGGCATTTGCTATTTTAATGAAGTAAAAATAAAGTAATTACCAATTGTTGTGAGAGAATATGAACATTAAGGTCATGCTATGTTGATGACATTAATATATGCGGGTTGACTGCCCAATGAAGATAGTGATTAAAGGAATGGCAACAGCAGATACCAGCGGCACGATTTCCAATGTTGTTGCTCATATGTGCCTGCAGCATATAGTGAGGACAGTAAATACATGAGGGATCATCCGGGACCTCCCTTGTAAACACCGAGCAGCGCTATTACAAAGGTGTTTTTGTAAAACCCTATGGATTTTCAAGAGGAAGTGAAAAATACCCAACAGAAAGGAACATCTCAAATTGAAGCTGACTGTGCACTTAGTCCTAACCTGTCACACGCGGATGTGCATACACACATACTGATGGGTTTCTGCAAGTACTTTTGTGGCTGATTGATATGAGACCAAAGCTATTCGCCTGGGAGCACTGGTGTAGATAATGTCCATTTACTTTTCAAGAACAGTGAACCAAAGTCAGGCTTTAATAGCACAACATCTATTTGGGTGAGTTCACTTCACACCCAATCAATCTCTGGCATTTTAGCATCACACCAAGACAGACTGCTTTGTGTTCCCCTCTGGGTTTCTCTGGTTGACAGCTAAAAACTAAGAGTTACTCCAGCATGTTACCCTCCTCCAAGATAACTACACTTACAGATGTTGTTGTGTTTGGGCCAAGCTGACTGACACCCTAACCATTTGCTGGCATATTCACACAGACATGAGAGTGGTATTGCTCTTTATAGTTGGCAATAAATCAAATTGCTGTATTTCAGAAAACTATTCTTTAAATATTTCCTTTGCTTTCGATGGTAGCAAAGTGTTAGTTAGCAATGAATTCGCTCGGATTGGCCTTTACCATCAGCACATTAAGTAATTAAAGCTGAAGGGCAAAAACACACGCCACTTTCTTCACTTTATTTGATCCGTGGCAGACCTTGCCTCCCACATAGGCTGCATTAGAAGATTAAGTGCACACATACATGCTGATCTTCTGACCCAGCCCCCCTCAATTCTTTTTTTGTAATCATGAAAATATGTATTAATGGTAATGTGTTGTTAAGTGACTCTACATAGTTGTGTTTTGTGGAGATTCTTTATCAACCGAACGAGCTGTTTGAAAGTAGACGGCTAGATAATTTCCCTTACAGCATAAAAGATGGTTAATGCAGGTTGGCTGTAAACACTGCTGTTCTTTATTAATTTATTGTTCATTCGGCGGCTCGTAAAATTCAAGTTACACATTTATTTTCATACACACTGTTTTTGTCTCATTGAATCTCACACACAAACATCATTTTGCATCTGTCTTGCCCTCAAACACACACCCATCATTATAAGCCGCCTCAATTTTAAAAAGCAATCAAGAAACTCTACTGACGAAGAGCTTCTCTAACTGTTTTTCATTGTATGGCACAAGGAATAATTGGAAACACTTGCTGTTGATGATGACAATGATGCTGCACACGGCTTAAGAAAAAAGATAATGAATCCCTTTTAATGCTTTCATGTGATCCACCAGCAGGGAGTCTGTTGTTCTGAAGCACATGTAATAAAGCATATTTACTGGCTTTTTAAACCTTAGAGATGGATGATTTCTTCTGAAGAACACACTTTAAAACATTGATCATCTTGAACTGATAATGTTCTTTTCTTAGACTCAGCTTTTGGGCCACAGTGCTGATGATGGAGCACTTCTTATTCCTCATGTGATGTCCTCCGTTCTTCTGTTTTACTTATTGAATTTCTCCAACTTGCAGTACATCTTGTTGAAATTGTGGTAAAGTGTTTCAGCTACCTGGCCCTGATACAACCCCATTGTAAGAGAAGTACCTACTATCTCTGCATTGTTTTGTATGGACAACACTTACTTTGCAAACTTGGGGAAAACTGAGGACTTGTCTTTGAAAGAGCAGCTGTGCCTGACTGCTTCAAACATCTCCCACATACTTTAAAGGATTTCTGCCAAGGCTGTAGAGCACTTTAGTTTTGACTTGTGAAAAAAAGTCTCAAACTTGAATATATTATGTAAATGAGTTATAGGTGTTGGCAAGTTGGGAACCTTTACTGCTTTCTGGGGAAACAAATATTATTGGTGTGTGAGTGTACACCGAGTGAATTTAAACTAGTTTATCACCTCATGCATAATGCATATTTTGTGAAGCTTGGTCACATATTTACTGGACTTTTGAGTTTGTTTGGTGAAAATATTCTGCAATAACACTTATAGGGTTCAGGTCAGGACGTTATCCCTTGACAGTAGAGGGTTTGACTTAATGGATGGTGAACAATAACCCTGGATGCCTTATTTAATGTTAGAGCTTCCAATATCTTGTCAAAGCACCTCCTTACTGATCTAGTGGTTAACTGTCCGGCTTTACTTTCACTGCTTTTATAACCAGGAAACAAAATATCATTATTTTACTTTTAAATCATAGAGGTGAGATATTTGAATTCATTTGAAAAGGTTAACATTTAAAAAAAACAAAGTGTGTATTTCTAAAGAACATTAGAATTGAGTAGCTAAGTGGATTCAAAATATTTTTTTATATTAAAAAAAAAACAGCCTTTGACACAAAATATATATTTCATAAATAAAAGTATGTTTTACAGTTAAATATAAGATATGCATACCCTCTTTCTCAAAGAGGTCAAACCAAAAGGATTTATCTGACCTTCTAACCGATAAATTGATGAAGACGTATTTCAGACATAAAAGTGCAGTTGGAACTTTTCTACTTTTACTTAAGTATATAGATTGTGTTTGCAGGCCAGACTTTAGGAATATTGTTAAAATTATGGACACAATTTTCCTAATTGGGCCTCTCAGCCAATACACTTTTTTCATGACTCCTGGAACCATTAGGAGGAAAAAGATGCAACCATCCCAAAGTCCCTTTTAAATGTCAAATGTGATATGTTATCCTATGGAATTGAACAATTGTTTTTGTCATCTTTATAGTGTATTTGTGTTTAAAAATGCGGTGAGAACATCTCATTTATACAACTGCATTTTCTCGCCAAAAAGTACAATGTTGAAACAATTATAAATAAAATGTTACTCTACCTTTCTGGTGTTTTTAACAGGTGTGAATAAAGAAAGCAAATGGTGAAAAGGGTTTATACAAACCTTCTAACAGTTTGTTTTCATGTACGCCTCTGTGTTTTCTGAGCTGTTATCCTGAGAGGTAATTACTCATCGGGGGACTTCATTGTTCTATGTCTTCCTTTTAGTTACAAGAAGCATCATTATCAGCTCTGCTAGAGGAGACAAATGCAAGTCTTTAATCTGTATTAGGTGATACAAACAACTCAAGCAAAGACCCACGCACCTTGAACAGTGTAAAGATTCACCTCAATTCTGATGGTCTTACTTCTATACTTCCGAAATGTATATAACTTGTTAAGGTTGTGATTAGGGGGTGGTGTTGCTGGCCTGATCAGCACTGTGGGGGCAGAGACCATGAAGAGGCTGTAAAGGAGTCATCATTCAGCACTGGCTTACTGTAAAGTTCAGCTATATCCAGCGGAAATAATATACCTCTTCACAAAATGTGTGGGTGTAAAAATGGCATCCATTTTCATTTACTGTAGTTTAAAGTGTGATAGGATCAATACAAGGCAATGGGAAAGCTGCAGATCTAAGGAAACGGAACGCTTTGTGTCTGTATTATTCCTCAAATAAAGCCGGGATGTGTAAACAGAATCATTTCCAGAGGCTCATGGATTGGAAAACATTTTGTGATGGCGTTCTCTTTTAAACCGACCATTGTATGATAGTAATGCTCACAAACAAATGATCTTTATGTGTTCTGTTCCAGAGAAAGGATGTTTGATTAACTGTGTGCAAGGAGGATGGTCTGAGGAAAAACAAATGCTACTTTTTAATAACATTTTTCTCTTCAATAAATTGAAGAATCCGAGCGCAATTCCCTCCTGTCAAATTGCTTCTGACCTCCACCGGAGCTGCTTAATACAGGGAGATAGACTTTACTCTCTGCACAGGGATGAAAAACAAACGCGCTGGAGCCAAGTGGTCATTTAATTAAATACCTCTCTTTTTCCAATTCTCTGGGTATCTTGTGAATCCAGGCAAACATTTGAAACCCAATCTTGGAGACTGAAATGTGTCATTATTTTCTTTCTTACATTCTTTGATCCAATATTCTTGTGAAATGGAAGAATTCAAACTTTCCCTCTGGAAAGTTACTACCAAGCCAGCAACTAATTTTGTTTTATTATTTGCCATTTCTTTACTTTTTTTTGTTAATCATGTAATTTATTTAATTTTGAAAGATCATGAACAAATATAATTCACAATATCTTCAGGTGATGTTTTGAAAATTAGTGTTTTGTCCCAACTACAGTATACTGTAGTAACATTCCAAATATTGTCATATGTGAAAAAATTAAAGTAGAACATTGTCACATTTAAAAGCTTGAACCAGGAAATGCTTCATGTTTTTGCTCCAAAACTGAACTGTTTAATCGATTATCAAAGTAGTTGCCATGTTATGTTATTTTTATCAATTATCACTCAATTGACCAATATTTGAATCTACTTCATTTTGGGAGTGGTTGATATATTGTATAAAATAAAAATAAGTGACATTTTCTTTTAATTTTAAAGATCAGCTTGTGTTGACACTTCTGTTGGTAACAAGATCTACAGGGTCTGACTTAAAGCACAGGTGTATGCAACATAGGAGAGGCTATGTGTTAGCTTGGTAGTCTTCTAAACAGGACACTCATCTAAATTTGACTTCATGAAACAAAATGCAACCCATCAAATCCTTTTGAATGCCTCTTATATCCCCACAGCAGACTGGGAAGAGGACCCTTCACATTTGTAGCTAGAATAGGATATCAAAGCACCAAGCATTGATATATTTCATCTGAAGAGCGAGGGCAATTATAGCTAATTGCTAGTGAGGACAGCCTCACTAGTGAAAGGAGCATCATCTGGTAAAAACAAGTCTTTAGGTATCAGATAATAGAAATCCGAAAAGCTGAGATAAGTAGAGAGACATACTGTAATGTACTGCACAATAAAAATGCACTTTAATATATTAAATATGCATCACTTTTGTTTTTAAAGCAGTATTCATTACATTCCCACTTTAAGCTGCATTAACATTTTGATGACCTAGAGGTGTAAATTACTGACATCAACAGAACCCTGACATAAAATTGGCTTACTGGATATGACTTGTTAGCAAAATTGTGCATCCCATTGGAATTTTCTGCCTGGCCATCTGAATAGTGTCCAGATGGTTAGTTACAACAGCAGGGCAAACTCCAGCTTGGCTGTGGGACTTCAGTGTTTTATGTTGCCATACAAAATAACTTTCAATGATGTATCAAGTAAACTAAAACTTTCCCTCCAAACATTCAGTGGTCCATGGCGCTAACATCCCACATACTGTACTGTCTTTGCTTGCCATCTTCACACTTTTTCTTTATTTTGCCCAAAACCATAAAAAACCATGACAAAGATGGGAATCAATCATTTAGAAACACATTTGAGTGCAGCAGCTGTTGAAAACCAGAACAGTCTTGATCCATCTTATCAGTCAAGATGTTCAGATCACATATACAATTAGCATAATAAAGATTATACACATCTTTGATTTTTTAAAACATCTGTTGCATCACACAGAAATTAAGTTGGGTGTTTTATTTGCAGCAGAATAACATAATGTTTGATACAGTATGTAGGCCAAAAGTGTTGACCCCAGCCTACAGATTTACTAGCACACTAAACACATACATGAAAAGTTAGGCTAGCTCATTTAAATGCAATTTGAAAAAGCAGGCCAAGCTCAAGAAAGAAATCACCTTGGATGGGTTTATTGAAATAAATAACTCGGGAGGATATATATCTCAGTTCTCTGCAATTAATCATAACAGAGAAAGGACACGGAAAAAAACAAAATGTTCTGCAACTGAAATCTAAATCTGCATAATACATTTGTAGACACTTATTTTGAAAGTCATTACTCATGATGCTCAAGGAGACAGAAATGGATAAAACATGAGTTCTTGGAAGGTGACCTGTCCAAGTTCACTGCCAAAACCTTAATAACTTTAGACCAATTTCTGAGACTAATAGCATTCCCCATATGTCTTAAAGTTATATTACAATTTCCCCAGTCTACGTGCCTGCCTCAGATGTGTCATTGTCTGGATGTAGAGCTCACACAATGAGCGGAGATAAAAAGCTCATTCTTCTTCACACATCATTTCTACCTCATTAGCTCTGGACTAATCTATTAGCCGCAGAGCTGTATCAGCAGTCTCATGTACCTGCCGCAATCACTGAGAACTTCTGGATTTGCGTGCGTGCATGTAATTGCGGGGTTTCACATCAGTCACACAGGCACCTTATATCTGGGGAAGTCTAAATTGGTTGCATATTGTGTCAGTTTCAATGTGTTTATGTCTGTGTGAGGGAAGAGAAAGGCAAACCGAGGCAGGACTGTAAGTCTGATGGTATAATATGCAAATGAATCAAACAGAGTTTGGGTCTCTTCACTGGATTCGTTATCTGTCTCTATTCATGAACTCTGCAGCCTTCCAGTGTTCTCCATTTGCAATGACAATTAAAGAATACATTATAATTCCCTGCCTCAACTTCTAGCTTTTCCATTTTCTTATGAACAGAAGCAGGCAGTGACGTTATAATGAGTCCCACAGGTGGTTGTTCTAGTGGGTTCCAGGAAATTGAGTGGGTCCACAATAAATGTGCTTTATTGAAAAATGGTAGTGTTAAACTCGTAGCTCATATTATATTGTTGTATTGCTATATGTTGACAATGTATACGAAAACTGAACAATACACAAAGTAAATGTGATATAATGAGTAAGTCAAATTAGTCCGAAATTATGTGAAAACTGTTATCACAAATATGAAACTGGACTAATACAGAGGTAAACCCCTGTGGAATGTAACTATGGTGATACAATTAAATAACGGTATATTTAGCAACAGCGGCATGATGTGATGATAGGACTGAACCACCTCTCCCCCTTTACACCCCTGTCCAGCATAGCGAATGACAACTGTTCAAAATGCCCACGCAAGCAGCATGTGAAAATGGCCAAGGTGGTCTCTCAGTGTAATCCACATGTTTACATATCACGTGATTGGGATGGAGCAGTGTAATGTGTGGCCGTAGTGAGAGTGTAGATGAGCGACAGAGAGAGCGTCACTGTGGATGCACTCAGAGCAGATCAGCTGCTGGCGATCGTTGCAGAGACCAAACAAGCCCTTAAGTGGTCTCATGTTATTGAATTTACAGTGTCACACACACAAACACACTCATACACCCGAAATAAATCTGGCACCTCGTATTTTTTAGTGACTCATTGATGGTGAATTTAGTGCTTCAAATACAGTATGCGTATCTAATTCACAGAGCAGCTATAATTAATAATGTTTATCATGTTAAAACAATGCAACAGTGTGAATAGGTTGATAGTAATGAACCGACAGTGAATCATCAACCGAATCTGCAGTTTTTTTGGCTTTACGCAGCTTTATCATCAATTTATACTCAATGTTTTGCAGTACTGCCGCATCTTTGCTTCTCTTGTTCAAACTCAATGCTCTCATAGAGTTCTTTTCAGCATCAGTAGCTGCTGTTTTCAGCAAAAACACAGTGCAATGCCTGCTCAGCAACAAACACATTAGCAACACAACCAGGAGAACATAGTCAAACATTTAACAGCTGTTTCTCTTATTGGTACACCCAGAACAGATACAAAACAGAGGGAATATTGGACTTAAAGGTCCCATGTCATGCTTTTCCGGGTATTACCCGTCCCCTTGTGTGTTATGAAGGTTTTTATGCATGTAAACGGTGTGCAGAGTCGAAACCCTCAAAGTACACCCTGTAGCGAGTAAAACTCTAACACAGAAAATACCTCCCCAAAACGCCTCGTTGGTGAAACGTCATTGTCCATTTTTTACTTCCTGGGTGCTGTGTCGTAGAAGCACCCAGTAGCCACGCCCAGAACTATGACGCGATACGGTCATGCGGTACCCGGAACCAAATGGGCCAATCTGTGGAGCCGTTATGTTACGTCCCCGCTGATTGGTCCAAATTGACCAATCCACGACTTCCTCACACACACACTCAATGCAGGCAGCTCTGCTGATTTCTCCTCCCTGGCTGCAGGCTGCTAACAGACAGTTGGGATCGCGGCGAAATTCTCTCTGCAGACCCATTCTCACAGCGTTTATCAACCTTTTTCTTACTCAATATCAAGCCACACTTATTGTTTTTACTTCGGCTGTGACTTTGTGTGTGTTCAGGTTGAGTTTGGCTGTGTTTTCTGCAAGAGATTGTTGTTTAGCCAAAGCCTTTATGCCAACCATTACTAACAGTCAAAGAGCGCCACCTAGAGTTACTCAAACTTTACTGACAGAAAACTTAAGCAAAAACACTTTTGCTCACAGATATCATTGTTAAGTTGCCTAATTATATCTTGGAAATAGTTCTCCAGCAGAGACTGCTTATGATACACTTACACACAACTCTATAACAGAGGCACAGTGCTGGGTGATTTACACCATATACTGCTCTCCACTCGTCTCTTTTCTTTTTTTGCCTCATAAAGATGAGGCATGTTCCCTTCAACCACTCTTTCACCTCTTTCACACCTCCTGTCTTGCCACTTTCTATTAGCATTCCCTGGTCAGGGGGCCGTATGAAAGTCAGGCACACACCTGCCACAGTCAATGTCCCGAGCCTGTCGCCTCACCACAACTCAGCTCGTTGCGCTCTAGCAGGCTCGATACTTGTTTACTGGGCTAGCTTCCTTTTTAGGATTGATGGATTACTGATTGGCTGTCTAGTTCTCCGCCCAGTTTGCCAGCTGGTTATGTAAATCCATGCTGGCTGGCTGAATAAAATGCCTCCAGGGCGAATGTCTCCCCTCGGCTTCTTCCTTTATCATCCTTTCTGTTCCTCTCCCTTCTCTTCTTAGCTCCCTCCTGCCCTCCCCAGCCGAAACTAAACAGCAGCTGCACCAGAGGTAGGAGTGTCAGAAAGTGCCACAACTGTGTTCCTGTCTGTTTTTAGGCAAGTTCCTAGAATAGAACAGCGTGTAGAGTGGAAACTAAACCCCAGAGGCTAGCCAGTTCACTGACATCCTCTATTCAGGAGCAGTAGTACTTAAGCAAACCACCACACACACACAAGCACACACAAGCTCACTGAGTATTCAAACAAAAAGGAATGAAGATGTGCGTTTGCGTCCATAATTGAGGTACATTCACAGACTTAACATACATATTAAAACACACACTGTCACACACTTGTATGCATACAGCAACAGATCACCCCAGATGAGATTTCACTCTTCTTCAATATTGAAGAAAACTACCCTTTTGAATGATTTATTGATAGCAGCTATTTTAAACTGCAAAAAAAGTACAAATTTCCCTACAACTATTGAAAACCCGCAATAAACCTATTCAACCTAATAACCAAATATTTTTTTCTTGTAGATTTGGTTGAATAAATTAGGGGCATGTGTTAGTCATGGCCTTCGTGTCACCATGTGCCATCATCTTTTTTGTAGAGTGGAGTCTGTTTTTGTGGCATTTCAATTAAATTAAAGATAAATACTTTAGATAAAAACGTCAACCTGTTATTGCTCAAATTGCATAATGGATGCCATTTTAGGATGTAGGCCACCTTCTAAACATTTATCAAAACGTCTGATATATTGGTCTGGATGATTTATGAGCGTAGTTATAATATCAGTGGATGTGTCTTTGGAATATTATGTGCAGCAGTTATATCTGTGTGTCCAGGCATCCATACATAAATACATACTTTTTTACCTCATGTTTATATATATTTCAATCCAAGATTCCTTATTCCTCTTTTGCACCAGTTGAGAGGGTGAGGTGGTTGGTGTAAGCTGTGCATACTGTACATCCTAGTATTTGACACCCTGCAAAGCAAACTGTTGAATTTATTTGGTGGAAAAGAAAACTGACAGCCAACCATATTAGTTTGCAGAAAATATCTGAATTTCATGTACTTGTTTTTCCAGAGGTAATGGAGTTTGTCATGTAACATGTTGGCAACAACTGTTAGCCAATGATGCTGTATGTCTACTGCACGCATCAAAATGTAAATGTAAACGTTAGCTGACATGTTTGTATTGCTCATATAATTCCTATCTGTGTTCAAATGGGTTATCTAGTACAGGTGCGATCATTTTTAACACCATACCTGCATCCCACCTCCTGATTTACAGTATATTGACAATTTTATATGGTTTTCCACTGGGAGGGGAGGAGGAGTACTGTAAGCCATGACATCCTCAAATAGGTGAAGGCATGCTGGCCCACATGAACAAAACCTCATAGACAGCAAAGATTACAGCACAGAGAACATGGGGGGAAGCCTGTTTTAAAGATGACAAATGAATAAACTGTAAGAATGGCCTATATCTTTAGAAACCCCTAGGTGCTCTTCAGATGTTAACAGCTCTTGTCATGTTACATTGCCCTTCGAAAGGTCACACACAGCAACATGCCCTTGCAATGGTACGAAAATGGCCAAACGGGCTTTGCTAGACTGACAAAGCGGGCAGCCACCACCCTCGGGTCATCTTGCTTCAATGTGACGCAGCAGTGGAGAGTTCTGCTGACTCTTAGGGATGCACAATGTGTGGGATGCTGAGTGACAGGCAGACCCTCCTGCTATATTTGCTACTCAGGCTCCAATGTGGGAGATCTTCCTATGTCATATGCATCCATCCACGCAAGGGCATCTGACCCTATGAGACGAAATGCGGCTAATGAAATCCCCCAGGTTATTGCACAGATGTAAAAGCCCACAGAAAAGTACTGTAGTATGTGTTTTGCCTCTGTTTTCAGTGTCTTTGTATATCTCCCATAACATGTTGCCTCTTAGGTCCATTATACAAATCTAGTAAACAGAATGATTTAATGCTCCATGTATACCGTTTTTTTTTATCTCATAGTGATGAGTGTCAGCCATATCTGCAGTCCCTCTTAGCTCGACAGAACTGTTGCCTCTTTTGACTCATTCTGTGGTTGCCCACACAGTTTACTCCCCAACACATTTTTCAGCAGCAGCAGATAGCTCTTTTTTCAGCAAATAGTTCTTAATGATTTTGTTTGCTTTCACTTCCCTTGTAGAGTCGTTTCCAGCAGCAGCTGGCAGCTGTTTTCAGGGGAAACTTCTAAAAACCAACCGTATTATACTTGATAAGCAACAAAGAGCATAGACAGAGTTAGTGACAAGCTCTTGAACACAGTATTAGGTCTTTGGTATGCCATGCTGCCCTCAAGTAACCTCAAAAACACATTTAAAGCCCAAATACAATTTTAGTGCTCTTGAATATCAGTTGATGCCATCAATCCCCTCTCTGTCATGTCACACTAGCAACACAGAGAAAAAGAAACAACACAAATGGGTCAATACATTTTGATCAATTCTTTCTTTTTTAGTTGGCCCGTCTGAGCGAGCCCAGCCACCAAAATGATTAAGTGTCTTCTTGATGGGCCGCCTGGAGCTTTATTCCTGTATCACAAGCGGTTATTACTACAAAACAACAAGCATGAGTAGGTGCCACAAGCCAGTCTGCACAAAGCAATCTTTCCTATCAAGGTAAAAAGCAAGACCAACTTTAAGTCATTTATCCAGAAGAGCGATGACCCTTGAGGAGATCCCATCCATCATATCCTCGGCCCCAGGAGCATTGATATTTGGGCGCACTTTCAGTATTTCATCTTTTTACCTCGCTTCATTAGTTTGTCCCACCCGCCCACAGACACCCAACATACATCCCCACACTATGCTAATATTTCCTTAAAGGTGGGGTAGGTAAGTTTCAGAAACCGGCTCGAGATACACTTTTTTTTATATTCCATGGAATGCTCTTAACATCCATGTGCGCGTTCTTGTGTGTTGGAGGAGGGGCTCTGTAAGGAAGTGGCAGATTTTTTCCGGTTGTGTATTTTCAAATTCTAGCTCACTCGAGCTGGTTTCTCCAAAATTACCTACCCCACCTTTAACAATAAAGCGCTTCATCAGTCCTCTCTACCTATACGTTCTCAGTTTTTTTTTCTACCTTTAACCTTGTTTTTTCCGGTCTTGGTGGTGTCACTTTATACTGAGCTACTCAATTCCTCATTCACAAAGAAAGAAAAGACCCAACGGCAGAAAAGGTTATCATGAAAAAAATATATATATCTTTTCCTGAAAAAATAGGATGGCTGGAAAGTCTAAAAGCAGGGTTTTGTTATGCTCAGATAAAATCTGTCAAGAATAACAGGTGTTTATTAGCATAATTCTCCTGTTACACATTTATTTCAAGTGCTTTGCACCAGCAGATGTTTTCTTGTTGTTGACAAAATAATTGCCCATCTGGAAACGTTCCCTTATTTAAGCTCTGAGGAAGTCTGCGGAAATGTAGGTGATGGTAAAAGACGTTGTCATCAGTTTACTTCTGTGTATAAAGACGAAATATTCATTATTAGTCTATCTGCTTTCTCTGCTAGCTCGTCGTGTTTGTGTTACCATGCACAGCAATCTACATAGCGCATAATCATTTATTTCCCAAAAGCCATTTCCAAATATTTTTTCTGTATAATTCCACAAAACAGGTTTGAGGGTGATAAAATACCCTATTGCTTTGCAGACTGGCACACACAGCTAAAAATAAATACAGGCATGCGGTTACACAGGGACACAAGCTTAGAAAAGGCATCTATGAAACACACTCGCTCTCTCGCTGGCAGACACACACTATGTGATAAATTGGCACAATGTTGTCACCCCGGACAGAAAATTGGAACACACTCGTGCAATTTGTTGGACTTGTGGTGACATGAGTCAATAAACAAGTGTCCGTGTGTCCCTGCCACATGTTGATTAAACGTATTTGTGGTTCAGGAAACACATGCACCCATTAGCTGGTGATTAAATGTGTCTATTATTAATAACAAAACACATTTAACCTCATATAGCTTTACCTCTTAAAGTGTTTTTTTGGATTTTTGAGGGAGGTATAAATGTAATGTGTAATGTCCTTCATGCAAAAATGGGTTTATGGTTGGGTTTATTGATGCATCAGGTATGGTGACAGCTGGCCTCAAATACAGTCACTTGTGCTGTCGGAAAAACACCCTTTAACATCTTTCAAGTAACTCTATTGTAAACCCATCTGCGTCATTATATCATTTTTAACCACACACTGGGGGGCCAACATACTAACAAAAAGGCTGCATCATTATAATAACACTTAAGGACTTCTGCCTAAGTAGGGATGAGACGCAGGGGAAAGCTAGAAAGTGTACGTCTAAAGTAGAGGATAGAGGATAATATTCAAGGACACTATCAATGACTCTTTGGGGATGACCCCTAATTTAATCTCAGGAACAAATGAGGGATAAGATCCTGAGGACTCCTTTACTGTGACTTAAGAAGAAAGTATAACATCATGAAATTCCATAATAAAATATCTCACTGACTTCAGAAACAGTAGTAATTTGAGGGAAGCCTTTCATTGTTATCGTTATCAATCAATCAAACTTTATTTATATAGCCCAATATCACAAATTTGACATTTGTCTCAGGGGACTTCACACTTTGTACAGAATATGAATACAAATACGACACCGCTTGTCCTTAGACACTCACATCTGACAAGGAAACACTTCCAAAGAAACCCCACAGTTAATGGGGGGACATTTGAATAAACCTCAGGGAGAGGAGCAGAGGAGGGATCCCTCTCCCAGGACGGACAGACGTGCAATAGATGTCGTGTGGAAATACCCATTATAGTTTGTATAAGCACACGCACTCTTTTGCTCTTTCTTGCTACATGGGCAGAACAGAACTGTTATATTAAATCTCATCCATAGTATGAGCAGCTTTTTTTGTCCATAGTATGAGCAGCTTTTTTTGACATTCTCCAACAATTGAACCTTCACTTCTTTATTGGAGAAGACAGGGGAGTTGAGTTGTCACAGATTGAGTTTGCCATATGTGCTACCACAATTACACACTATGCACTCAGCAACATTGCTACATTACAAATGAATGTCACAGAGATAGAGAATGACAGAGAGAGGAAGCCACATATGTCCCGGCAGTGTGCCTTCTCTCACTTTATGTTTCCACCTCACACACACACACATCCTCACACACACACACACACACACACACACACACACACACACACACACACACACACACACACACACACACACACACACACACACAGACACACACACACACACACACACACACACACACACACCAACCTGTGTGCCCCCTCTAATGACCCCTTCTCTTCAGAAGCTACCGTCCATGTGCATGATCGTTCCAAATGAGAAAAAGAGAGGGAGAAAGCCAGGGAGCAAAAGCATGAAATCATACAAGTGAATCTATAAATAGCATTTATCCCACAGCTATGTTCTCACACATCATATGGCTTCAACAGCCTGCAAATCACATGGCCTCCAACCTGATTCAAAAGGGACCTGATGGAATGTATTCGACTACCACAAGGTTGCACTACTCCACATTTTGATTTAAGGCTATGTGTTTTATTTCATCTAGGAGGTTGTTTTGTGCATCATTTTTAAATAGCTGTTAATTCAACACAATGGCTTGTTGAATTGTAATTTGTATGAATTGGTCTGCCAGAAGCTAATCAGCTGGGAGCCAGGCATGGGGAGAAAAGATGAGGTGGCAGCACAGTGACAACAGTGTGTGGTGTGTGTGTGTGTGTGTGTGTGTGTGTGTGTGTGTGTGTGTGTGTGTGGTGTGTGTGTGTGTGTGTGTGTGTGTGGTGTGTGTGGTGTGTGTTGTGTGTGTGTGTTGTGTGTGTGTGTGTGTGTGTGTGTGTGTGTGTGTGTGTGTGTGTGTGTGTGTGTGTGTGTGTGTGTGTGTGTGTGTGTGTGTGTGTGTGTGTGTGTGTGTGTGTGTGTGTGTGTGAGGTGGAAACATAAAGTGAGAGATGGCACACTGCCGTGACATATGTGGCTTCCTCTCTCCGTCATTCTCTATCTCTGTGACATTCATTTGTAATGTAGCAATGGTGCTGAGTGCATAGTGTGTAATTGTGGTAGCACATATGGCAAACTCAATCTGTGACAACTCAACTCCCCTGTCTTCTCCAATAAAGAAGTGAAGGTTCAATTGTTGGAGAATGTCAGGATGACAAAGGTAGAAGCACTCAAACTAATGCGATCTCTCCCTGTCTTTCACACCTTAAAGATACTTAAGGATGCAAAAAGCATTCCCCTCAGCCTCCAACATGCACACACACCTTTCCTCAAGCATGTGTATGGAGGCATTCTGCTGAGTAAACGGGTGTCATAACAATATGGGGCTTTAAAAAGATGCTAGTGTATTTTCCTCTCCATACGCAGCATCATTTGCAATTGTAATCTTAATCTCAACCCACTATTCACATACATAACTCAAGATAAACACACTCTTCAGTTCTGAGCAGATAAGAGAAACCCAAAGGAGACAATCTCCTGTTTTTTTAGGGGGGGTGAGGGTTTAGAACGGTGACGAGAAACATTTCATTCAGTCTTCTGAATCAATTTTTTCCCCCTGTTCTTCAAAGCAGTAGGCTATGCTTCTTGGATGGTTTACACTGACTCCTGGTAAACTGTGTTGCAATAGTGACGCCTACTGGATAAAAAGGGGTACTACATTATCACTGTTTATTTGAAACAAGCTTGAAACGTTCACATGTCTCAAACTTTTGAAATTTCTGCTCACTTATTTTTCTCCAATGCATTTTCCTGTTTTTTGGGTAGAGTTATTGTAACTGTATGAAATCTCGCAGCAGCTCGCCATAGTAATTGTTTTGCTTTTGTATTTTACACATCTCTCTTTATTCACCTATAATTATTTTGTTGACTTTACTATTGAGCAATATCTAAAATAGTCCCCCAAAATCTATGGATGTATTGGGAAATGTACCGCATTCATTTTTTGTCATAGTTAACCTCCCACTGTTGATTCAGACTGCCACATCACTTTGAAAAATGCTCACTGTCTTCTGATATAAAAGAAAAACTGAAAACATTTAGCAGATCCAATTAAGAGAGAAAATCTATCGATCAGAAAATAATATTCTATCTTGTAAAACATGTCAACCCCTTTTTTCTTAAAATTATGGAACATATTCTTGTCAGGTTGATTTCTCTCTCCAATGTTTTCAAAGAGAGTTTATGGTCTTCCCTCATGATGGATAATCTCAAACACAGCCATTTTAAATTGTATGTGAGGGCATTCATTTAAAACCAATACAACCTAAAAATCGCGGATACAAGCGGCCGAGATGGGTTTTCTCCGCAGGGTGGCTGGTGTCTCCCTTAGGGATAAGGTGAGAAGTTCGGTCATCAGGGAGGGACTCGGAGTTGAGCCGCTCCTCCTTCGCGTCGAAAGGAGCCAGTTGAGGTGGTTCGGGCACCTAGTTAGGATACCACCTGGGCGCCTCCCTAGGGAGGTGTTCCAGGCACGTCCAGCTGGGAAGAGACCAAGGGGTAGACCTAGGACCAGGTGGAGGGATTATATCTCTTCGCTGGCCTGGGAGCGCCTTGGGATCCCCCAGTCAGAGCTGGTTGATGTGGCCAGGGAAAAGAAAGTGTGGGGCTCTCTGCTGGAACTGCTACCCCCGCGACCCGACCACGGATAAGCGGGAGAAGATGGATGGATGGACAACCTAAAAATCACCAGTCTCTCAGCTTCCTCACCAACTGCATGAACGATTCACAGAGAGGCCTCAGTGGTTTTAGATCAATCAGCATGCATCACATTTGTATTAACGGCTTACTCATGACGTCAAAGGAACAGTGTAAGTTATATGGCCATTTAGCAGAGCTTTCAGACGCTTCTTTGATGTTACAATAGCTAAGAGACTGCTTTAAGCATGACCGTGATGGAGAAGCATTTAAAGCACTGTTAAAGTGAAGATCCTTCTTGGTTATGAGCAAATTAGTGTCTGTGTTAATGTTCTCTGCGTAAACAATGTTGAATATGTAATTTCTTAACATTTCTGTAGTGACTGCTCCTCAACAAATTAAACAATGCACTTGTTTTAATTATTAGTACAGTACAGTAAACACAAATACCCAGCACAAAGCTACAATCTCCCAGATACAGACAAAAGGCCTAAACTATTAACATAAGTCTAATTTAATGTGAATATTTGGAGTTAGGGCATGTGCTTTTAGATCACATGCAGTGATACAGAACTGTATCAAGGATCAAATTAAAGTGTACATTTTAGTGTGTTTGTGTGATTTTAGCTGTATTTATGTATGCGTGTGTCCAGAGAGAGGCTTTTGATGTCTTAGTCTTCCAATGGCCTGCTCCGGGCAGTTTCCCTTGCTTCTGCTACTGTGTGACTCTCGAGGGGATATCGCCAAAGCACGCACGCACGCACGCACACACGCACACACGCACACACGCACGCACACACGCACACACGCACACACACACGCACACACGCACACACGCACACACGCACACACGCACACACGCACACACGCACACACGCACACACGCACACACGCACACACGCACACACGCACACACACACACACACACACACACACACACACACACACCACACACACACACAACAACAACAACAGAATTATTGTGCATCATGTCCTCGTCTGAACATGGAGACTCACAGGGGGTTCACTTTGTTTGTGGGAAGCGCTGCCCAACGCTTCATTAGTATCCGTACACAAGTCTAAAACAGAACAAATCAGCTGAAGCAGAGACTGAATTGCTTATTCAGTGTTTTGAGAAGAAAGTATATTAGGCTAGTGAGATAACACTAGACACTTTCTTGACTCCCGTGGAGACTGTAACCGAGCTGTTATAATCTTAAAGTTTGTGTTTGCAAAAGATGAAGAGAGCCTCACTTGAATTTTTCCTTGTGATGTTTTTATATACAGTCTATGGGGTTTTCTCCCCCAGCAGATTTGAGTATCAAATTCCAGGGCATATACAAACCACTGTCCTGAAACAGACATACATTAGTTTTGCTGGCACAATTATTCAAATGTTTTGGGAAGATTTTCCTAATTTATAGTTGATGCACTCCCTAAGGAATGTTGATGTCTACATTAAATGTGAAAAATAATCAGGTTAAGGCATCAACACAGAAGCTGTAGTACAGAAACTTCCCAATCAGGTTAGCAAAGCACCCAAAAAAAGGAGAAAAGCCCCTTAATGCCAAAAACATTTTAATATGCGCAATTTGTCCCCAAAAGCAATAACTTACCTTCAGGCTGTGTATAGTAAAATTAATAAGAAAAAGGAGGACATTACAATCACTTCATCAATAATGGCGCCTTCATTTGTTTAACACAACATCAGGCCATGGGATAACATTTAATTTATTAGTGCCACTTTACAATAAGACTACCCTTATAAAGGGTTGACAAATAGTTTGTAATTCATTTATTAATTAGGTTGTGAACACTTTTTAAATCATTAATAAGCTTTTATAAGACATGAGATAAACAGGGCAACTGTGACCGGTTGCTTGCAAATAGTGAGCCCACATGTATCTCCTGCTAAGCCTTATTATAAATGGTAGTAACTCATTAATAAATGGGAATGTGTTTTACACTTTACAATAAGGTTCCCTTTTGGCAGTTATAAATGTTAGTAACTCGTAAATAAATGGTCATAAAGAGATGCCAAGAAACATCAAGATGGAAGGGGAGGAATCAACTCAGTGAACAACAGATACCAAGGATGATGGCTGATGAAGAAGACAAAGTAAGCTAGGTAGCCAATATAAGGCTTAGTCATCTTGCCAAATAGTGAGCCTGTGTTGATGTATATGTTAGAACTGGTTTCTAAATGGCTCTTAATGATTAATAAAGTGTTTACAACCTAATTCATAACCTAATTATAAACCCTTTATGAATCCTTTATAAGGGTAGTCTTATTGTAAAGTGGTACCAATCTCTTGATGTCGATCAATGTGTTTTAGCCAAAGATGATGAATACAAAAGATTGTGGGATTCTCCACTGAATATGCAGTTTATATATAAATATACCAGGTACAACCAGGTGAAAACATGTAATACAGACCTTTATGCAGAACTATATACATGTAAATGTACATGTATTTCATATTTTGTCGCTGGTGTTCCTTTTCGGACCGGCATTTGAGCAAAAATTGAGCAAAGAAAACATAACCTTTTCTGCCATGAAAAGCTTCTCTTTCATAGTTATTTTCATCATATTGTGTTTAATTTACCCAGAGTCTGTTATCAGCCTCACAAGGCACTTCAAAGAACAACAAGGGCAAAAAGCAGGAAGGAAGGTTTGTCCCATGATGCTATGTGAGAAACAGCCACCAGAGGAGGCAGGAGAAAAGCAAAAGACTAATGGACATTGAGGAGCTCAGTCACATGTTGTGTTTAAGTAACATACAAAACCACAAACATGCCCGATCACTGTCAGACGACCAGCAACCGACAATGACAGAAACAGATCCTCGCAGCGCCAGCGTCAACAGACAGACAGTTTACTGAATTCTCCAGTGCTGAAATACAACACCCCTTCAATAAGTAGCACAAACTTGATGTTTCACAAGAGACTCGGAGCCGCTCCTGCCAATCTGCACTTCATTAGGCTGATTGCTTGTCTGTGTAAGCTACTCTCTTCGCCTGCCAGTTCCCTCGGCCTTGTTCTGATTAAAGGGGAACCTCATAAATACGCTGCTGCCTATAAACGATTTCCTCGTTACATCAAAGTCACACGGAAGTTGTAAGCTGCTCATATAATTGCAACAAAGTGCAGGCATCTTTTAGCAGCCTCACACGCCACCAAAGTCACCCTGTGGCTCCTCTCTGGTAGAATATGGCTAATTCAAACCTTAGTCCACAGTGGTCAATAATATAAATGTAATGAGGCAGGAAGGACACAATGCTAATGAGGATTAGGGCAGTAATAAAAGAGGGACATTCTAATAAACTGAGTTTTTAGTTTGTAAGTAACCTGATATTATATAATAGTTTTGTAAATCAACACTTCGGACACAGGCAAACTTAGTCTTATGGATTTTTTCCAGTTAAACGAACAGTAATTGTTGCTAATTCCTGATAAGGTTTAGAAATATAATAATTTGACAAAAGGTACAATTACAGACAATAGTTTTGGGTTGTTAATCCCCAATTGCCAACACATTCACCTATTATAGAGATAAATGCTGTTGTGTGTTCTCACGCTCCTGTTGTGAAACTTGAAGAACTCCGTAATGGTCATAAATACAGAGTAAATGATTGCCAGAGAGATGACACATGGTATTTCTGTACAAAACATCATTATAAAAGTATCTACACCAAAGAAAAGCTTGACTGGTGTGGTAAATGAACGCTCAGTAGTTACTATCTGTGACATTTGCGTAGATAACGGCTATGCGTTTATGATTTGTCAAACATTGCGTTGAACTGACCACGGTTATAAAGGATGGTTGGGCACAGGATTAAACCACACAGAGAACAACTCTAGCTACAAATAGTTAAGTTCCCTGGTAAACTACTGAAATATAACCATTTTTTAAAGACCCTAAGTGACCGTAGTTTCACATGTCTACATATTGCTGCAATACATGCATTAAATGTCATTAATTTAAAGGAAACAGTCTTAAAAACTTTAATTGTTTTGTTCATGTGAATAATAAACATTGGGGGAAAAATATAAATTGCATAGCACAATATATGCCCTTTCAAAGGGAAGAACAATATAAATACATTTTTGGTTAGAACCGTTACCATATTCTCACATATATATATACACAACATGAGACATTCATACATTCCAGCATAATTATAGAAAGAGAATATGTCCACGCGCTCTAAAAGGAAATGATGGAGTTTAGGATTGTTTTTTCATTGCTACAAGAGATGAGAAAAGCTAGTGTCAAGTTTTTATTGTGATCGATAATTTGAGGTTCAAACCTTCCTGTCTTAGAAAGCTACCTGAATTAGTACGCTTTCCATGGAGCAGTTTTTCAAGGCAGACACTGTTGTAGAATTGAAAGAGTGCTTCAGAGATATGTTTTATTTGGCCTGAGTTGCTGAAACACTCATCATTCACACAAGTGCGCAAAATGTCTTGATATTAAGGCTCTTTTCATCACAAGGCACTGTATCGAATGAAGAGAAAGGCTTGAGTAAAAAGTTGTACTTTGTATTTTTGTGTGCAAGTCCTCGCCCAGCTCAATTACTGCAGAAGTAAACAAGTGAAGAGTACAAACAGCCGGACAGCAACGCCCCTCTTCTTAAAGACGAGTCATGTAAACAGGCAGTCCAAAGGGGCCAGAGGACATCTAAGTCTGCTTTTATCCTTGATGTAGGAAAAAATAGATTTCTTATTAGACTTGAAGTGCTCAGAAAGTGGATTCAAACACTCCTTATGCAGTAGATATATTATAAACATTGATTTTTAAAATGTCAGCCGTCCTCTGTGTCCATTTTTGGGAATCCACTGAAACACATTTCACCATAGTCAGTTATATTTCCATTTTTATGATAAGTGGTACATGCTGTAGCCCAGAGGAGAGGCGTACAGTCCTAAAGGTGAGATGGGCAGTAGGGGTCTGTGGTGATGGTGGTAGGCAGAGTACGACTGTCCATACAGTGACATGCCCAGCGATAGCGGTAACGTAAAGCCAGGGTGTAAACCTCCAGCAGCAGCGGCCGCCACTGCCACCGTCTTAGCGTCTGCAGCCATCTTGTATTTCTCCAGCTCGGCCTCCTGGAGCCTCTTGGCTTTTGCCCTGCGATTCTGAAACCAGATCTTCACCTGGGTCTCTGTCAGGGTCAAGGAGGACGAGAACTCGGCCCGCTCTGCGATGGAAAGGTACTGCTTCTGCCTGAACTTCCTCTCCAGGGCCAGGAGCTGAGATGTGGTGAAGGGAGTGCGAGGCTTTCGGTTGGTCTTGTGTTTCCTCAACGGGCAGCCAGGGCCGCCAGGGCCTGCGAGAAAAAACAATAACAATTTTAGAATAAGGATTAGATTAAATAATTCAATTGACTTTCATAGAATGATATACTGATCTGTTGGCTATACTTGAACACAAATGGCTAATTAAAACTTCAGGTTGAAAGTTGGATTTAGGGTTAGGACCTTTGATGCATTTAGAAACTCTCTACAAAATCATCATGACAAAAAGTAGGCTTCATGGAAAATCTTATCCCTTCTCAAAGGCTACTTTTTTTGTAATATGCCACTATTATATGTTGCTATGAAAAGGCCCACTCCTATACACATTAATAGCACTTAAAATCTGAATGATATAGAGCAACTTTTGTTATCTTTAGGCCTTTATTTAAAAGAAAATGGTCGAGAGATCTATTTACAGCACATTGAGAATTAGAGAGCCTATCAGTGAACTGTACACAATGCTGAGACATAATGAACTGTATCCTCTTCACCCAATCTGCCGAATATGGGCTATTGCTTCAAGGTAACTCTGATTTAGCAAGCTGTATGTTGGCTTTTTGTTTAACACATCTATTAAAATCCTCCAAGTTTCATAGAGCAAGTCAAAACTCACGAGGCTGTGTGGAAAACGCGCCGTTAGTGACCCAGGGCGTGCAGTCCTCTGACTCGGATGCCTCAGACTTAACCGGGGACGAAGGTACAGCTGTTAAGCTTTTTCGGCTTCCTCCGGGAGAACCACACGTCTCTCGACACAGAAACAGGGAATTTAGACCTGTAGGAGACACCGCCACCGAGCCTCCCTCCGGTTTACAGCGGATGGACTCCCCGCTGCGAGTGTTCGTCTTCATGCCGGACATCAGCGCCTCCACGCTGAACGGATGGTGGCGGCGCACCACCGGAGAGGTCTTCTCCTCCTTCCCCTCCGCACGGTTACTGTCCTCCTCGGACGAGCTGCACCCCAATTCGTTAAAGGTATCCTGAGAAGCCATCTCTCCTCCAGGGTTCATCCGAAAAACAGGTGGCGAAACAGTCGAAGTGCGGCCAGGTGAGAGCCGCTCAGGAGCGTGCTATGTTGTGGAGCTGTCAAGTACTTTGTGGGAGTAAGTAGACGCATCACGTTGACACGGATCAACTTTGACCAATCAGTGCAGCCCGAAATGTTTATGAGTGAGCAGATGCTGCCTTCGTGGACTGTGGGAAATTGAAAACTCTTGTTTTGTTTTGAGAATTGGACAAATGTTTATACTAAAGGATGCCTTATTTTTAAAATATGCCACATATTTTGTGGTTGAAGTTGAACCACACATTAACTACCAATTCTGAGTCATTTAGGATAACTAGTTAATTTGAATTTATATATTAATTAATTACTAAATCAATGATTCTAGCTAGGCTACATTAACTATATTCAGTGAGCTGTACCAACTACAAGAATAAAATAATATTTACAAAATACAAAAACCTACATTTCTGAAGGTTTAGAGGAGTGGTCGACTTTAAAGCAGCCCCTAAAGCACCATGAAAAAAGAAAATATTTAATTCCATCTTTGTTTAATATATTTTAAAACCAAATTCAACTTTGAAAATTATATAACAATGAACTTTCACCCTCTTTGGTTTAAAAAGTGAATAAAGGTAGTAGCTGCAAGAAAACAATAGATGTGCCACAGTATTATCACAAGTTAATCCTCTGTAATGGATTAGCTTTAACTGTAACCTCATGAGGCTGCATGTGTATTGACACAGTCCCCATGTGCTTAATTATAGAGAATTAAACCCAGGATGAAAAATTGATCTGTTTTCTTCTGTATCTGTCAGTGTGATTTTTTACTGTTCCCTTTATTGGGACTTTCCATTGAGACTCCCAATATTGCTGTGTGATGTTATATAAATAAGTCACACTCAAGTAACAGTGTTAATAAGATCACTTAATTACAGATTTGTTTTTTAAAGTCCAGCTGGTCTCTGAGGTGTGACTAGATACAATCTAGAGGAGACATCCCCATGTTGCTGATACATTCGTGTTTTTGTCCTATGATTCAGTCCCATCCTCTACTCACATTAGACATGAAGTTGCTCATTGTGATCCTCATGAAGAAGCTCATTGTGATATTTTCATGAACAATTTCACGTTATTTCAGATGAAAGTGCCCTGACTCCTGATTGAGACTGTTACACTTGTTCCAGCAGATTATCTGAATAAACGGTCCTTTGATGACGGTTGAAATATGTGTAGCTGAAAGGATGTTTCTCTTATCTTAAGATTTTTCCCATGGTCATGCCTGTGTTAGTACTTATACTGTATCTGTCGCCTAATTGCTCATATTGAACACCCATGCAATTTTTTACATCACAAGGCGTGATCCCTGCTTAAATTCCTCAAATATCTCAGTGGTGAGAAAGGAGAATATATATTTTTGTGTGTGTCCTTCTCGCAAAGCCTTAAGTGCAGAACTATTTCAGCCTCCCACAAGTTGATTTCCAGATAGTTTTCCTTAAAACTCACTGTTTTCAATGCAACCATTCTTTAAAGGACACCCTGCAAACATTTTCCGACATTCCCTAGATTTATACATACAGTGAACACTTCTACTTTTTTCCCAGCATATTTTACATGTAGCCAGCAGGCGTTAGCAGCTTGTGTGTGGAGCAGAGCTCAGTTCCCAGGAGGGAACCTTAATAAAGTGGGGTTATTTCACAGACAATCAGAGGTTTGTGAAGGCGCCAGTGAGCGGCCAGATGAAAGGACTGACTCCTCAGGGGAGAAACTGTTGCCTTTTTTTCAGCTCTGTTCAGGATCCCCACCTCCATCCTCCTCCTCCTCCCCCTCCATCCCTCTCTCTCTTTCTCTCTGGCTGTTCTAGCACGCCCTGCAGGCACCTTGTCAGTCATTATCCACAAAACGTGTTTGTTGCCTCCTTTCCACCCTTATTTTTTTGTTTTTACGTTTCCTTAGGTAACTTAGTCATTTATTTCTATCTATTTCATCTAACTCTTTCTTTCTTATTTTCTTTTTTTGTTTGTGTGTTTCTTATTTTCTTTTCTTTCTTTCTTTCTTTCTTTCTCTCTGAATGTCTTTTTTCTTTCTTTCTTTCTTTCGTACATGCTTTCTTTCTGTGTTGGTTCCAAGAGTCAATAGAAACATATCTTCTAATATCTAAGATATTATTTGAAAGGTTAGCAAAGGATACACAGCACATGAAAGTAAGTTCTACTAAGAGATAAGATAAAATATTCTTGGCATGTGTGCTAATTTATCTTTCAAACCTGTTTTTCAAGAGGTATCAATCGAAGCAGAAACTGCTTTCGCACATTTAATTATCTTATTTGTCTAACCCATCTGGCACCAACACACGCTGCAGCCTGTACTGACAACACATCAATGTCATGGCCAGCTTAATTCATATTAAATCTGAGGTGATGTTGTCTGATGTGCACTTTGAACGTGGGAATGTGTGAGTCCTGACATAAATAAACCGCAGATCTAAGACAAAAAAGGATTTAGTGAAATTAAGAAAAGGAGGAAGGAAGGAAGGAGGAGGAGGAGAAATGAGAGGGGTGCTCTCCTGGGTGTAGCAAAATTACCCACACATCCCACTTCCTTTTTTCCATGATATCATTTAAGCCTGATAATAGCTAAAGCAATTTGTCTGAGCATGTTTGTGTGTGTGTACAGTGTGGATGTCCGTACAGTACAGTATGTGCGTATGTGTGTGTGTGACAGAGCAGCTTGTGAAGCCTCTGGTTGTGTGGGTCGGGCACACCTCAGAGCATTGTAATTACAGCAGCCACTTTGAAGTGGTGGAATGTTTGGTTTGGATAATCAGCAGCCTGTGCCGCACTCACACACTATTTACATTCCCATTAAAACACTCATTCATGCCATCATACCAGCAAATGTTACCATCAAACTCATACCTACTGGGTACAACTTTGGGGAAGTACCATGATAGCATGTAAAGAGTAGAGTGCCTTTTAGAGCATGTACATATGTGTCATCCTACCAATATTAGTTGTAAGTTCCTCTTGAAGTTCTTCTGCTTTTATTTCCTTCTTCTAATTCTCTTCCTAAGTTTAGAACCTCACTTTCACTGTATAATGATGTTAACAAGAATATATTTCCAATATCATTATAAAGTATATCTGTATATCGATTTTTAATTGCATAATCTAATATTAAACAATACAAATGTGGCTGAATGTGCTGCACTCTTTCACTGTTATACTATAAGTTGCATAACATTTTTCACAAATGTAAAATCAACTTATTTCACTTTTTAAAAAGATGAGCTTGGACTATACCATTTGTTACGAATCATGACATTACCGACATTACATAAACCATTATATTAAACTCGCGTACACACCCATGCTACTATTCACAGAATGCAGTTACATTCTTCTCAGCGAGACTTGTCAAACTATGTGGGACATGTTGTAAATAAGTAAGTTACACATTCACACAAGCAGACTCAATGTTATCAAATAGTTTTTACTCACATAAAAAATGATCTAAGTGCTGTCACAAAATCCAACCCTCTCTCGCTCTCTCTCTCTCTCTCTCTCTCTCTCTCTCACTTTCTGAGCTTCCCAAGCCCTCCGCCTGTAATGCACCTAAATGACTACCTTGAATGCTACAATGGCGCCAGGGCCAATTAGCTCTTAACACTGGAGACAGATCTATTCAGGAGCCAGAGAATGAGGCCTCCTGTAACGTGAAAGATTGATGCCCACTTTGCTAATGACAAGAGAATCAGGCAATCTCTTGCTCGACTTGCCCTGGGCCGTGTTACAGGAGAGTCAGCTGATGACTGTAAGCCTGCAGGGGGTCGGGGTTGAATGTTGGGATGTCGAGACATATACAGATACATGCACATTCCTATACAAATGTTTGTTAACATATAGCATTGACTAATGATGATATATGACAGGAGACTGCCAGACAGATTTTTTGTACTATAAGTCATCCCTTGTAATATATTTATCCTAAGCTACTTTCCTACACATTCGATACTGTAGAGATGCCTTCGAGAGCAATTTGCGGTTAGGTGTCTTGCCCAGAGACACGTTGACATGCAGGAGCTAGGCATCAAACCCCTGACCCAAGTCGACGCTTACTTACACCCCTGAGCCAGATCCTCCCAGTTGCAATTCAGTTAGAAAAGGAGCTTTATGTTTGAGTAACAAGATTTTGAAACAATATCAGGATTTGTTAAAACAGTCAAAATCACTGTATCACAAGATTCAATTTGAATTCAATTCATGGGGTCACAATTTTGATTCAAAACTGATTCTCATTTCAAAACAATTAATGGCATGTTCTCGAAGAATCTGAGACGATAAGAATCGTGAGAAATTAGCTTTGTGCCCAAAGGAGTGTATCGGCTTGTGTCTCTTCACCACAGTGTTATAGTGTTCCTTTTTAAGGTGATAATTGCTTGGGTAAACGCCAACTGCAATTATGCTTTTGGAACTGTTCTTTGATGAAGTTTTTTACTTGTATGTACTTACCCACTAATGTCGGTTCATAGCTTCACCTCGCCATAACCCATAATTATGAAGCCTTCCTGTCAATTCATGACTGAAGTATTATACCTCGGAGGGGTTTGGAAAGTTGGGCGCATCTTAGAGACCTCTTAACCTTCCTTGTACCCAATAAAATTGTGCATTCTTTAAGTATGCAGGTAGGCTCTTACATCATGTGCCTATTTAAAATATGACAACTATCAGTAAATAAAAGGGTTATTCCAGTGTTATTTAAATATAACACTTGATGTGGAAAATAAGTACGATATACATTACAACGTTTTCTCTAAGGACTGGCGATCACAGCAACCTATCCTGATTTTTAAAAGTCTTCTACACCACACAAGTATTTTTGCAGCCTACTTGGCATTCAGGCTTTGTAAATTAACCATGGACCGCGATCCTGATGAGAGAAAAGGAGCATCATCAGACTTCTATGACTCATTGTGCATCACAGGCCTCATGACTTCAGTTTCCGTGTCAGACTCTCAGCCTCAGCGGAGAGCGAGCGAGACTAGCCAGGGGCCATCTGTTCCTCTCACAGCCATGTAGGTTCTGTTTGACACACTATATCTTAATCAGTTCTGACAGGTCGGATTTATGACGAGGTCGTCGTTTAAATCACAAAGAAGCTTGTTATTAGGCAGAGGCACTGAAATGGTATAATTGTTTTTAAGTGGCGCTCAAAGGGCAAGTGTGCATGTATGTGTGTGTTGCATGTGATCGTGTGAACATGCACAGTATTCTGGGAAGTTTTCCAGAGATTGGGGAAATCCACCTTCCACACAACAAACAACTTAAACCACAAAAACAAATCTCCTTTTAAAATATTTTTTGTCTCATTACAGCAAATAACATTTTATGGCATAAAAAGCCACAACTTTCCCAGCTGTTATGGCTGTGTTACACGCACCCTTCGGGTTATATGAGAGTTACACACAGGAACAGTGTAAAACCACCATAGTACTGTATATACCAACCAACCTAACACTTGTTTTCAAGACCTCTTTACTTTAAAGTTGAAATGTTGACATAGGTGTCTTAAATGTGTGCATATGTATAAATGTGTCTGTTGATTGTGTGTATATACTGTATAGGTATATACATATTCTCATACATATTTTTATATATCTTTGTTATTGTATTCTGCATTGTGGGAAACGGTATTTCGATCTCTCTGTCTGTACACACAAACTGAAAGATTGACAATAAAGTTGACTTTGACTTATGTTATTATTAAAATGCAGCTTTAAAAACTAAATAATGAATATTTGCTGCTCAAAAAAATTAGGTAAATGTTCAATTTGAGCCTTAACATTTGTAGTGTTGGGATACTGGCCTATCCCTCGTTATATATTTAATACATTTCTCACTATTACTAAATACTTCCTAAGTTGTTGTCCTTCATCCTCTTCTTTAATACATGGCGCCAACTTTTTAAGATGAACAGGAAAAGTCCACTCATCTTTTCCGAGATTCCGGTTCAGTATGTGTTTTGTGTTACCTTGGGGTGAAATCAGTGTCTAGCGAGAGCTTCTTTTATAGAGTCATAAAGAACAAAGCACTTAACTGAATAAACAAATCAGCCCCTCTGCCAAAACAAGGAAAAGAGAACATCAAAGCTGGCTGTAATCGTTTTTAAAGGTCAGCGGCTGGCTCTGTGGTTACAGGGCTAGTGGGTTTATTGGGGAAGAGAGGTCGTCGCCTGGCTGAGTAGACGACTAAAAACCTCTCAAAGGACAGGATAACTGATCAGCTGATCATTCGGACAGCGGAGACGTGGGATGAGGTGCAAAGAAACGTGTAACCTGACCCATTAGTGGATCTTCATTCATGAAATCCTTTCTGTATGAGTTTATATCTTTCTGTCTGAGTATGTGTGGCAGACTGAGACTCAGACTCACTGCTGTTTGATGAGCGAAAGACGCCAGCCACAGTGGGACCAGGGACATAGCTGGGATGTGATAGAGAGTCTAGAGCACACAAACACACACTCTGATCTTTGCTCTGATCCTGCAGAGTTAGAACTGCCACTAGGGTGACCCTTTCTCCGCCTACGGGGTCAAAGGTTACAAACCTCTGCATGCGTCCTTTGAAACTGAGCAACAGGGGCTTGCTGCCGGACTGATTGGCAGGATGGCAATTACCCACATGCTTGTCCAATTTATCTGCCTCACCTTGTAGCAATGAGGAGGAGAGGATTGCAGAGCAAAGCTTAACAACAAGTCTAAATTATACATTATGTTTCATAAATAATGCTGTTCTTGGCAAAATGTCACTACTATCTCAAATATGCCACTTTAATGGATTTCTGAGTTTCTGAAGGTGATTAGCTTTGATCTTTAACACATGCTTTCGTAAATCTATCCCATAAAGCCACCACTGTTATGTTTCATTCTTGACATGTACACAACATTATTGCATTGTCTTTTTTTATTTGATTATTTGATTGTTTTGTTATTGTAATTTTCTTTTCACTATAACTGCAATTTTATACATATGCTTCTATTCAAAAAACAATACTAGTGTACTGCCTTTTTAATTCTGCAAATATCAATTCAAACAGTGTAATATAGTTACTGTTGCAAAGACATACTATGATTTATTTTGCTGAAATTGATGGCAAGTACATTGGTGTAATCTGAAAAAACAAGTCAGATAGAGACTTGTGAAATTGGTCCAATAAAGTCAACTAGCAACACAGCCATGTGATGATAAGACCGGCTGTAAACAATTCCATAGTAAATAATATATCTACTCAAAATGATGAGGAAGTGCAAACAATAGGGACTACATATATGTCTGCACTTCCAAGAAAAGCTGTTTATTTTATAATTGTTTAACTCCTACTGGCAGAATTTTCACATCAAACCTGCATGACATGACTGTGCATTTAAATCAGCCTGTCCTCCTACAAAAAACGACCATATAGGCCGATTGTTCATGCCCTTATTACGACCCAGAGACACGTTTTAAAGTGTATGTTGTTTCTTACACGACCACTAGAGGTGCTCTAGTGGTCGTGTAAGAAACAACATGCTCCCGGCCCGTTCATTGCAAACGCTCCGAAGGAATGTTTATTCACAAATAACCCTCTCTGGAAAATCCTAAATTGTGGAATAGTTTGGCCATTAAAATGCTTTTTGATTCGATTTCTGGCAAGAAGTGTATATTGTACTCTTAGAATCCACGTCCAGTCGATGTGTAGGATCTATAGTTTGATAGATATTACGAAGATGATTTGAGGTCTCGCCAGGATAACGTGTATGCACCTTCCATGTAAAGTTAGCGTGGGTGAAAACAGTTCGAAGTTTTCATAATAAAACCGGACATATTCCCCTCACTGTCAAATGATTACACAGTGATATCTGCATTACACATCCACTAAAAAAACATCAGTTTATCCTTGTTAATTACACAATATTGATTGGTTTAAATTGTGTACAATGCTTTTGTGTTTTTAACCTTCGATTCAGAGAAACAAATAGTTTTTTCGGAATTTAGACACTACAGTTTCCGAAGACATTACACTACCCAGAATCCCCAGCTATCGTTTGGGACTACAACATCCGCCTTGCTTTACAAACCCCGTGATTAGTCCTCAAGCCCTGTGATTGGATGTTGGAGTGGCAGTGCGACAAGGTTACGATGAGCGTCAAACAGCTATGAAATGGAATGGAACCACGGCAGACTTTCCAAAACTGGAATTAGACGGGTCCAGCCCCCCCCCAGAACTACACATGCTGGCTATTGTGTGTTTCGCAACATGTTCTATGGCACGTCTCTTTATAAGAGGTTTTCGTATTTCCCACAATTAGAAGTTGCCAGTATTAAACTGTGTACACCCTGGAGGTTTAGGGATATGAAACACAGTGGTGTTATCACATTTAAAACATATAATTAATAAATGGGTGAATTAATATAGCCACATGACACCTAAGGTCAGAAGAGCTTTATTTAACAGCTGGTCTTATGTCTGTGATCCCTCCTGTTGTTCATTGATAAGCCTGAAACATGCACTTGTCAAGGTTCAGAGGCAAATTTTGCAAATATGGCAGTAGCCATCGATCATCTTAAGATAAGATAAGATATACTTTATTGATCCCAAGTTTGGGAAATGTTTTTGTCACAGCAGCATACTGTACTACTTTGTTCTACTCCACTACAATTCAGAGGTTAACCTAGTATTTTTACTCCACTACATTTACTTTGCAGATTCTGATTAATGATGTGAAATATAAACAATCATTAAATCAGACTTTAGTTACACCTGAGCAGAGGTCGCGTTAACCGAATATTTTCCGTCTATGACGGATTCTTTTTAACAATGACGGACAAATCTGAAAGCAATCCGTCATTTTGACGGATTAGAACAAACTCGGAACAGCGCCAAAGTTTCCCCGCAGCGAGGCTCCGGTGTTATGCCGTGTTATGCATGCCCTCCAAAAAGGAAATCATACCTTTTCCAAACCTAACTGTGCCGTACAAATCAGTGAAATGTCTGTGAGTTTTGGCTTTACGCTGTGCACGCTCCCGCGAGGTGCAGCAGCCATGCATAACACGACGCATGTGAACTGTCCAAATTCAGGGAAGGTGATTGTCAAATGCCAAAATAAACTATGCAATATATTGGACATTAAGTACTTTGTCAGACTTCATATTTATCTGTGGATAACCCCAACGTTTTTTTCTTATTCAAAAGAAGACCTTAACTTAAAGTATTCTTTAATGTTTAAATAAAGCCTTATCAGTTTGTCTGTTTTGCACATCCTCCTGTTAATATCTTTGGACGTCCTGCACTAAACTGTTTTATTATAGAGATCACTACAGTATCTTCTTGATATTTTCAATTGTGTATGTAGGTTACTCTGAATATTTAAATGTTTTCATCAAATAAAACGTATTCAACAACAAAATTCAATAACGTGCTTTAACCACTAGGTGGTGCGGGTTAAAAAACCAGTGGTGTAGTTAATAAAACATAATAATATCAAACATAATATGACTATTAACTTTATTGTGAAATTAAAACAGAACGGTAAAGGAAAATACAGTTTCAGTCTCTCGATTTGAAGCTTATGGATTGTACCATGAACCTGTATAGACCTGTAACAGTCAACTGCATGAGGAGTTGGAAAGGTAGTTAAGTAAATAATATCTTTAAAAACTACAAAAAAATCCCTTTCTATCAGCTGTGCAGTGTGCACCGTTATGGTGTAAATAGAACCTATCTACCAATTGGATCAAATATAAAAGTCAGCCGAATTAGTGTTGATAATGCAAGGAGACGTATTGTGTGAAAAGAAATGCAAGATGTTGTTTAATTGCTAATATATTTATGATCCACGTCACGTATTCAGTTTTGGCGGCCTTTCTTACAGTTTGTCAAAGGGTCTTCTGATCAGGGCTCTATAAATAAATATCTACGGCAGATATGTAATATTGAATGCAGCCGAACCGTGTATTACAATGCCGTTATGTGATGACTTCCAAAGAGAAAAGCAAGAACACTCGGAATAAAGTATTATTTTATTTAAAAAAAATGTTTTTACGATTTCATATCGGATAAACACCATATCCCGAAATGCATTGCGGCTAAAACAATCGATGTTTTAGCCTATCAAAATCTCTGAAAAAAGAAAGGTGTCTCTTAGAATCGAAAGAGAAAAACCTATGGGAAAAACAAAAGCATTGTACGCAATTTAAACCAATACATGTCTTATTATTAACAAGGATAAACTAATGTTTTTTAGTTGATGAGTACTGCAGATATCACTGTTAAATCATTTGATCATTGGTTTTATTATGAAAACGTCGAGACCGGAAATACTGTTTTCAACCCGTAACTTTACATGGAGGCTGCCGCATACCTCAAATCAAATCTTCGTAATATTTATCAAACTATAGATCCTACATATCGACTGGACGTGGATTCTAAAAGTACAATCTACACTTCTCGCTAGAAATCTAATCAAAAAGCGTTTTAATGGCCAAACTATCCTACAATTTAGGATTTTACAGAGAGGGTTATTTGTGAATAAACGACCATCTGTAACGTTAGCATTCAACGGGAGCACTAGAGGGCGAAAACTTTAAAACGTAATTATAGGACGTATTAAGCGCTTGAACAAACTACATATTTGGTCGTAATAAGGGCCTGAACAATCGGCCTATTTGGTCGTATGAGTTGGAGGACTTGTTGATTTAAATAGGGGCGTTTGTAGTGACAAACCCAAAAACAATTATCACCCAACTCTGCAGTTCTTTTCAGGCTTTCAGCTACTTTTGACAAATGTTTTTGGTGTCTGGCACACAACAACTGTTTTTATTCACTCCAACCCCGCTCATCAGCATTGTTTACAGATGTGGAGGGTAGCTTTTTCGCTAACATATTCACAATTCAAGTTACTAACGAGTTGACCACATGTCTGTATTTTATAAATGATTGTGCAAGTTTAAAATCTGGGGATTGGCACCTTAACAGCTGTATTAGACTATAAGAATATGATTAGAAATGATCTTTATTCCTCTGTTCCTATTGTATGTGGGTTCCCCTCCAAGTTGG
This sequence comes from Gymnodraco acuticeps, assembly GCF_902827175.1. Classification (NCBI taxonomy): domain Eukaryota; kingdom Metazoa; phylum Chordata; class Actinopteri; order Perciformes; family Bathydraconidae; genus Gymnodraco; species Gymnodraco acuticeps. The sequence goes on from NW_022992250.1 coordinate 4,754,184, forward strand.
GCTGTCTGCTGATCTGTAGATAATTTGTTGACTGGCACACTAGCCAGGAAATGGAATGATCAACTCCAGATGACGAGACAAGAATGAGCAAGACAGGAAAAAGGAGAGACAGATTTGTGGGGATAAACTGATCATGCAGTTTTTAGTAAGTGTGACAAGAAGCCTGTGAGTGTGTGCCAAAATCATTAGTAGATTATAGTGCAGCGTGTGTTGTTAATTGCTCTCAATACAAAGGTGTTTGCGTCGCACTCCAGTTGATTCCTTACCTAACTGAAAGGCAATTACTCATGAGTCAATAGGACTTGAGTAGCACTTAAACCCTATTTGCTTGTAATTTCCCCTCTGGCTGTGTCAAAGTACAATGACTACATCTGCCAGCTTGACCCAGAGTTTAGAGAAGTGAGTGACACTGTTTGCCTTTGGAGTAATGGTTGTCATTATGTTGAATTACAACCCTACCCAAACACCCAAACATTCTCTAAAACCACCCCACAGCGCTCTGTCTCTATCTTACTCTCAGTGCTGGTGCCTTGTTACAATCAATTAAGCTGATTACAAGCACTATCTTCACCACTTCAAAGGAGGGCCATTACTGCGGGTCAGACTAACTGTCTCTTTACTGCGCTGCCCTGTTGTTTGTCTCACAGAAAGAAGCTTTACATATGTTAGGCTTTAACATTTTAGGTGCTGAAATCTGTTAACGCAGAAAAAGGAAAATCTAAAACGCTGAGGCAAACACATTTCATCATGCTTGATAAAGGGTAGATGACAAGCAATGAGCTGAAGACAATTGGTGTTGTCTGTCCTGTTTCATGTTAAAGGTTGACTCCTCGTCAGGCCAGACAACAGGTCAAATAATAAACAGAGGGACACAGAGAGAGCGAGAGAGACAGAAAGTCTAGACAGCGTATTTAGGGACCCTCCCTGACTGCTTTGTTCTGCGCCATGTCTAAAGGTAATTACCTCAACAAACTACTAGGAGGCCTGTCAAATCTGTGAGAGGAGAACTATGAAGAAGGGAATTTAGTACATTATTATAAATGAATGTGTTCGTGCACAAAATGTGTTTAGGCAGTCATACATGTATGAGTTTCAGGGCGTGAACATGTGAGAAAAACGTCAACAGCGTGTCACCATGTAAACAAGAAGATATTACCAATGATATAAAAGTGAATACCTTCTGTTCCTTTAAACATTAAATACACATGTTCTTACTTGCCCTCTAGTCTTTCTCTGTAATAGCAAGGGGAAATAGTTGGTAGTTGTGTGTGCAGGTGTCACTCCTTCTATTGTAAATACAGAACATGTACATTGTTAGATAAGATAAAAGTTTAGAGTAATGTATTTATTTCAAAACTTGTCAATGTAGGTTTATAGTTTCCACTTCATCCAGGCTTGTTACCTTAATGGGGGGGGGGAGATTTGTGTGTTTCGCACAATAAGACAGCATGTTCATTTTTATTCCTGCATATCTCTGTTTGCAACTGGGAAGGTTGTTGTGAATGTGCACAACATCAAACATACTATAATGTTTTTTTCTTAGATGTCATCATTAAGTTATCTCAGCTTACAAGCACTCAATATAAAAAACATATTATTTGAAAACCCATACTTAACCCCATTTTTCCACAACAATTACTGTATACCTGTTACCATAATTATAGTATGGTTTAAAGACTCCTACTTTACTCACGCTACTAACTTTATTTCATTGTGAATTGCACTAATTAAATAGCATTGTATTATTTATTACTATTTCTGTAGCCGTTTAATGCAATGCATTTATATCTGTGTATCAGAAGTCTACTTTGAAATCTTAATATTCATCAGAGGCGGATTCTTTTATTTTTCTCTTTTTTCTACATGTTCTTTCTTTTTATATCTTTCATGAATTGTCTGATTTGCCAGTTCCCAGCATTGTGAAAATCCAGTTTGCCAATGCATCTGTCATGGCTGCCTGTTCAAAGTTATCACAGTGTGAAAACAGATCTTGAAATAACCTTAAATAAATGTCAGGTGCCAGTTGTAGCTTTATCAAAGGGAGACATCTATGCACTGCCTCATCCTTTAAAATGGATTCATAATGATGATAATTGTAAGGACTTGAAAATAATGAGTTTTTAAATTCTTTAAATACCTGCTTCGGGTATTCGTTCACTTAACAATTAGAGCAAATCAATGATTTAATGATGATGAATACAGAATCAATTATGGAATCTTTTTCATTGTGGTCTGCCAGCATCTGATGTAAAATCAACAACAACAAAAACCTCTATCAAAATTGTAATTGTGGTCAATCGTTTAAAAAGCAGATCTCAGTTTTCTGCAAAGATTTGTGCCTCGTTTTTTCAAACTAAGCATGAAGTCATTGGTGTAACACAAGGTGATGATTATGTATTATCAGTTGTTGCTCTTCCGATTATAGAGGGCTTCCACCTAACCTAGCATTTCCTCTGGCAGCTATGAGATCCTCTCCTGGGCATTAAGTATACACTGGCGCCATGAAGGCTTGAGATGCAGCAAAGTCTTTACAACATAAAGAAATGTAAAGATAAGATTTCCTTTTGTATCTGTCACGTTGTAGAGAACCATACTTAACACAAAGTGATTGTTGCCTTTTCATTATCTTGAAGCCTGGGTATTAGTCTGAAGCATTTCATGAAAGGGGGAAAATCTATTTGAAGTTTTAAGATGTAATCCATTTTCACAGATTTGTTCCCTTCGTAGTGCTTTTGATATGGAGTCCTACTTACTTCAAGCACGTATCACATCAGTTGTAAATATCAAGAGATAAATCTGCAGACTTAATTGAAATCAGTGCAGTGCCTGACAATGATTGTGTCTAACATTAATATACTGTTATCATTTGAAGAACATCTCAGTATTTGTAACACAGCATGGAAAGATACTCATTTGGGATTGGCTGTTTAAGGGCTTTTCTGGCAGGGATGTCATTACAGTATGTCACAGCATCCATTAGCCTACAGGTTCAAGATGCTGACCACACATTGTTAGCCTAATCCTTCAGCTTAAAGGGAAAGTAAGGGAAAGTTGATAACTGTTTTTGTTTTTCTTCCCTCTGCCTTCAGCAGTGACTGAAGCAACTTCAAGCGGGGCATTTACTCTGAGTATGTGTGGCACTTTTGTCTGTTGCGCTGCTAAAACAGCAAATGTTTCCTGCATAAAAAAAGGGTTAGCAGTTGTTTTTATTGAAGAAAAAACAACATTTTAAATCTTGCCCAAACTGTCTGAAGTGGAGTGACTCCCTCATTTTCTCCCTTTCATTTGCTTTGCCACCATAAACCCCTTGTCCCGCAAACCCTGGTCCCCACCCCTGCCCTTTCACACACACGCACACTCACTCAGCAATATTGCTTTGTCAGCCGACGTTTAGAAGATTAACCTCGAAATTGCCAAAGGGCATCCCGGCTCCCCTCCACCCTCAGCCACTTCCCCCGCCTCTCTCACTGTTTCCCTCCCTGCAGCTCCCTCTCTGTGAATACTTGCGCAACAAGTGGCGCCGCTGCAGAACCCCCTGGGTATTAGAGGGTTGAGTGGCGTCCCAGAGAGCCGTAATTACACCACCACTCAGGTGATTTAAAGGGCCGGGAACATGCTGACCCACGCATGGCACCAAAAGTCCCGCATTACACTGACACCTTCCCATGTTCTGCATGTTAGGCAGTGGCGTAACAAGGTTGTGATTGGCCCCGGTGCAAATACTGTTTTGGGCCCCCCCCCCCCCCCATCGCCCCAAACATAAGCGCACGCTGATGCGCTCACACACGCACGGACATACACAACCACTCAGAAGCGCCACATTTATAGGTTATCAACAACAGCCTGCCCTGGCCTCAAACCACCACAGCCTGACGGCACAGCAAACTAAGAAGAGGATTACACCTGTTTCCTTGATGTTTGTCTCTGGGGAATGGGCCGGTAGGCCTACATGGACCGGTTGCTATAATATAGCTTTTGATCTTGGCGTCGGGGGTCTCAATAGCGCCATAGAGTCCCCTATCGGTTGGAGCCCTTGGGGGAACTGTTGGACCACCGCCGGTCACAGCCAAATCCAGCCTCTCCTTCTGGCTGGCTGGAGAAGAAGGTTGCACAGCCACGGCCACGGATACAGCTTCATTTGTGGAGCTAGATGGCAATGATGGTGGTGAGGCAGGTGAGCTATCGTTAGCCTCCGGCTGTCGCTGCACGTCAACATTGCTAACGTTAGCGCTCGATTTCGAGGACGATGTATGACAAAAAAAACTGTCTAATTTCGTCAGTTTAGCTGTTACATCTCCTTGTTCTCTCTTGTCCTTTCTCTTTTGAGCGCCGCTCTTGTGCTTTGGTTTGCTGTACATCATAAATGCAAGCTATTAATTGTTGTATAATGCTGCTGAACTTGCTGTTGCTAGCTACAGTACAGTACAGGCTAATTAAACGTTTCACTCGTCAAGCAAGGTATCACATGGCATGAAAGGGAGCAAGGTCATTGGACAGACAAATTACAAATTAATTTAGGTTGCTTGGTTACTTTGAAGACTGCGTGAACCGGTCAATGCCATTGGGGCCCCAAAAAAATATATATATATATATTGCTTTTTCATGGGCCCCTGCACCGGCTGCACCGTCGATAGATACGCCACTGGTGTTAGGGCACATTGTTTATTCTCCCATCGCGCATTTAACAATTACACCAGCCAACATTTTTATGTGCAAACATGAACAAATCATTATACATGTTTAGACAGAAGTGAGAAGAACTTTTTCACCTCCCTGGCTACATTTTCAGTTCTTTAGAAACAATATGATGCAATGCAAGTTACATTTTCTATCTACTGTTGCTCTGTGCATTGAGAATTGAGTGCTTTATAACCTTTTTGCCTTAATTTAAGAACAAACACAGCTTTGTGATCATTTTTACAACTCTATTTGTATTACCATTTCTGCTAAGTGGACATTATTAGAAAGTAAATAACAATCAAATACAAGTTATGATCTTAAGAATGTGGACTCGACATGCTATAACTCAAGAGAAAGGATGGTTAATTGGGTTTGGTTGACTCTCCACCTCCTGCAGACATTGTGGTGACAACAGGGAATGTATCTCTTTGAACAAGGTCAGGGCTAATACTAGTTAATGGGAAGGGGATGTTCCTCTGCCCCTGTTACCTCAGCCCTCACCTCTCTTTAGTCCTCCCTCTTATCTTCTCCCTCTTTTGCTTTTACAAGTTTTTGTGAACGAGTGGTCGCAGTATAAGAAATTCATTGGCGTGTGTCTGCACATTACTGAATGCTACCCCGCGGGAATCGTTAAAGTTGCATTGAATCTGTGCCTCTCTGTGCTCGCTATAGTTTTGAGCTGGCACAGAGTTGTGTGAAAACCCAGGTTTCTAGGGCAATACAACAATGAGTGTCATAGGAAAACATGCATGTGCTAATGTTAGTAGTCATTAATCCATTCATCTCTGTTTGAATCCTCTTCTCACATCTTGGTGCTGTTGGAGCTCTGAGCACCTGTAAGTTAAAAATTAATATACATGTGGCATTTCTTAACTGATTTAAAAGAAGAAAAACACATTGGTTAAAGAAGGAGTTAGAGGGAAGATAGGTATTGGAACAAAGGGAGATTATACATTGTTTCCTTTCTCTCAAGGTTTTCTCAGCGTTAGCAAATGAGGTATTAAAGTTTCCTTTCTGTAAAGATTTAGTTTCTGACAGGATAGGTTAAAGAAAGTGTGCCTTTTCAGTTGTAATCCCTGCAATTAAGGCTGAAGGTGCGGCTCCATTACCTCAGCAGGATTAGTAATGACCCAGGACAGAATATAAATGCTTCTTAATTTGAAGTTGTGGAGTGTATGAAATACCTGGGGCTCATCCTGCCATCTCAGCAGTGGATGGTTTCATGGATTACCCTTTTTTTCTTCTTTCTCTTTTCCAAAACAGTGCTTGTGTTTGTTAATGCTGATTGCACATGACACAATCTTTATGAGAGATATGTTACTTGTAATACTGCTGGTAGATGCTTATAATGTGAAAACAATTATAATTCATGTGTATTTATATCAAATATACAATGACTTAATTATACATCATTTGAAACGGTACACATTTTTGAGAACTTTTAAATCAGACACGTATATATCATCGGTTTTATTAGCAATTAGCTTTACACATATGACGAATTTGCTTTGGTGTATATGGTGCATACAAAGACATAGAAAGAAGAATATATATTGTATAAAATGAATATAAAACAATAATAATAATATTATGAATAGTCCAAAAGAGTTGCAAAATATATTGGATTGGAAAAGTGAAATCATCAATAAATGATTGATTGTATCTATCTAGAATCAATAGATTACTCATATGATGACACCTCAGCACCTCTCTGTTGTGTAAGGATTGCATGTGAGTAAGATTAGTCTCCATGTGGAGGATTGACAGTGTTGTCACAGCGGCCAGCAGGTGAGACCGTCACACCCTTCATCATTTAGACCTGACATCTGTCCAAGCTGACTAACACCGTATAATTACAGGGCCTTTGACCAGCAATAATGGCTTTTTAAAGCCCTGTCTTTTGTCCTCAGTGAGACATTTCCAAACTGTCCATTAGTGACCATTCAGTTCTCGCAACTGACACTTTGCTTCTTAACAACCAGCTACACATTATTTTTACTGCCGGGATCTAACATGATTGTCACAAGTTGTATTTACTCAAAACAAGGGGGATAAACATGTTAACCAAGAGCTTACATAAGTGAGCTTTATTCCTGCAGAAAGAATCTCAAAAATCAGAATAGCTTTACGTTTTGCAGGAAGTCAGAGTCACGACTGGCTTCTTTATTAATATGTGACTTTGTTGGCACTGTGACCACAAGTTCCTCTTCTGCCTTCTATAAAATATCTGTTCAAGGAGTGTTTGTTTTATTAAACCTCACATGTAATCACCGCAGTTACTGGCAAATCATCCAGGAAACTTAAGGATCATCACTTTCAGTAACACAGACTTAGTGTTGCTAATTTCTAGTTTGTGTCTTGTAGAAATGTTCAATATATACATACTTGTTTACATGCTCCCATGCTTGTATATTCATATATTGGTTCATGATCATCTTCTACAGACCGTGTACCATCAAACACTTAAGAGACAAAATCACAAGGTGTGACATTAATGGAGATGGATTTAGTTTCAGGCTCCTAAAACACTCATTAGCACTTCTGCATTCAAGAACAACAGAGTCATCTTCCCAGGCCTCATGTGACCTGTATTGTTAGTGTGAGAACGAGGCACCAGTGTTCTGATCGGAGGAGCAGTAGAACAAGAAAAGAGGCTGACAAGCAACAGGATGTCAATTACACGGCAGCAGTGAAATCCACACTTCATGTCGGCTTAAAGCTGTCAACTGTCAATAGAGAGGAATGCCAGACAGCACTGCTGGAGCCTGCTTGAAGAACAGTAATGGAGTGTGTGCGCATGTATGTGTGTGTGCATTATTGCATGCGTACGTGTGTGTGTGTTTGCATGTACACGCTTTGTAACTGTAATTGGAAAAATTCATTCAACCATGCACAAGTGTGCTGAACAAACAAACTCTCACATATGCACACAGACAACTCCTCTGTCAGACAATTAATAGACAAATAAGGGTGTTCTGAGTTGCCAAAAACAGATGCAATACTCCCTCTAGTTATTTTCTGCTTGGGTGTTACCTGTCTTTGGATTGAGGACTGACAAGGATTTTTATGCACCCTACTGTGCTTTCCCCTAGTGTCAATACAACACAAAGACATTAGCACAGAGTTATTAGGGTGTAACACTCTGTCTCTGTTGCATTGATTGTCTTGTTTAAATTAGACAACTTAGTTAACATCAATTATAGTCTTTGTCTCATCGAGATGTGATGTAAGATCAATTATTATCTTAAAGAATCTGACATATTGGACATTTGTGGATCCGTACTTATGTAAAGTTTGGCCCGAGGTACGGCCATGTTCTAACCTAAATGAAGCATTCATCATCTCAGACTCATAATTTCTATCTGTCTGAGCTGTAATTTGTCAGCCTCAGGTCTACTTAGGCTCAGATGTGCTCTGAATTGTGCAGTGAGTTAATTTTAGCAAGTGCAAACAAGCATGTCCGCATGCTCACCCAACAGAGGGTTTTTTGTAATGCTCTTAACAGAATATTCTTTTCCTCCTTTCAAGGATTCTCAAATTAATAAAAGTGGTAAGCATTGTTAAACATTTTTTTAGGGAAATAAATCATTACTACAGTGACTCAAATGTCATTAAAAAAAAAGGTAAGAACTTGGTCGTGGCAGTTCCTAATCCTGCCTACGTAACTCAGATTGGGAAATTGTTTATCCAACTCTCCGACAATTTTAAAAATATTGTTTCATAAACTGAGTGTTATTCAAAAAGTACTTTGGTCTTATCAGCAGTGCTAGATGAAAAATTAGGGGACCAACAAAGTAATAAGTGTTAGAGATAGGGTTATGTTACTTATTTGTTACAGTGTACCGTGCACCAGGTCCTTATTCAGAATTCTTATCAGAATTCTCTGAGTTTTTATCAACTTTGGTACTTAAAACAGATAAAGTAATTATCGTAGGTGACTTTAATATTCATGTTGACAATGATAAAAATAGCCTTACTGTTGCATTTAACTCTATATTAGATTCTGTTGGTTTTTGTCAAAGTGTAAATAAACCAACCCACTGCTATAATCACACTCTCGACCTTGTTCTGACTTATGGTATTGAAATTGAGCAACTATTAGTCGAACCGCATAATCCTGCTTTATCCGACCATTTCTTAGTAACTTTTGAAGTACTGTTACTAGACTACAAAGCAATAGTCAAAAGCTCCTGCAGCAGAAACCTATCTGTTAGTGCTATAGCCAAATTTAAGGAAGAGATTCCACCAATACTTAACTCGATAGCATGTCTGCATGTAGGGGAGGAAACTTATACAAAATGTACACCACCCCAAATTGATCATGTTGTTGATAGTGCTACAGATGCGCTGCGAATAAAATTAGACTCTGTTGCTCCTTCGAAAAAGAAGAAAATAAAACAACATAGATTAGCTCCATGGCATAATGCCGAAACCCGCACAATAAAGCAAAAGTCGAGACAACTTGAAAGGATATGGCGTTCCACTAAACTTGAAGAATCTCGTTTAATTTGGCATATTACTCTCAATGAATATAAGAAAGCACTGCGTAAAGCGAGAGCAGCCTACTATTCTTCATTAATAGATGAGAATAAGAATAATGCAAGATTTCTTTTCAGCACTGTAGCCAGGCTGACAGAGAGCCATAGCTCGATTGAGCCTTCTATTCCCATAGCACTCAGTAGTAATGATTTTATGTGCTTTTTTAACGATAAAATTGTTACTCTTAGAAACAAAATTAATGACCTCTTGCCTTTGACCAGTATAGTGTTATCAACAGCTCCCGGAAACGTAAGTTCTAATATTACACTAGATAGTAAACTAGAATGCTTTTCAGCCATAAACCTTGAACAATTAAATTCAATGATTCTCTCTTCTAAACCATCAACGTGTATGTTAGACCCAATTCCAACTAAGCTGTTGAAGGAAGTTTTCCCATTAATTAGCACTTCTTTATTAAATATTATGAATATGTCTTTATTATCTGGCTATGTTCCACAATCATTCAAAGTAGCAGTGATAAAACCGCTTCTTAAAAAGCACAACCTCGATCCAGAGGTTTTAGCCAATTATAGACCTATTTCTAATCTTCCGTTCCTCTCAAAAATTCTTGAGAAAGCGGTCGCAAAACAGTTGTGTGATTACTTAAAAAACAATGATTTATTTGAAGATTTTCAGTCCGGCTTTAGAATACATCATAGCACAGAGACAGCTCTGGTTAAAGTCACAAATGACATTCTAATAGCCTCTGACAAGGGACTTGTCTCTATTCTTGTTTTGCTCGATCTCAGTGCTGCATTTGATACTATCAATCATGATATCTTATTGCAAAGACTAGAGCACTTAGTTGGCATACAGGGAACTGCTTTAGGCTGGTTTAGGTCCTATCTATCTGAACGCTCTCATTTTGTATGTGTCAATGATGAATCTTCCACGCAAACCAAAGTTAGTCATGGAGTGCCACAGGGCTCAGTGCTCAGACCTATTTTGTTCACATGATATATGCTTCCGTTAGGCAATATTATAAGGAATCATTCTGTACATTTTCATTGTTATGCGGATGATACTCAACTATATTTATCAATCAAGCCTGATGAAATTAATCATCTAAATAAAATTCAAGACTGCCTCAAGGACTTAAAAACGTGGATGACCTTACATTTTTTATGTTAAACACGACCAAAACTGAAGTTATTGTACTTGGCACGAAGAATCTACAAAACAAATTATCTAAAGATATACTAACTATGGATGGCATTAATTTGGCCTCCAGTGAGGAATCTTGGTGTTATATTTGATCAGGTTTTATCCTTTAACGCCCACATCAAATCAATTTCAAGGACCGCCTACTTCCATCTACGTAACATTGCAAAAATCAGGCATATCTTGCCTCAAAACGCTGCAGAGAAACTAGTCCATGCATTTGTTACTTCAAGGCTGGATTATTGTAACTCCTTATTATCAGGGTGTACCAACAAGTCAGTCAAGTCGCTTCAGCTGATTCAAAATGCTGCAGCTCGTGTACTAACCAGAGTTAGAAAAAGGGACCACATTACTCCTGTTCTGTCTGCCGTACACTGGCTCCCTATAGAACACAGGATAGAATTTAAAATTCTTCTTCTCGCCTACAAAGCCCTTAATGGGCAGGCGCCATCTTACCTTAAATAACTCATTATACCCTACTGTCCTACTAGGGCATTGCGTTCCAAGAATGCAGGGTTGTTGGTTGTTCCTAGAGTCTCTAAAAGTACAATGGGAGCCAGAGCCTTTTCTTATCAAGCTCCACATTTGTGGAATCAGCTTCCAGTTTGTGTTCGGGCGGCAGACACCCTATCCGTTTTTAAGAGTGCGGTTAAGACCTTCCTTTTTGATAAAGCTTAAAGTTAGGGCTGATTAGATTCAGTCCCTAGTTTTGCTGATGTAGGCTTAGTTTGTCGGGGGACATCTTACTTCTCTCTGTCTATACCTGTGTACTCTCATGTTCCGATTAACCCAGCTTCCCCAAATGTCTTTCTTTTTGGTATCTATATACGCTGGGATCCGGAGTCATGGATGATCCTGCGGTCCTGTGTCCTGCATCGCGAGCCCTGGATCTTGAGTCGTGGCTGTGGTCCTGGATCATAGGTCCTGGATGGATATCCTCGTGGATTCATCTTCCTATTATACACACATGCATTTCCAAACATTTGGACTACCTATGTTGCAAATGTATTATCTTTTCAATTTACACACGGCATCTATTGCATGTCTGTCCATCCTGGGAGAGGGATCCCTCCTCTGTTGCTCTCCCTGAAGTTTCTCCCATTTTTCCCATTAAAACTGTGGGTTTTCTCCGGAAGTGTTTCCTTGTACGATGTGAGGGTCTAAGGACAGAGGGTGTCGTATTGTCATACTGATATTTTGTACAAACTGTGAAGTCCACTGAGACAAATGTAACATTTGTGATATTGGGCTATATAAATAAACATTGATTGATTATGAATTACAAAGGAAAGCAACCTGCTAATCCTGAATCAGTGTTGACGTTCTCACACACATTGGATCAAGGAACAAACGATTTAGCATTTCTGGCATATAGCTACAAAAGCAATACATTATGTCCATACGTTTCCAATAAACTTATGGAATCATCCCTGACATTTGTATAATGTTTTCAGCTGTTTCAATGCTTCTAATATAATACATACATAACTGTATTTAACCTGAAAGTGTGCCTCACAAAGATATAACGTTCGTTGTACAGCTGTTGTTCATTGATTTAAAATTCTAAAAATCTAAATAAACAAGACAGATGGTACCATCATAACATAACTCACACTGATGGTCACAGTGAATACATTTTCAACCAATCAAGATAAACAAGAAACATATCTCATAATGTAAAGCTAAGGGGTTTGTTTGACTTTCAACTCTTATTCATTCCTTTTATTGCAAGTGTTCTGATTAAAAACAATGTAACACTAAAATAAAATAGACTTTTTACTGCCCCATGCTTCTCAAATATGCAATTATAATATCATGGGACATTTGGTAAATTAAAGAAGCCTTAATGACTGTTTGATTCTCATTTCAAGTATTTACACGAGTTGATTGCAGGAGATAAATACAGTGGGACTCGAGTGACTGCTGCTTCTCGATCACAATGTCCCGTCCGACCCATCTGCTGCCCGGCAGTGTGTAATCAACCAGAGCCATTTTATTGGCCTCTAAATGGAGAACTGTTTTGATTAATGATGGGGGGCCCCCGGTCTCCACATGCTCTAATTAACTAACCCCAATAGGTTTGTAGGCACAGTCTGAGTGTTAACACCCTAAACAAGCATGAAAGGAGGAATCAATGGGCGTAATGAGCTGTTTTCAGTACATTGAAGTTTAACTTTGATTTAAATTATTTGTTTGGACAATCACAACCTGAATGCTCATGTCTGTACAACCTTTGGTAAAATATCCTGAAACTGGACTCGAGCAAACAAGGACACATAAACCGTTATTTAGACAGGAAATAACTCAGGCTCGATGGGAAGCTGCTAGTGACCCCCAGTGTGTGTATGCGTGCCCTCGTGTGTGTTTCCACTAAATTAAGAACTTATTAGGACTTAAAAACCCTATCCTATTTCACGCGGGGAACCTCTGGGGGGAACCGGGGATTACTCTTCAAAGCCTGCGGCCTGGCTCTTTTTATGTTGTAACACTTAATATTTCATGTCGATGTGAGGGTCGGAGCATTTAGAGAGGCCATATGTCAAAAGTTAGATGTTAATGCTGCATGCATGGTCCTTGCCAGTAGCAAATTATATGTTTAAGGGATTTGACAGTCCTAACAAACAAGAAATAAATTATTTCCAATGAGCCATGCTGGAAAATGTTTTGATGTCTTCATTTGAAATACACAATTTGTTTGGGCATGCAGTAACAAGATGTCTTCCTTTCTTCAGTTGTTACTTTGAAATGATATTGCATAATCTGACAGATTTTGATAAATGACACTTAAATGTAATAAGGATTTAGGATTAGGAGTGTCAAATGTAAACGTAAATTATTTAATAACAACAAGTCCTCAGGGCAGTGTTGATGTTTACTTATCTTTTAGCCAAATAGTCTAGAAAAAAATAGTACCAACTACTATAAGAGGTGTTTTTACATTAAAAACAGGTATTTTGACAGCATCAAATCAGAGCTGCACAATAGTTATTCTCTGTTCTTAAAGCTTTTTGCAAGGAAGGTTTCAAACAGCTTTGAATGTAGCATCAAACTGATAGCATTGTTGTTTTTCAAAAGACCCCAACCAGGGCCCCTGTGCCCATACAGCTTCATATAAACAGACACAGAAGAGAAATGTAGTTCTGTTACAGGGTGGTGTGAAGCCACAGACACCACAATTAGAAACGTCTCCTCGTGACTTCAGGTTTGTTATAAAAGACCACAGTCATGATTAAAAAAGGCTTTTAGTACTTTAGTCACTGCCAGTATTAAAAGTGTTTACACAGAATCAGACTTTGTTGTCTGTACAGTAGGGATGTGCATCTCCATCACTGAGGCCGATGCGATGCGCATCTCGATACGTTGCCACGATACGATACATTAACGATACATTTGAAACACCAGGCGATGCGATACGATACACCCCTGTTGCGATACAGTTCGATACGATACGATTCAACACGATGCAAAAATAATGATACTTCAATATGGTACGACAGAGGATTTTTGTTTTATTCCTTATATGCAGCAAATCATACATTAACAAAAAACTTTACATATTTGGTACTGCACATCCCATCATGCCGTTTATTTTTTTACCTTTAAAAGCTCTCCAGAGTACAATTGTATAACACCTCACAGTTAATCATGAGCAATGCATGCTTACATTGTTTAACAATGTGCAAATAACAGCTACCATAGAGCAATGCCCATACAGCTGCCAGCCTGATGTGCTTAACACTCATTCATAGGCTAACTCACCAGTGAGCAGAAAGCACTGGGTTCTATATGAACAATAAAGAATACAAATAACCTTTCACAAACAGGTATTTCATAACTGCTTACAGTGAGGAAGACATTTAAATTATTATTGGCCGTCACAGGCTGCTGTAAACTAAACACCACTCTCTCTGACAGAACACCTCACTGAGTGATTTAACTCATGTCTAACTTTCAGGTTTCTCTTTTCAGCCGCAGACCCCATGTCGCCTCTTTATGTGCGTCGCTAAGTTCCTCGTACTTCTTGTGTACTTTAAATCGGCTCGGCATCGTTAACAATTTGCGAGCGATTTTTCAAGTTGACCGTCTGTAGTATATAGTGCCGCGCACATATACCATCAGGACGTTACTGATGGGGTGCGGCTGCGGAGTGATACTGTGTGTATGCAAGCCTGCATCTAGGACGGATCTATGTATCATGGCTGTAGACCTGTTAAGTAATGAAGATACCTCATACAAAGGTCTACGGATACCTTATTACTCTCCATGACCTGCGGTCAACTATATAGCATAAAGGACTATTACACCGTCTTTCTTGAACAATCCGAAGTGTTGCCAAACGTTTGATTTGTAGGTATTTTTCGGTGCGCTGTGTTTCTCTTTCTCCTCAACTTCCGTGTGTGTTGATAACTGAGACTCTCGGCCTCCGTAGAGGCGAAGCAAATATCAAAGATCGTCTCTGCTGAGCGTTGACAAGATGAGGGGATTTTATATGAATGAATCGTTTTTTTACCGATGCAAAGACGCTACGCAATCGATGCATCGCGAGTTCAACCCGGTTCAACCCAAACTGAAGCCGATGTGCACTCTTTCAACCGGTGCATCTTGAACGTTTATGCCGGTGCACCGATGCGAATCTTAACATCTCTACTGTACAGTCATTCCACTATAAAGACTGCTGTCAGATAAATATACATCTGTGTAATTGTTGGCTGACCTATTAGGAAGACAATTAAAGTTAAAAGTAATGTATGTAAAGCAAAAATAGAAGAAAGGTAAATGAGTTGATGAAAGCTGTGCTGATGGAAACAGATAATTATGTATGAATCATTATGTTGTGCGCTCTTGTCGCGTCATGTTTTATTCAATGGGCTCTTTTATTAGAAGCAAACCTCTGTGGAAATGTCTCTCCACCTTGTTCTATCTGTCATCATATTGCATTAGTTTTCTGAGCTAAACGCACCGAGGGAGGATATCAGATTTCTCGCGGCGATGAGACAGAGATGGATTGTGAATCAAAAAGACAGACAGGTCGCTGGTGGAGACAGTCCTCATGTTCCTCTTCACAGCTGCTGCCAACAGCAGGATGGTTTGGGCTCATTGTGTTATTTAGAGTCTCTGACACAACAAGGAAACTCTATCCGTCTCCATTATGATGAATTCACTCATAAATGTCGTGGCTCGGTTTCAAACAGGGGAACCTGTTTTGTGATTTTGTAAGGCTGTCACTTAACCTGCTTACTACTCATCCCCATTAAAACTGTCTCCGGAGATATCACTGGGGAGTGTGTGTGTGTGTGTGTGGTAGGGTTACAGGAATGGAAACCAACTGTTCTACATATTCTTTTAACTCTATTTCCCACTGTTGTTTGTTTTCTCTATTCAGACACAAACAGTTTAGTGTCTTCCCTCAAATTATGCAAAATCAAATGTTGTTGTGGGTTGACATAAATGTCCTCACTGATTCAGTGTCAGAGGGACATTGGCTGGTGGGAAGTGTAGAAACTGAGTCCCTGTCGATCCTTGACTGCTCTCAGTCTGGCGTTCACAGACAGCTGATGTTGTCTGCTTAACGATTTTCATTCCGTTTCTTATTCAGGGTCAGCATTGCCAGATCGGACATTTTAAATTGTACAGATGCTTAAAATTAGGGATGCTCCGATCGCCAATTTCGGGGCCGATCGCCGGAATCAGTATCGGCCGATACCGATCGCCGATCCGATCGAGTGGGCGGGGCCTAAATGGAAGATTTAAACATCACTTTAAATCTTCCATTTAAAGTGATGTTTAAAACTCAGTTAATGGGGCTCATTCACTGGAGCTTCCACAAACAACAACAATCAACTTAATTATTACATTCAAATGATGTACATTATTCAAGTTTACATTCACTTTGGATAATAACACGGGAGAAATGAGCGGAAGCGCTCTCTTTTCCTCTCTCCCTCTCTCTCTCTCCCTCTCCTGACAGCCTGTCAGTATCTCATGCAGCTCACTGATCCAGTAAGAGTGACCCGACAATGAAGAATACATATATTTATAATAACTAGTTTAGCTTGTTCCAGAGGTAGATAACATAGCTAAGTGTGTTAGGTCTAACTCTTACGGTACGTCCACACAGCAGCTTTTCAAAAATCTTGAAAATCTTGGAGCTGGGCGTGTCTGAAAGCTTGGGGATTTTTTGCGAGGAACGCGACCAACAACCAATCACATGAATCTCCCGCCCCCGACATACAAAGCAAAAAGCCCCGGGGATTTTATCCCCAAACAGGCGAAAACTTACCAGTTTCACCCACTGTCTCTGCCACCTCCCTCCATGCCTGGTTCCTCCGGTTTGTATCCCGGTAAATAGTTCTGGTCGTAAAGAACCGGGTGATTTGCTACCGTAATTTCTCGTTTGGAATATGAGGAAATGAACTGCGGTCTGGTTCTCCCTGTGTGTGTGTTTTGCTGCGCTTACCGGTCCGGCGGGCGGAGCTACAGGATTTCTGCTTCACACACGTTGCATACCGCTATTTTACTGTCTTTTTCGGACACCTTAAAATAATGCCAGACCGGTGAAGCCATTTTGGCGAGCTTGTTTTGCCGCACACAGAGAAAAGTGTCATGTATTTTACGTCATGCGATCGGCTCTCGCGATCGGCATGTTTAGAGAGCACCGATCGATCGGTAGAGAGTGAGTATCGGCCGATATCGATCGGTGACCGATCGATCGGTCACCGAGCATCCCTACTTAAAATTCTTATTTTGTGGAAAACAAATGTGATTTTGTTTTTTACACAAATTGTATTAAAGGTCACATGTCATGGCCATTTCCACTGATCATAATTCCATTGTTGAGGTCTAATAGAATAGATTTATACTGTGCAATTTTCCAAACTCACATTGTTTCGCATACAGCATCTCTGTAAACTACGTGTATTCACTCTCTCCACTAAACGGCTCGTTGCAGCTCTTGCCCCCCCCTCCCTGTGAGCCCAGTGTGCTCCGATTGGTCGGGACGTTGTGAATCGCGCTAAGCTCCGTGGAGGTGTGATTTCCTTGTTTAGCGAAACACAGCCAAACTCACCCTGAGCACACACAAAGTCACAGCCGAAATAAAAACAATAAATGTGGCTTGATATTGAGTAAGAAAAAGGTTGATAAACGGTGTGAGAATGGGTCTGCACAGAGAATTTCGCCGCGATCCCAACTGTCTGTTATCAACCAGGGAGGAGAGATCAGCAGAGCTGCATGCACTGAGTGTGTGAGGAAGTCCGTGGATTGGTCAATTTGGACCAATCAGCGGGGGCTTAACGTAACGGCTCCACGGATTGGTCCATTTAGTTCCGGGTACGACATGACATCAGATGTCCCCGGAAGAATCAAATGGATGATGGCGTTTTGGGGAGGTATTTTCTGTGTTAGAGTTTTACTCGCTACAGGGTGTACTTTGAGGGCCAAGTGGAAGCGCAACCAAAAACGGGCCCCGCACGGCTCGGCACGCTTAAAGCGAGCTACCCGCTGCAGTGGAAACGCGCCATAAACTGACTAACGTTAGTCTAATGTTATGTTTGACTCGTAAAGGACCACAACATGAGTTAGCTCCCTGTGCAGTTAGTTCGTTCCGGGTTAGTAGTGGCTAGATAGCGGTGTACTGCAGACATAAACTAGCTACCATTCCAGCCAACATTAAATGCTGACAAACGTTAACTAACACACAGCTGGCGCCGCTAGCTAGGTAGCTAACATTAACTACTAACCAACCAAGCACGAACAAACCGCACGGAGAGCTATAAGATAGTTAGCACTACCGAAGTGCACAGAACTCAAGCTGCACAACACACTACACAAACGTGGAATTAATTTAGCCAAAGTTAGTACTTACTTATCATTGTTCCCTTCATGAGAGACAAGCGGGTGCCTCCGCTTTAAATGCTCCAACATAGCTGTTGTGCTAGTGTGGTATGCCAACTCC
This sequence comes from Gymnodraco acuticeps, assembly GCF_902827175.1. Lineage (NCBI taxonomy): Eukaryota > Metazoa > Chordata > Actinopteri > Perciformes > Bathydraconidae > Gymnodraco > Gymnodraco acuticeps. The sequence continues at coordinate 4,772,518 of NW_022992250.1, forward strand.
ATTTGGCAAAGACTGCAAATAACAATGCCTTTGCGTTTTGGACTCAATTTAAAGTATTCCCATGCTTTTGAAGACCAAGGGCGAGATGTTTTTGTTTGGGGGCTTTTTGCAGGGCTTCGTGCGCAATCCTGTGAGGAGGAGGTGGTAGCCGTTTCAGTCTCCATTGTGTTTGAAGTGCGATTGCGAACTGCTTGTTGCTTTGGGTGACCCACTTGTGTGTGGCGATGCGTCGACGAGGAAATCTGTCGTCGACGAGATTTTGAAGTCGACGCGTCGCTACAGCACTAATGTTTATTGATCGTTTATATTACCAAGGTTTAATTATTCCGTTCAGTCAATGGTTGTGGTATCAGAGCATCCGCCGGGCTGTTTGAATCGGTGTGCTCTTCCTCCTGTGTCCTCGTCCCTTCCTGTCACCTATGACCCGTTTTATACACCCAGCTAACCCCCGCCACCAAGTGTTCAAAATAATATTGCAGTATACATATAAATAAAGTAATCTGACACGCCAAAAACACCCATAAAATGGCTCCTACAATACATCTACATCTAAGCATGATTGGCTGGATGGAGGTTATGTTAAAAGGAATTTGTAGACAGCAAAAGACTAAAACCAACTTCTAATGAAAGCTTCACAAAGTGGTCAAATTGGTGTATATTATGGGACTTATTGGCAGTATTGATCATACATCTTACAGTGGGTACAATTATTCTACAGATACAATTTCTTAACATCTTGCAAGGCTGTCCAGTATCCTTATCTTTGCCTGAATAAAGTTAGAGCTCAAGTTAAATTCTTCTTCTTCTTCTTCCAAGACTCACTCTTATCAGTTTCTTGCCATTTTCATATAACTGTTTCACAAACCGGGCTTTATGACAAGTCTGACATTTCCCCACAAACCGGTGACCTGAAACGCTCCAAATGTGTATATTTAATTTTTAACTAAATGTTATTTACCACTATTATTGATATGAAAACTTTATTCATTTGGAGGGATCAGTAGGTTTGGTTAAGTTTGAATTTGAGCCTCTACCATTTGAAGTGGAAGAAGCTGGATGTTTCAACTCTTTGTCCAATATCTTTTTTAAGCTATTTCGACTCTGCTCTACTAGTTCTCAGGTCATATCGCTGAATACAGTAACTGCAGTACCTGCAGTACAAGTACAGTAAGTGTAAGGTGAAGGGATGCTGGGAGGCGTTTCAGTCTGTTGTTCTTTGTAGTTTTGTTATTTTGACAATAAATGGACCAAACATCAACAATGTATAGTACTCTTTTGTCCAATATTTCTACAGAAGTTCTCACTTGAGTACTTATACCCCCCGATTTTGAAAACACTGATCCATTGGGTATTTTTCTATATTCATTATAATCAATATGTTGTCAGTAAATTATCTTGCACAATGGCCCCCCCTTGTGAGAAGATCAGAGTCTCACAGCACCATGATCTTAAAGTTCCCAAAGGAGGTTAGGGTTAAATGAGGGTAGATGTTTTATCATATGCTTACAGTCTATGACAGCATTCAGCAAAACATGCAAAGAAAACATCTTATATAGCCCAGCGTTACTTTTATTTGTCCTTATCACCAAGTCTCAGAATTAAAATGAAAGTGTGGAGTAATAAGAAAATTGAAGAAAGAGTTGAAAGAAAGTGGGCAGATATAATGCAAAGGCAGCAGGAATAAAATGATAAAGATTTCAATCAAAGAAGGCAAGATGCAGCCATTGTGTATCTAACTTTACATTTTATTTACCCTTTATTCTTCCAGGAATATTCCCATTGAGATTCAGGGCAAAACTAACAGCCAGAATAAGTTGCCACAAACAGTGTAGAACCTTTTCACAAAAACTTGACAGTCAAATTATCAATGGTGGACACCCGAATCCAGAGTTACCTTTTAAATCCATGTCCATGAAATGTATAGGCCAGCTCATTTTGTCAATTTCTTACTCTCTTTCTCTACTTGAAGACAAGATTGTCTGCCAAAGTTAGAGCAGTTTAACATGTTTCCTTCTCACTGGTTTGAAAAATGCGGGACACATGAACCCACCAATCAGATGTGACCAACATTTTAATTATATTCTTATGGCAGTTTGTGGGTTGTCACTTTCACTGTTCATCCAACATGATCAAATCTCAACCACACAATCCCCATTGAGCATGTGTTTGTATGCCTGATTTTTCCTAATTCACTCGTAAAATATATAGTTGGAGTTTAAAAAGGCATGTTAGTGCAGAAGGATACAGCTTATGAATTTGTCAGTGTTCTTAATGAATTGATTGTCTGTAGATAGTGTCCCCTAAAAACCCCTGTTGATATCTGTAAGTGAACAATGAAAGTGGATATGTCCGAACCATTATTAATAACTCCTTTCCAACATTAAAATTAAATAGGCTTTTATCCATAAAACCTTGATTTCTGAATAAATATAAAGAGCCAGCAGATGTCACTATGCTTCCTCTGAATGTGATGACAGGAGTTCTCACTAACATTGTTAACAGTCACAGATATTTTATTCATGAGGGACAGAACAGAAGCAACATTACCCATCGACCCCATACAAATATTGATTTTCTTTTCCTTTTATAAAGGAAATTCTAGCACAATTTGGGAAACTAGTATAAATTTAACCCAAACAATATGTATTTGTTAAAAAATAAAAGGTTTGTAAACAGACAAACACATTTTTCAGTTGTTTTTTCTCACAAGGGTTTACATAAAACGGCTCAAATTTAGCATAATTTAAAAAAGAAAATTGTTGTAAAAGAATGAAGTGTGTTATGATATGATATAAAGTTTATTACATCAGGTTTACATCATACCAAATTGCAGTATTTTAGATATTTATTGTGTATTATTGGGTGCATCAGGATTGAGCTTGGTGGACCTTTTTCATAGTTTCCCAATTTATATAATTGTATGTATGTGATTTATGCCCAAATATGGACATCTTTAGAATTCCACATGCAGATGGAAGTGTACGTTTATCAGAATGACGTAAAAAAAGGCTTGAATGGTATTTGTTTGGATTTGGTTGGATTTAAGGCGACAAATGTGTCATCAGAGAGTTGTCATTTTATCGTTCTCCAGCTCCTAGTTGTTGTGTCTCTTTCTCTGTTGCAGAGGTTGTCGACCACACTGCACCAGAGCCTGTACAGTCCAGTGGTTATTCAAATCCCGACCACGTACTTCAGAGTTTACTCATTCTCCTCTGTGTGTGTGTGTGTGTGTGTGTGTGTGTGTGTGTGTGTGTGTGTGTGTGTGTGTGTGTGTGTGTGTGTGTGTGTGTGTGTGTGTGTGTGTGTGTGTGTGTGTGTGTGTGTGTGTGTGTGTGTGTGTGTGTGTGTGTGTGTGTGTGTGTGTGTGTGTGTGTGTGTGTGTGTGTGTGTGTGTGTGTGTGTGTGTGCACACCCACAGTGTGACCAAACCTACATGAGTACTAAATGATTAATCACTGTGTGGAATAGACTCTCCCCTGCTGCGGAATAGTATCCATAGCATATACACACACACAGTCATACAAATCATGTTTCTATCTAACACTACGATCATCATCATTCTCCCTTAAAGAATGATTGTCGATTAGAGAGGGAAGAATGAACCAGTACAATGGTTTAAGTGTTATTGGACTGACACCTCGGAACAAAGCAACTATTGATTTCACTCCCCCTTGTTTTAACTTTTTTTCTGATTGCCTCTGAACGTTATTAAGTGTTGTTCAATGGAGACACCAAACAACTAACATATTGAGCGGGACCCTCGTAAATAAATTGGGGAGGATTATAAAGTGTTCTGTTTTTGATCTTTAAAATTAGGAAACGATCATAGAAGATGCAGCTAAGAAATTAAGATGTGTTAATGATAGTTAATGTTGTACTAATTTAGTCAAGGCTTTCATTAATTTCCCCATGCAGCAAACAGCAGTTTTACAATGTCCTGTTTAAGGTGTATTTGCAAGGTCAAACAAATGCACAGGCACATATTAGCATTTAAATGGAGGATCAGTGTCCTTTTTGTTCTTGTAAATGCATAACAAGTCACCTGCAGGGTTTGAAGTCATATTTGTAAGTATTGACATACAGTCCTTTGCTGTTTAATATATCTAATACTGTACATTTAACTGATGAAACTGCTGTGTATTTACCCCATTGTGCACATCTTCTACTTGCTGAATTGACCTATTCAGCTAAAAAAAATATATATGTATAGTGAAGTGTGCATGTCCAACATCAAGGATTTTCAAGGGAAATGCCGAGTTGCTTGTCTATCAGGGCTGAAGTTGTGATGCACCGTAATGCATGTCAAAACTGTCAGATCCTGTTTGGGAAAGCGCCTTCAACATGCACACTGCAGATGTTTCTTAACCAATTTGATAACATCCAGCTAATTGGCAGCTTGTTAAAGGTCCAGATGTCCTGTGGTGTTTAATCGCCCTTTGCATCACTGGCAGCAAGTTGACATCAAGAAACCCTAATAGTTGCTTGTTTTTTCCCTCATTTGTACACTTTAAACTGATGTGTTCTAAATAGGATTCATACTAAATTAAAGACAACAAGGCTTCTATGCAATTATGTGTTAGTCTCTTTTCCACAGCTAGTGCTAGCTATGACTAGTCATACTGTATTAGGAGTAGCACAGGCGTAACGCAAAAGCAGCGAAATGATCCATAGTTTTTCTGAGATTGTTGTCGGCTGTGTCCAAAATTACTTGATTTTCTTCTATATATTGCATTATAATTACTGTCTACCATCTGTGTTAGTATTCAAGTATGTAAATACATCCTTTACAATGCCCTCAAGAAATGCACAATGCATGCTGTGCATTTTAAATGTTCAAAAAATGACGATTTAGCAACTGCAAACGTAATTAAAGTGTCCAAAATAATTTAATGCTCACTATTAAATAAACGATTTAGTTTATTTTACATTAGTAATGATTGCATGAACAAAGGAGTGATTTCTATGTCAAAATGTCCTCTGGGGAAAAGGACAATGATGATAAGCTCTTCCACTTTATAGTTTGCTTAATGACAGACTTGTCATTGAACTCCCAGTGAGCAATGCTCCAACAATGCTGTCTCCCTTTTGTGGGTCAGTCAGTTTTTTTTCGAAAAAAGGACAATAGTTCTCAAATTTACTGGCATTTCTATGTAGCCTACAGTACACTCAACTGTAACATGACCCGAATCAGGGACAAGCTAGCAGCACAGGGACAATAACACCACTTGTTTCAAGTTGAGTAATTATTGCAGTTCTAAAGTCCTGATGACAATCAAAAATATAGCTTAAAGTTAGTTTTCTGGCTAGAGCTACCAAGAGAGGAACAGAGTATTAAAACGTAATTTAAACGTTGGATGCAGATGTATCCCAGAAGTCGCTAAACAATTAAGAAAAATGCTGTTTTGATATTTAGAGAACGGTGACTTGGCGGGGTTTTGATTGCTTTCTAGTTGTTTCCGCTGTCAAACTGTTTAACCTGAGATTAATGAGATTTAAGAGTTTTTCCAAAAACCCATACCTCCCCATTAATGAAGAATACATTTACACCTGGGTTTCTTTGTTTGTTTTTCTCTTGTGTTTTTGCATTATCTTTACTTTGTCAGAGAGGCATGGCAAGTGACATAGCCAACACATCCTCACTCCCAGGTCGGCCTATGTTGACGTTATGTCAAGTCCCCTGTCGGCTTTTTCCAACGCAAGGGGGGGGCCTTAGCGTCCATTTTCAACGCAAGGGGGGGGGGCCTTAGCGTCCATTTTCAGCTTTCCGGGATGTCCATATGCTTCTATAGACGCTCATGGAAGCACGGCATTCGTTTGTGTCGGCTGCCCTTAAAGGCAATGTGAGCGTCCATTCTCATTGGATAACGGAGAATTGTACACCCGGAAGTAAGTATTCCCCTTACTGTCGATTGGTTTTACAGTGATATCTGCACTACTCATCGACTAAAAAACACCAGATTATCCTTGTTAATTACACAACATTGATTGGTTTAAATTGTGTGCAATGCTTTTGTATTTTTCCCCTTCGATTCGGAGAAACAAATATGTTTTCGGAGTAAAGGATGGCAGAAGACACTACACTACCCAGAATCCCCAGCTATCGTTTGGACTACACCATGTGCTCTGTTTGACGTCACGTGATCTTCAAATTTCTCCCTGAAGAAAAAAAAAACATGGCCGAACTTCGTTTTATTCTCGATGGAAAATGCCTATTTTAAAGTTAGTTTGGCCATTAAAATGCGTTTTGATGTCATTTGATGCGAGAAATATGAGTTGTTATTTCAGATTATGTGTGCAGTGGATGTACATGATCTTTAGTTTGCTAGTTATTACGAAGATTACTTCAGGAAATTGCGTCCATAACGTTTTCATTGTTACCAAGGTGGTTGCTAGGGACGCTGCTATCGATATTATTTCTGTTATGTTGTGTAACTGTTTAATGGTGTTATCTTTATTGCTACCCCCTTCCCCGTCAAGGTATAGTGTTGGTCCACAGCGAAAACATATTAGTTTAAGAAAATCCGCATCTAAAGATAGCCTACGTTATTTCCCCCTGTGCAATTCCAGTCTCACATCTCACAGCACATCGTCATTAACAAATAACGGAAACAGACCGAAAACATTGAAAAAATATACAATAATACTTTATTCCGAGTGTGCTTGCTTTTCTCTTTGGAAGTCATCACATAACGGCATTGTAATACACGGTTCGGCTGCATTAAATATTACATATCTGCCGTAGTTCTGTATTTATAGAGCCCTGATGAGAAGACTTCTAGACAAACATGAGGAACTGAAAACGTGACGTGGATCATAAATATATCAGCCATTAAACAACATCTTACATTTCTTTTCACACAATACGTCTCCTTGCAGTATCAACACTAATTCGGCTGTCTTTTATATTTGATCCAATTGGTAGATAGGCTGTATTTACACCATAAAGGTGCACAGCTGATATAAAGGGACACCTAGTGGTTAAAGCATGTTATTGAATTTCATTATTTTTATCATTAGATATTAATAGGATCCCTATAAAGTATATTAATTACTCGTTATTCTCTACTAATAGTTCATTAAAGACTGTATATAATGACTATTTTGCACATCCCTTTCAAGATTTCAAGATTTTCTAAGGTTTATTGACATATCATATAGGCCTACACAACTATGGTGTAGTTATGCATTGAATGAAAAACTTGGGTCGCAGGTTCCTCAATAGTGCATTACAAGACATCTATCAATATTTGTGCGTACCTCCAGCAATGTTAACTATGTTGAAGCACTTATTTTAACTGATATTATACATAATGTATTATACTCTTATAAGATGTATGTAGATATTTCATCTCCGACCTTGTCAGGTATTGAACAATCAATAAATAAAGAACACAGAATTGTTGAATATAAAACACAGAATTTGTGTGATTATACTAAATGATTTACAAATAAACACCACTGCATATTTAACTGTTACACATGCTGATGTAACGCAAATGTTCCAACTTGAGATCAATAAAGTATATCTTATCTTAAGCTGATCGATAGCTATACTGCCATATTTGCAAAATGTGCCTCTGAACCTTAACAAGTGCATGTTTCAGGCTTATCAATTAATGTAATGTAATGTAATGTTATCAATTAACAACAGGGGTCACAAACATAAGACCAGCTGTTAAATAAAGCTCTTCTGACCTTAGCTGGCATGTGTGTATATATATTAATGCTGCCCATTATGGGCACAAGCAATTTTCACCCATTTATTAATTATATGTTTTAAATGTGAGTGTTTCCTATCCCCTAAACCTCCAGGGATGTACACAGTTTAATACTGGCAACTCCTTTATAATGGGAAATACGAAAACGTCTTTTAAAACTACAACTCCCAGTAGAGACGTGCCATAGATAAAGAACATGTTGCGAAACAGAATAGCCAGCATTTGTAGTTCTGGGGACAGGGTGGGGGAGGGGGGACGCGGTGGACCCGTTCAAATCCAGTTTTGGACAGTCTGCGTGGTTCCATCCCATTTCAAGTGCTGTTCGAGGCTCGGCGTAACCCTCGGAGCACACTCTCCAATCACAGAGCTTGAGGACTATCACGGGGTTTGTCAAACAGAGCACATGGTGTAGTCCAAACGATAGCTGGGGATTCTGGGTAGTGTAGTGTCTTCTGCCATCCTTTACTCCGAAAAAAACATTTGTTTCTCCGAATCGAAGGGGAAAAATACAAAAGCATTGCACACAATTTAAACCAATCAATGTTGTGTAATTAACAAGGATAATCTGGTGTTTTTTAGTCGATGAGTAGTGCAGATATCACTGTAAAATCAATCGACAGTAAGGGGAATACTTACTTCCGGGTGTACAATTCTCCGTTATCCAATGAGAATGGACGCTCACATTGCCTTTAAGGGCAGTCGACACAAACGAACGCCGTGCTTCCATGAGCGTCCATAGAAGCATATGGACATCCCGGAAAGCTGAAAATGGACGCTAAGGGCCCCCCCCTTGCGTTGAAAATGGACGCTAAGGCCCCCCCCTTGCGTTGGAAAAAGCCGACAGGGGACTTGACATAACGTCAATATAGGCCGACCTGGGAGTGAGGATGTGTTGACATAGCAGATGATCTATAAATGATGTGTGAGGTTTATTATGTGGGGCTAATACAAAGAAAATGTCTGCTGCTCCTGATCCAGTGGAGTTTGTTACCTTGTGAAATAAAAGCAATTAGTCTAGAGAGCTCATTTATAGATTGAATAGCAACATTTAAAGGGAACCAGATCTTATAAAGCACGATGAATTCGGTATCAGTGACAATAGGGCTGAACTAATAATAATAATAATTTCAGTTCTGAGCATAACATTTTATAAACTGGACATTTAATTGGTTGATACATCTTGACCGATTTTTCTTTTGCTTTATAAAAAAAAGTCTATACTTGAGTTGCAATTTTTTAATTTTTAAGACGTATTAACCAAGGTTATTTAAATGTAGATGTCCCTTATATAGAAAGACATGTCTCTGCTACAGTGAGAGCATCTTAGTTGAGCCTAATAATTCAAATGTCTATGAGATTAGTAGCAGCTCTGATCAAAGCAGCTTCCCCTACTTCCCCTTTTCACACACTCTCTGAATTCATTAATCTGTATACACCCCTTTCCGTTTCGAGCCTCCTTTCACATACTCAATCCCTGCCTTCCAGACTTACTCCATGATCCAGAGATGTTCTGCCCCACATCCTGAGCCCGCCGTCAGGCTGCAGGAGGCTTTACGGCTCTTTCGTACTGAGCCAGAAAGCCAGGCAGGACAATGTGAACAAACAGACTCCTATATATGAGGTATGGAGTTATTGTATCACGTATACGGCCATGTCACAACCTAGTCCTTTGATAACAATTCTTGTAATTTACAGTATATTAATTTCATGTGAAGTTGTGCCTAAAGATCTTCTATTTGCAGAGGGGGGGAAACCCCATAGGCAGGTTAGCAACAACAGTTCATCATAAGGCTAAAGGTCAGGTCTCTGCAGACACAAAGGGCACACAGTACCTACAGGCCAAATGCATGCCATGAATCTCAAAGATATTCACACTCGGTACACAACTATGATAGAGATAACATAACAAACAGAAACATGTCAAAATAGCGCCCACTTATCTCAGTAAGATGTCTGCTCATGTTTCTCTGGTGAGTTATTCTGATACAAAAGATTCAAGATTCAAAGGTTTAATGTCATATCATATTAACAACTACGGTGTATGCCATGAATGGAAAACTTGGGTCACAGGTTACTCAACAATGCAATTAAAAGACATACAAAAAATAACAACAATAAAAATGGTGCTTTATTTTTTAAATCAGCATAACTCTCCACTTTGAATATAATATTTAGTATTGTCATATTTTATTACATTTTACTTTACTCAGTTTCTTACATATTTTGTGTAAATATTGTCTTTATTTTTCATTTGTTGCAATAGTCTTAGCTTTTATAATTGTAAATATCACCACTTATACCAAAGCACATTCCTCGTATGTGTAAACTTACTTGGTAATAAAACTGATTCTGATTCTCCCTACCTCTGAAAAGACAGAGGATACTCCCAGTTTTGAGGGGGGGGGGGTTTACACCTTGCTTAGCATGGCTTTTTATGAATCACGGTTCAACAATTAGTGTTATTGATCATATCAGAGTTATCACCATTAAATGAAATATGTAATCTTGTTGAATTTGCTATGTATAATCCATCTTTGCTGCATATATTTGTTTTTTGAGTTCATTTATCAATTAAATTCAAATATCTATTTATTTAGCCCTTTTGTGGGTGGGAATAAGTCTGTTCCCTTTTGTTTAAGTTCTACTGAACAAAAAGTGAGACAATTATATATTTCCTCTCCCCGGATTCAGACATAGTTACTGAAATGGAAAGCAAAGGCAATCCTGGATGCAACGAACAACATCAACAGCCCTCTATTGACTGGGGAAAAGGTCACATCGTCTTGTAGAGGCAAAATAAAACAAAACTGCGTTGATTAGTTTTTGTCTGCTTTGGGTCAGTCAAATTTCAACTGGGAGGGAATTTATTATACCAGCCATCCGACATTCACAACATGAGTACTACCAGTCGAGGCATCTCTTATGAGTCAGCCATTTGTTTGGTTTTTATTGTGGCATTTCACAGCCACACAATGTATAGCCTCCACAGTCATCACTGCGTTTGCTTTCCTTGGCAGGTTACTCACAGCATCATCCGGTTCTCTCTGATTAGTAACTTGTAGATGAGGCAGTTCTTGGCCAGCAAATAATTGCCATTTTCTTTCTTGTTGTTACCATGGTGATTACAATAAGAACTGGTAGCCTGGGATTTTTTTTTAACTCATCATTCCCTTGCCCTTTCCTCATTTCTTACCGTTTCCTCTCTCCGTATATATCTTTTGGGATGAAAGGCTGGGTATCAGCCTCTCTTCTCCCAAGCCAGCCAGTTGCAGACCCAAGCAGTGAGAGGGATTATCCCTCTATTTCTATTAGTCACACACTCATAAGCCATGTATCACTCTGAAGCTTTGTGTCAGCAACTCCACACCCAGAGAGGAGAGACTTCTCATTATTGGCGGATTGAGAGGTTTTAGCTTACACACGGAGCGCAATATTCTGAAAGTCAAGTCGTGTTTGAAGCCAGGCAAATGCATTTCACAGAGTACGACATGGTGTAATATGTTTTAACTTGAATTACTGCTATGACTCCGTAATTGGCATATTAGTTCAACTGTGCAGCATATTAGGAATGTTCTTTAATTACGCACATTTGTAAGGAAATGTTATAAATATCTTTAAAGGGTTACAGTACAAAGTGTCTGTGTATGAGTGTATGACATTTTTGGGCTTTTTGATCTATTTGTTACAGTTTTGTAAAGAAAGACTTTACCTCATGCATACATTCAGCAGGTCTGACAAAGTTCCTAAAGGAAAGGGTTTTGATAATTACCTCCTCGAGTAGCCATTTGCCCCGACAGTCTACTTACAACTATTACTGCCCCCTTCCTCTTCTTCAAACATCGCCATGCTGCCCTTCTCCTGCATTTTGTATTCATCACACTGTGAGGGAAGAGGCAGCTTGACCTTCAGAAATATTGCATCTCCCTTTCTTTGCATTACATTTTACAGCACTTAATTCAGGCAACAAGTGCATTTAACCATGAAAACACAACTCAAAAAAGCAAGAATCCTGTAAGTAGCTTTTAATAGGCCAAACCATTGTACTGTAAGTGCTACTGCATTTCAATAAATGCTTTGATCACACACTCCTATGGGAGGCAGGCAGAGTCAGTGTTGTAGGTATTCAAAGGGATGTAACGATCGATAGGTTTGGATCAATGTATCAATTATTTGATTAACTATCCAATATTATCGATTCAAAGTAAAAAACATGCTAGCGCCCGAAGCAAGCAGTGAATAACATTGCATTGTGCGGTATAAAGAGAGTAGCATTGGCTGAACCTTTTTAATTATTTTCATTAAAAACAATAGATTTGATACGTTTATAATTCCATAGAAACTTAAAGATACCTGTAATAAAATATCATATCGTTGTCCAAAGAATGAATATATTGTATCATGATTATAGTCTAGATTTACACCACTAGGTATTCAGTTAGTAAAATATGTGCTGATAAAGTGTGTGTAAATCAATACAAACATAATGTATTGAAATACATTTAAAAAACGTACAGACTCACCCTAGAGATTTGATGAAATACTCACATACTTCCCTTGTAATAATCATTAACCACCACCTGGGGAAGTATGTCTGTGTGCAGGAATACATCTTAATTCTCCTCATGTCACTTGTAAAAGTGGGAAGACAACTGTGTGATATATTTTCTTGCGCATTCATCTTCAGGCACAGGAAACTGTTGATGACTGCTGAGTCGTTGTGCATTCACATGTGAAAGAAGCTCCAAAGGCTTAAACTGAGGATAGTTGTATACAGGAAGTCAATGTACCATGAAAAATCTTTTGGACAATGCTGCAGGCGGAAATAAACATTTTATAGATCATTCACAAGTTTTTTTTCCAAAGGCGCTAAAAAAACTGAAGTAAATCTTTCTATTCTGCGCAAGATATAACAGCTGTCATATGTATTCAGCTCCACTTTTGTTCTCATTGTTTGTAATTTTCTTCATGCCATGGCTAATATCAAATTAGTTCAGTCTATGGTCCGGGTTAACCTTGACAGTGAGCTAGCATCAGGCTAGCATGCATGATACCAGGACTGAAGCCGCCCATTAAACATGATCATTTATCACAAAATGATAGAAAAGTATACATGGCGCACATTTTTTGACAATGTAGAGTAATCCCTTTTGAACTTGTTTTTTGCCACTTCTTAGGGCTTCAAAAACAAGCTGTGGAAACAATATTGACATTATAAACACATTTTTAGGTTGATAAGGCAAACAATGCAAATAGTGCCTTTTTACAAAGTTCAGCAATTAGAGAGAAAAGCTACATTGTCATTAAATAATTTGGAGTTATGGATCTATCCACCTGATAAGTTTCGACACCCTCCTGAGAGAATATCTGAATGTTTAGCTTCAAAATGCTCCACTGTGTTTTAAGAAGAAGCTTATTTTGTCTGCCATGCTTTCAGTGTCATTTGATTCATAGGTATTAATGTAGCCACTTTAAGGAATAAAGGTAAAAACAATGAATACATTGCAAAACACAACAAATTGAATGGAAGATGAGAGGAAAACAAAAACAACATTAATCACTAATTAAGACGTGACTCTGAATGAAAGCACTTGCTTTCAGTTTCACTTAGTAATGTAAGGACACTGACATCAGCCTGGGAGAGAGAAGATGGTGCAGCTCGCCTCATTTCCGATTCCCCTCATATCTTTATTTAATTACAGGGATCAATATTGTTTCCTATTCTCCAGTGAGTGTGTAGTTTTGGAATTATTTGCTTTCTGTCACTTGATGTCAATGTCAGTCTCTTTCTCGCTAATAAACTCGATTTAAATTAAGTTATCCTCAGTTTACAATCCATCTATCTCACTCTGCATATGAATATATTTTAAGACAGGTTGAAGTCAAAACCACAATTTAACTTTATGACTTAAAATGTACTTCTGTTAGCCCTGGAGCCTTTTAAACTTGTTTATATATTACACATTTATTGTGAATTAGCCCTTCAATCACCTTACAAATGATTCCCACTCCATAAAGTATAGTGTGCATTTAACACGTGCAAATAATGGACATAAAATGGTTGTAAGCATGCTAAATTGGTTCAGTGTATGTTTGCGTTTGCTCACATGAAACAGGCAGGATGTGTCTAAAAGGTGTGTTGACAACCCGACTCATGATTGATTGCTAAAGTCTGGTTACATTTCTCACCTCTTTAAATGGAGCTCACATGAATACCAAGCTGAAACATGATCATATATCGTACATCTCTATTTTCTCAGGAACATCCGCACCTGAGAAAATAATAAGAATCCGGATCAGCTATACAGTAAGTGGTTTGTTTTATTGTATTCATCCAGCACTAAAACACCCACTCTCCTATGTATGATTATATTTCGAAAACATAACACTAGTGGAATTATTATATTTGTTATGTGCTGAGGAATCTGAAAGCACAGTCATTATCTCTGAGTCTCTGGGTCAGACTGAATCTGTGAGGAAGGATATGATACATAGAAAAACAGTTTGAGATAGAAACCTGCTGTGTGTGTGTGTGTGTGTGTGTGTGTGTGTGTGTGTGTGTGTGTGTGTGTGTGTGTGTGTGTGTGTGTGTGTGTGTGTGCGTGTGTGTGTGTGTGCGTGTGTGTGTGTGTGTGTGTGTGTGTGTGTGTGTGTGTGTGTGTGTGTGTGTGTGTGTGTGTGTGTGTGTGTGTGTGTGTGTGTGTGTGTGTGTGTGTGTGGTGTGTGTGTGTGGCCTAGCATTACTATACTTGAGGGGACCTATACTTGTGGAGACCTAAATCTGTGTACACAGTCATGTGTGGGGACTCACCTCCCTTATGGGGACAAATTGGAGGTCCCCATGTGGGGAATCATTAATTTTAGGATGAACACTTGGTTAGGTTTAGGATTAGGGTTAGAATAAGGGTTAGGGTTAGGCATGTGTTGGTTATGGTTAAGGTTAGGATAAGTCTCCAGGAAATGCATGTAAGTCATTGTAATGTCCCCTGAAGTGATGTATACATGGTATGTGTGTGTGTGTGGGGTATGTGTGTGTGTGTGTGTGTGTGTGTGTATGTGTGTGTGTGTGTGTGTGTGTGTGTGTGTGTGTGTGTGTGTGTGTGTGTGTGTGTGTGTGTGTGTGTGTGTGTGTGTGTGTGTGTGTGTGTGTGTGTGTGTGTGCGCCAGCTGGGTTGATGATAGAGTGGATGACACATGTGAAATAGAGGTCACTTCTTCATCTAAAACACTGAAGGGAAGCCTTCTCCTTCAATGCTAGCGCTCCTGAAAGTGAAATATTTAAATATTTCGCACTTCGGGTGAGTGTGTGCGTCTGGCTCAGGAACAAAGCAGGTTTGCTCATTTGGATTCCCTGTGAGTCAGTCTGTCTACAGAGAATTAGTGAATGCTTTTTACTATTATATCAGAAAATAAACAGTGTAGAAACTGCAATTATTTAGAATTGAACATCAACTACTGAAATACAGACTGTAACTCAATTGGAATAAATTGGTATATTCATTATGTATGTATTATCCGGGTGTGGTTGCAGCATTTTTGAGTAAACACGTGCAGAAAGATATAAAAATTATAATAAATACGATTTGTATAGTGCTTTTCCTAATGCTCAAAGACGCTTACATATGCCCTGTACATTGGTTTGGTTTAATTCTGTACAGCTATATTGCATTTACCACACCTCAATGTTTGTGTTTGTTGTAGCTATGGCAATTATAGATCCACAAACGATGCATCATTTAGGAGACTATAGAGGAGTATAGTACATCAGCCCCCTTCAGAAATGTGACATTGTGCATCACCTGAATCTAAAATGCCTCCCTTATCCCAACACCCCACCCACAGCACACACTATGAATAATCCTGATCACCTGCCCTGTCCCCTCCAGGCTGGCAGAGTCTCAGTGCTGAGTGTGGAAACCCTGGAGGCGCTGGCACTGGGGTGGATGATTCATTTATCTTGGATAAAGCCTCCCACCTTCTCTTCTATGAGCTGATGCAGGTACAGTACAAAGGAGTGCTTCCAATGTTCGTTTATACCAACTGCCATCCAGCTTCACAAAGCTTTCTGTCACAGTCCCTAGTATCTACTCTGTCTCTATTTTGACTGTCTCTCTCTGTTCTTACTGTAGTCGCAAGCCAACTATATCAGATACAGTTGACATGAAATCTGTATGTTAGCTGAATACTGTGATTATCTATGCAAGGCATAAAGCTGGGGGTGTGCATGCGTTAGTGTCTCTGTCTAATCTCAATTTTCCACAACACTATTTGTTTTACTTATTTGTAATCAGTATCACTGCTGACTCCACATTACTGGCTTTAAGGGTTGGGAGTGATTAACAGCTGCTTCAGACTCAGCTATGCTAAAAACCTAAGCCTTACCTACTCTGTTGTATGTAACATTTTAGCCTTTCTTATGGCTAAAAAAACTCACAATATTATGATGAATAAATCCCCAATATAGTTATCTTTGCCACCATTTTGACTGTAAATGAGCCAGCCTATACACAAAAAACAAAGGTTATCCTTGAATCAATGAATAGCATTATTTGTAGTTTTACCCCTAAATTCTTGCCCTGTCATCAATATTCTGTGCAGCTGTAATGACCCCTTATCCCCGGACTCATTAAAGTGTCATCCCCTTATCTAGTCCTTTAATGATTTGGATTAAATGCAAGCAGGAAGTAACCTTAGTGGGCATTAGCTGATCAAAGGTCAAGACTAAGGCCCCGTCCACACGGAGACGAAAACGAACCGAGGTCGATATCAAAAAAGTCTTCCGTCCACACGGAATCGGCACAAGAAACGTGTCCGTCCACACGAGACCGCTCGGCCCGCTGGAGACGCTGTAGTACATATGCCGGGCCTGTAAGTGGCGCTGTACTTCCGCCACAAAATACACCAAAAGCAGCGAATAAGACCCCCCGAGCATGGTTGCCATGGTTGCCTGGTTGCCCTTCACTAAATCCACCGCGGAGAACTACATTTTAGTAACATGTAAATCATGTAGTTCTCCATGTCCACTTGTTGCTGATGGTTGTAGCTGTAGATTTTGCACTAACATCTGTAGCATGGTCAGTAGCGTCTGGAGCACGAAAGCAACCCTGTGATCCGCCATTGTTGTTGTTGTTGGCAAAACGCATCAGCAATGACGCGGGGGTGAGCAGGAGAGGTGGGGAGAGGCAGGGCTATGATCGTTTAGGGCGTACACACGGTGCCGCAAGCGTTACGTTACCAGACCTTCCCACTTTGGGATGCGTTATTGTTTGAGGGCTCCGTTTCCGCGGTTCTGTTACGGCCTCATGTGGACGAACCATCCATACGATAAAGAACTATAGCGGATAACACCCGTTCCGTCTCCGTGTGCCTAAGACGCCAACATTAGACCTGGGTCTTTTACTCCTTACAAAGAAGTGAGAGAATGTCCTTCACTTGTACATTTTCTGAATTCATTCATGTTTGTTTGTCGTTTGGCTGATCCCTACAGCACCAAGGTGAAAATAAGCTGGCTCCAGCAGAGAGGTATTTACAGAGCAAGTAGAGACAGAAAGATTTGGAAGACACATGGAGGGAGAGGAGGGTGAGGTAAGCATAGAGTGAAAGGTGGGCGTTGTGGAAGGTTTTATTATGTGTCTTCAGTGTGAAACAGCAGGAATGTAACAGGCAATTTAAAGCTGTTTTCCATGTTCAATAGCAGCCTTTGTTCGACAGCTTATAATTAGCTCGCCCACACTTAAGAAATAAAGGCACGCAGTGTCACTGAGGGGGACTTCTGGATGAATCACTGCATATGTACCACAATATGTTTACTGAAACCACATAGACGCTTTATCAGCTATAAATAATTGTCCGTCAAAATGTTATATGACGCTTCAATTTGATATGTGTACTTTGTATATGCACTGTTGTCCAAAAATGTAGTTTCTGCTCCAGTGACCAACATGGTGTCACAGAAGTTATTCATCTTTCTCTGCAGTCCAATTGTATTTAAAGAAGCAAAAGTAAAATAACTGATTCTGCACCATAGCTAATTTCATATTAATGTATATATATTATATATTTATCTACCTATTTATGTTTTGTTTATTTAATTGAATTGTTGCTGCTTTTTTCTTTTTTGCTTTACTTCAGCCATTTAGGGAATGCAGTTGTTATTGTTCCTTCAATAATCTATATCAAAAGGTCAACTAGCGTACTTGGAGGTCTACAGTATATATTTTTAAAACTATGCAGGTTGAAGAACATAATACAATCAAATGTAACTTAACCGCAGCACAATTAAAAATAAAATACAGCAATAAAAATGCTCAAACAGGTAGAATCATTTAATTGCATTTATTTGTCTGTCATTTAGTTAATCAGTCATATTGAGTTTGAAAACTCCTGTAGGGACTTGGCTAAGATCTCAATTTTAAAATGTACCCAGTTTTTTATTTTCAATATATTGCAGACCTGTTATGGTAAAATGCATTCCTTATTAATTGGCAACTGATCGTATGTGTTACATGTTATAAACTAATGCCAGCAGTATAATCATGCAGCTATGGTGCTGATAGGAGAGGGGGAGAAAGTGCTGTGTGGCTCTCTGCTTCAGAGGCACAGTGAGAGTGAAAGCTGGTACATCATGTGGGCAAGTAGCAGCTGAGTCAGGGGCAGAGCATGGTTCAGGGATTATAATTAGCTACAAATAGCCTAATGCACAAATTACTTTTGGTGTAGGCAGCTTTGGAAAACACAATCTAGCTAACACAGGAGCGAAGTGCATACACCTGTTGTACTATAGTTGTGAATATTGCTCCCAGCTGTGACACTATGACTCATACTGCAGGGATTAATCTGGAGTGTGTTGTTCAAGACGTTTATTAACATCCTGAGAGCAAGTCTTTCTCAGTTAAATATATTGTGTAGACGACAATCTCAATCAGTGATCTTTAGTTGTTCAAGCTCTTTCTTTCGGCACTTTGACCTCTGTGGTAGTTGCAACTTCATAGCTTAATTAACTTTGATTCAATACATTTAATTATCTATAAAGAGCTGAATGTTTGAAGCCTGTAATGTTACAGAACCTTGAAATGCACAGCTTTCATTTTCAGGTATTCACACAGCACAGAGATTTCACAAAAAACTGCTAAGTGCCAGAGAGGATGTGATGGCCAGCGCCAGTAATTATGATTTCTTATCAGATGTTTTCTGCGTGTGTGTGTGTGTGTGTGTGTGTGTGTGTGTGTGTGTGTGTGTGTGTGTGTGTGTGTGTGTGTGTGGCCTAGCATTACTATACTTGTGGGGACCTGTAAATCTATTTACACAGTCACGTGTGGGGACTCACCGCCCTTATGGGGACAAATTGGAGGTCCCCATAAGGGGAATCATTAATTTTAGGGTGAAGACTTGGTTAGGTTAAGGGTAACGGTTAGGGTTAGGCATGTGTTGGTTATGGAAAAGGTTAGGATAAGTCTCCAGGAAATGCATGTAAGTCAATGTAATGTCCCCTGAAGTGATGTATACATGGTGTGTGTGTGTGTGTGTGTGTGTGTGTGTGTGTGTGTGTGTGTGTGTGTGTGTGTGTGTGTGTGTGTGTGTGTGTGTGTGTGTGTGTGTGTGTGTGTGTGTGTGTGTGTGTGTGTGTGTGTGTGTGTGTGTGTGTGTGCGTGCGTGCGTGCGTGCGTCTGTGTGTGTGTGTGTCTGTGTCTGTGTGTGTGTGTGTGTGTGTGTGTGTGTGTGTGTGTGTGTGTGTGTGTGTGTGTGTGTGTGTGTGTGTGTGTGTGTGTGTGTGTGTGTGTGTGTGTGTGTGTGTGTGTGTTGTGAGATAATAAAAATAGAGGGATCAAATTATCAGACTCAAACTACAGGCCAGAAGGTCTTCAACACTTCACCCTAATTGCCATTTACCACTGAGGCTTTAGATAATAACGCTGATTTCATCTATTGATGATCTATTGAAACAGAACCAGAGATGTATTCGTCTAATGACCTTGGACATATTCAGGAGATAAGAGGTAACTCAGTGAACCACAGACGATACTCCAAGGGTTGAAAAAATAAACTTTGAACTTTTATTATTTCACGAGTTTTATCGGATCAGCCTTTCTAAATTGTGTAAGCTTAACATATATCTTTATTGGTTATTTATTGCGTAGTTCAAATTGTCAAATCTTTCAGCTAACCAGTTAAAAGTTAAAAAATATATTACAAAAAGCTTCGTAATCGGTTATCAGATCACAGTTAAAGGCATAACACATTTTTCAGTGTTGTGGTGGGAAATACAATCGTTTTGAAGGTATATGGGTTATCTGATGGCTAGATAAACCATCAAATTGAATATCTGTACCAAATGTTCTGGTATGAATGACAAAAGTTGTTGAGACTATAGCTTGTGGTGGCACTAAAGGAAAAGACTGATTATCATTTTAGTGTTAAGATACTGTACATCACCATGATTGTTCGCACACATGTTAATAGCAATCCATCTAATCTGACAGCCTGGACCAAAAATGTATCAACCAATATACTTTTGCTGCTGGTAAAAAATGGGAAAATGTTGAGTGTTTCTTGGTTATTGACATCTGAACTGCCAGCTGCCTGACGTTCAGTATCCAGCAGAGGTGGGAGTAAGTCCTACATGTGCAAGTCATGAGCAAGTCTCAAGTCTTGACCTACAAGTATCAAGCAAGTCCCAAGTCACTGTGGTGAGAGTCAAGCAAGTCAAGTCAAGTCATTGCTCAGGTCAAGCAAGTCAAGTCAAGTCATTGCTCAGGTCAAGCAAGTCAAGTCAAGTCATACGAAATTCTGATGAATAAGCCCAGTTTCCGCATTTAAATCAGACAGTGGTTATGAAAATGGATTTAACCCACACTATGATCTTCATTACATACACAGTTAATCATTTGAAATCAAATTTAGACCGATGACAATTATATTAGATTCATATTAACCCTAGAACTGCAGACAATATAGCTAGGACTCAATCAAAAAGTCTGTTCAAAAAGGCAGAATTCCAGGTAAGAAAATCATATATGGCATTTGCCATTACACATATTTAATTTAAATTTCTGTTAACACTAGAACCGCCAACAGCGTCAGCACCTACATAGATATCATTTTCAAATCATTTAATTTGTTCCTCTTCATAATGTCCTTATAAACTAAGTAGGACGATTTAAAACTCACTTAATTGGGTTGATTTAGAAATTGCTTCAGTTTACCATCATAACAGATCAAAAAGTTCAGATTCATTTTACAATAAATGAAGGAATGATGCACTTCTACAAACAAAAATGACATAATTAAAACATTTAAACAAACTACTAAAAGTAGATGAACTACATTATTCAACAGTTTACAGTAACTTCTGATAATAACACAGGGGAAATAAACGAGGCCTCTCTCTCTCTCTCTCTCTTCTTCCTCTCTCCTCGTCTCTCTCTCTCCGTCTCTCTCCTCCCTCTCTCTCTCTCTTCCTCCTCTCTCTCTCTCTCTCCTCTCTCTCTCTCTCTCTCCCCTCTCTCTCCTCTCGACAGCCCGTCAGTATCAGGGTTAGTCCAAATGAATCCCTTGGTGGTTCTAGTGTTCATTTACCGTTTTGTCTTCTCTTTGCAATGCTTAATCGATTTGAAACCAAGTCTAACGTAGCTTAAACTTAACGTTAGCTTTCTAGCTAACACAACACATTCACGCACCTTTCTCTGTGGTTTTTTTTGTAGTGACGAATGAAGTTGGATGTTGTGGTGGTCGTGTCACTGATCTTTATGCTGCAGACCCTGCATACCGCTGTTCTCTTCTTATTAGCGTTGTAAGGGGCTGAGAGGCAGGGTAGTGTAGGGTGACCAGACGTCCCCGTTTTCCGGGGAAAGTCCCCGTTTGTATTGGCCTGTCCCCGGTTGAAACTGTCCCCGTTTTGTGCTTATACGTTATAAACACATAGCTAGCAAGGTGAAATAAAACGTTTCATGTCAGGAAACACTTGGTAAACAGACTGCGGTCAAGCCAGCCCCCACTTCGGAAAACTCAGTCAAGCCAGCCCCCACGTTGTATTGCGGTGCGCGAATATCCTATGTGTTGTGGAAATATTTTCCAAGGCCCATAACTTTGACCCAGTTTATCAGTTCAAACTGTCCTGACTGAGCACACGCACCTCGTAACCTTGGCTGCTGTGCTCTCAGTGTTCTGTCTCCCTGTTCCTTCCTGTTGGCGTCAGCTGATAGAGGTGTTATGATTCTATGTTCCTGCCTGTTGACGTCAGCTGATAGGTGTTATGATTTTATCTTGTTATGCAGCAGTTTGATGATGCTCTCAGAACTTGTTCAATACATGGGTCTGAGGTAGAGTTCTTTAGAATTGACGTGGCAACTCTACCGTGAAGTCAGAACCTCTGGCTCTTGGACTTGTGATGTGAACTCTCCGGCCGTAACTCCAAATAAACCATCAGTGTTTGACATCAAAGCTCCTGCTCTTCCCGTGTCTCCTTCCTGAGTCGGTGACTCCCACTGCATTGCTACACAGAAGTTTCCCCTACACTATGCATTACGGTAGAGGCCTGTAAAAACTGCCTTCAAAATAAAAGCGTTTACTCGGTCAATAACAAATACCTAAAAAACACACCAAACATATTCATATAGCTTAAATTAAGAAATATGTACTATATAATGTGATCAATAATGATTTAAAACAAACTACGTATAACTACCACATTATAACTGAGTGAATGTAAAATGTAAGTTTACAGTTATGAAGACATATCTGATATTTCCACTGGGTGACTCATTTCAATTGATGTTGACACCATCTCACAACAATCCTAAAATAACATTACTTTCTGAAGCACAATTTAAAATGTATGCTGTTTAAAATCTCAAATTAGATCTATTATCCATCTATATTTTGATTATTATTTAATGGAAACTGTCCATAATCAAAGAAGAGTCATTCGAAGTCAATAAAATACCTATTTCACTTCAGGGTGATAAGCAGGAGACCCCATCTAGTCAAACAGAGAAAATCAGGACAATCTGATGTACAGTTTCAAAATAAAAGACCTTTGAAATCTCATATATGAGCTATCTTCCTTCTGTTTGTATCCAACAGTTCAAATGTTTGAATTACATTAAAGGACACCTATCATGCTATATTTAAATGATATATTGTAGGGCCATACCTATATAAGGTATATGTATACGTTTCTGTTTTCAAAATACTAAACAGATCATGCATTTTAGCCATGCCTCATTTCGCTCTATTTGCTGTTCTCCAGCCCTGTTTTTGCAGGGGGCTGATTCTGTGAGCTGCAGCTGACCACGCCCCCCTGCAGGAGAGGGGAGCGTGCTCTGATCAAGTCAGAAGAGGGGGAGAAAAATAGATCTCCGTCCTCCGTGTTTTATTATATTATTATATAGAGTCGTTATTTGTCATTTGTTTTAAAGCTCAATACATAACAAAGAAGACCTTTGACCGGCACTTTTCCAATTTTGTCCGGAAGATTTAAACTTTAACGGACATCTTGACCGGCGAAAGAAAACCTAACTGAAACTCTGCCGCACGGTCCCTCGTTCCTTGGAAGAGGCGGAGAGGTGGGTGTTTGTCATCTGCTGGTGGACTAACCGGAGAGAATTACAGCAGCAGGAGCAAACGCTTGCCTCGGGGAGGGAGAAAAAGAGCCACAGCGGAGAATAAACAGAAGGGCAACCATGGCAACCATGCGCGGGAAGTCTTCTTCGCTGCTTTTGTGGCAGACTACAGCGCCACTTACAGGCCTGGCATATGTACAGCGTCTCCAGCGCTTTCGAGCAGCAATGGCCGGCCGTGGCCCAACCCCACATTCCCCTGATAGGTGGAGAATTGACCAATAGCCGTAGCGCCACCGTCCTGACGTCAGGACAGTGTTCAAATCTGGATCAGTCTGTATCAGATCCGTTGCAGCCCCTTTTTTAGAGATTTGGGTATGGAGGTAAATAGAGAGGGTTGTGTTTTCTGACACTTGGTGAGTTCCCTGACACACCGGGGACACATATGCATGTATAAAAGACGTACAAAAGTGCATTTTGCATGATAGGTCCCCTTTAAACCAGAAGTGTCCCCCTTTTCTCTTTAACAGTGAAGAAAATTGGATATGTTAATGGTATATTGACCGTAAAACTCAAAATGTCCCCGGTTTTCATTTTGAAAATCTGGTCACCTTAGGGTAGTGGGAGGCACCTACATTCCCAACAGGTGGCTCCACCCTCTTCCAATTAGCAGTATTGGGAGCAGGTGTGGAAACCTCACACCTGGTGCTAATCACTCCCTCAAGGGAGACAAAGCACATAGAGTTGCTCAGTTGTGTGTGGCACATGGAGGGAGCAGGAGGCTCCCAGTGTAAGGAAACGTTTTTTGTAAGCTGGTAAGTCGGTTAGCGGCCCAGCTACGTTAGCCTTTGTTTAATGGAAGGTATTTTTGGAGTTTGATAGCAATAAAGCCTTTTTTGGATTTGAACATTGCCTCTGTCGTGATTGCTGCACTACCACTTTTTACATTACATTACATTGCATTTAGCTGACGCTTTTATCCAAAGCGACTTACAATAAGTACATTCGACCAGGAAGACACAACCTTGAAGAAAACAGAATCATATAAGTACATCAGGTTTCATAGAGCCAAACATTTCAAGTGCTACTCAACTGGCTTTAGATAAGCCAGTCCTTTATTAGTATATAAGTGCTCTGTTAATAAATCTATCGCTCGAAGTGGAGTTGAAAGAGATGAGTTTTCAGTTTGCGCCGGAAGATGTGCAAGCTATCAGCTGTCCTGATGTCAATGACGACGACAGTCCTACCTGCCAGAGGGCCAACCGCGTTGCTACCAGTGTGGGGAGACAGGCCACATTTCCTGGGACTGCCCAGGGAAGGATGAGCTAATGCCGACCGCCCACTCATCTGGTGCAAGGCCCTGCCACTTTCTTGACTCTTGCGGGGTACAGGAAAGCTCCCTGGATCAAATGATACCAGTCAAAGTCAATGGAAAAGATGCAGAGGCGCTAGTGGACTCAGGAAGTGTGGTGTCCCTCATTCAATCCCACCTCCTCGACCATTTGCCATCTGAAGAGACTGTGCCCATCTCCTGTGTCCATGGGGACACTAAATTATACCCCACATGCTTCATCCACCTTACCACGGTTAAAGGCAGCTGTAAGCTGAAAGTGGGGGTGGTTCCTTCCCTACCAGTCCCAGTCTTGGTGGGGCGAGACTGCCCATACAAGCGCCTGCGGCACCAGAAGGAGGTGAGTCCCAAAAAGCCCAAGCGTGCCAAAGGAAAATGAGGGAAAGGACAAATTGCCACCCAGGGTACTTCTCCTCAGCAGTCCCCCGAAGTTGTGTGTGCTGTGCCGGAAGAGCAAAGAGGGAACCAATCTTCCAGTGCAGATGAGGGAAATGATAACCCTTTTGTGGCTTTCCCTGGAGACCTAAGCACAGGTGATGAGGAGGGTGAAGTCTCATTGCTTCCAAGTTTGAAGGGCCAGTTTGGGACCGCCCAGATGGAAGATCCCAATCTGTTGCATGCACGCAGCAATGTTACGGAAATAGTGGGAAAACCAGTTCCAGGAGTAGACAATGAGGTGGCCGAAGTTGAATACGGTCCAGGGCTATCCAAAGCTCAGTTACAGCAAACCAAGGAACTGGTTCAGCAGAGTTTGGATGTGTTCTCACTACTACCTGGACGCACAACGATGGTGGAACATCAAATCCACACAGAGCTGGGCCAAAAGGTAAAGATGCGGCCCTACCGGGTGCCGGAGGCAAGACGGGCGGCCATTGAGCAAGAAGTGCAGAAAATGCTGGCTATGGGGGTGATTGAAGAATCTCACAGTGAGTGGACCAGCCCTGTCGTTCTGGTTCCTAAGCCAGACAAAACCAACAGGTTCTGTAATGATTTCAGAAAATTGAATGAAATCTCCAAGTTTGATGCGTATCCTATGCCCAGGATAGATGAGCTGATTGATCGGCTTGGGGATGCCAGGTATATCAGCACTCTGAACTTGACGAAAGGGTATTGGCAGGTCCCACTTGAAGCAGCCTCAAGAGAGAAGACGGCCTTCGCCACTCCCACAGGGCTATACCAGTATCCTGTGCTTCCCTTCGGGCTTCATGGAGCACCAGCCACGTTCCAGAGACTGATGGACAAGTTCCTGAGGCCACATCGTGAGTATGCAGCTGCCTATTTAGATGACGTTGTTATCCACAGTGACTCATGGGATAGCCATCTCATAAGGCTTGTAGCAGTGCTGGAATCTCTCCGCAGGGCGGGCTTGACAGCCAATCCAAGAAAATGCAAGCTTGGACTGGAGGAAGCTGAATACCTGGGCTTCACCATTGGGCGCGGCAACGTTAGACCACTAGAAAGGAAGGTTCAGGCGATCCAGGACTGGCCACGGCCATCAACAAAGAAACAGGTGAAAACATTCTTGGGTCTGACGTCCTACTATTGCCGTTTCATCCCAAACTTCTCCACAGTAGCCTCTCCCCTTACATACCTGACCAGAGACTCACAGCCGCTAATGGTCAAGTGGACAGGAGAGGCTGAACACACCTTTGAGGGACTGAAGAGGGCTCTCTGTGCACGGCCGGTGTTGGTGACCAGACTTCAGCCGGGGGATGATTGTGCAGACGGATGCGTCAGAGGCGGGCATAGGAGCAGTACTATCCCAGGAGGTTCACGGTGAGGAACATCCCGTCATGTACATCAGCCGGAAGCTGAACACAAGGGAACAAGGGTATGCTACTGGGGAGAAAGAAGGCCTAGCAATAAAATGGGTGCTTGAGCACCTCCGGTATTACCTCTTGGGATGTCACTTCACTCTGGTAACTGGTCATGCCCCACTGATCTGGATGACAAATAAAAAAGACACAAACGCTAAAGTAGGTAGGTGGTTTGTCTCACTACAGGAGTTTAACTTTTCTATCGTACACAGAGCCGGATCCAAGCATGGGAATGCAGATGCTCTGTCCCGTAGAGATGCCCTGTGGACCAAGATCGCCTCTCCTAGGCCAGAACTGAAGGGGGGGGGGGAGACCTCACACCTGGTGCTAATCACTCCCTCAAGGGAGACAAAGCACACAGAGTTGCTCAGTTGTGTGTGGCACATCAAATCAAATCAAGTTTTATTTATATAGCACATTTATAAACGATTTTTGGTCGAGCCAAAGTGCTGTACATAAAATAAAAATAGCCTACAGTAGAGACACTTTACAGCAAATACACACATGGAGGGAGCAGGAGGCTCCCAGTGTAAGGAAACGTTTTTTGTAAGCTGGTAAGTTGGTTAGCGGCCCAGCTACGTTAGCCTTTGTTTAATGGAAGGTATTTTTGGAGTTTGATAGCAATAAAGCCTTTTTTGGATTTGAACACTGCCTCTGTCGTGATTGCTGCACTACCACTTTCCTCTTTATCTGTCCAGTCCTGTTACAGCGTCATCGACAAAATAATCCTTGAATCCAAACTTGACTATTTGTGGAGTAACGCTAGCCGCTGCCATGGTAACTGAGACTCCTGCCTTCTAGTGGGTTGCCAGGTTTGCGCGCATGGCGCTATAATCACCCAATCACATTTCGAAAAAACTAAACGTAATATCTCAATACAAAAACAAACGCAAATATTTAATTTAAAAAAAGTCAAGTCCTTTCAAGTCATCTGTCTCAAGCTTAAGTCAAGTCTCAAGTCATGAATACCAAGTCAAAGTATGGTATCCAGGCTTCAAACACTACTTTGATCAATTGCTCGCTGATGAAATGCTGTCAGACTTAATTATGGAAAGTTCTCTAAATGCCTGTTATAGACTACACTGGAGCCATGAAGCAGACTCTGCTGCTCTTCATAGACTAGACATTTTTTATCCAGATTTGATAGCCATCTGCCTCCGTCTGTTAGACTGCGTGTTCTGCTTACATGGAATACATGGAATTGGAGTTAACTCAATTCAAAAACATCGAAAGCAGCCTGCCAGTTCTCCGTCTTTCAATTAGTATTTACCATTTTCTACCGTGGTCTCAAATATATTTTTGGGATATGTTTTGTATATATATATGTTCTTCCTAGTGGGGCTCAGCTATGCAAGGATTTCAATTAGTTTTCATTTGCTGCAACTCTTGCTTTTGCTTTGCTGATTGATGATTATTTTAACTTCAAGGTTTTTTTCTTATTTGCCGAAAATATTTTTTAAGCCAATCACATCCAGGATTAACTTTTTGTTAAGCAGTTGATGCATAGTAGAATATACATTAAAATAGTGACTCTTTTCTCAATCATCACACAGTATCAGATGGGATTGTGCACCCTGACAGGACTTCATATGTTTATATTGAGTGTTTTTAACACTTGCAATATGGGGAGCAGGTGGGCTCTAAAAGCAAAGGAAACATAACACTTGACATTAGGTGCAATTTACATACAGTAAATGAAGACTTTAATCATACCATTGGCAGCTTTAACCATCACAATTCTGCATGCTTTTTGAAAGATGTACTAATGTTTTGAGCCAAAATAGTTGTTTTTTGTTGGTACATTTTCCTTAAAACATTTGATGCTACAGTAAACGAATCATTAAACTAAAGCATCTCATTATAGGTGAAAGTTATTATTTCTGCAGAATATGAGAATATCACCTTCCACTGAACCTCAAATAAGAAGCTATTTGGTGATTCAGTGTGCTTAAGCACCCCCGCCGCTTAACACAAGACATGACATCAGTAATAGAAATTGAGGAACATATTTCTCCACATCTTTGAATCCGTATTTCCACCTGGATGTGAGTGTGGTGTGAAATGTTAACCAGCATCTATTGCTGGTAGAATGACTTGAAAATAACTCCAGCAACGTTAGGACTTTCAGTGATCTTCTTGATCTGATAACTGATAACTGCAGATTTGATCCATGCTTTACCGTTGGTGTAATGAAACTATCTTGGGATAGATATTTATTATACTATAAGGTATTTTGAATCAATGAGGATGTTGAAAATGTTTCTATGAAATGGTGTGAGTCTCTAGAATATTCCACTTTGACTTGTCACATATATTTAGTTATTTTTTGTGAAACACCGTTTACACTTGACTTTGCATCAACTTCATTCATGATTTCCTTGTATTATTCTCTACGCTTTGTATTGTCAAACTTGTCTTTCTGAGTAATGTTTGTTGCAAAAAGAACCAGTTTATAGGGGACTCAAATGTGATAAAATGTGTGTGAAAAGCTGGTAAAGCCTCACACATTTGTCACATCACTGAGCC
Organism: Gymnodraco acuticeps; assembly: GCF_902827175.1. Lineage (NCBI taxonomy): Eukaryota > Metazoa > Chordata > Actinopteri > Perciformes > Bathydraconidae > Gymnodraco > Gymnodraco acuticeps. Next base: position 4,801,484 of record NW_022992250.1, read on the forward strand.
TCGTACAAACATTGTATGTGGACCCAATGTGTATGTGTATGTGTTTACCCAAACTGTGTTTTCTTTATTCCTATTTCTGTGGTGGCATGTGTTGCTGTGTGGTTAATCAGCTGTGAGCTTAGTCATATTGATCAGAATAATGATCAACAGCAGATTTCAGGGAGGTCGAAACAAGAGCAGAACAGGATGTCAGTCATGCTCCAACTCGTGCTACATGCTGTCTGCGAGTAAGCAAAATGATTAATAACATAACTGGAAACGTTAAATCCCAGACTGGAATCATGAATCCCACATGCACAGCTTTCTGTACGACAATAATCTTTTTCTTCCTCTCTCTCGGAGGCCAGTTCTTGCTTCCTTTATCCGTTGTTGTGGGCTAGTCCCAGAGGTGTTCTAGCACTGTTGTAGAGGAGTCAAACAAAGACTCTGCAGCCGAGTGGTGTTATTGAACGGCTCTTCACACTTCGTTTATCTTTCTCCCATCTCCAACTCTCTTGTTGCTCACACTTCTAGTCCTTCCCTTATTCGAAACCTTTCTGTATCTCTTTCTGCCCTTCATATTTCCTCATGAGTCTATGTTCTCTCTTTGTGTAAATGTATATGTGTCCTTCAGTATTTGTTTGTATTAGTCTCTGTATACGGTTTTCAGTACAGTTTGTGGTACCCACTTATTTCTCAGAAACTTGCTTTCATATGATAATTCAAATGGCATTATTCAGTGCTATTGTTCAGGTTGTTTTGATGCATGGAAAGTGCATGAAGAGCAGATATGACAGCGAGAATGAAGTATAAACAGGATAAGCCCACACAGGAACATTGATTGAAGATATAAATAATAGGCACACAGTATATGGAGATGGTCAAAAGCATTTAATTGTATCTTGAGGGTTAGATGCCTCCTGAACAGGCTGTTTTATACAATTTGAATTTCATAGCTTTGATTACGTCTGCATTGAGCTTCATGCTGTGCCGATGAACAGCTACTGACACTGATGCAAAACTCCCCTTTTTTCATTTACTCTTACAACTAAATTGGAAAAAAAATTAATTACCTTCCTTTGCTGTTCCCTTAGGGCGTTTTTAAGGACTCCACATATGCTAGACACAGATATGGGTTTTTAAGTAATTACAATTAAAATTGTAATACATTTGTATCTCATTTATAAATATAACCCTTAACTTATTAACCTTAACCTCATTTGATATTTGCTTAAAAACACTGAAAACATTATCTTCATTTCCAGACTACAGTCCATGTGTCTCATAGACAAATGAACAAAGACTTTATGTTCATCTACCACAATCCATGGCCTCAAACACAATTCTTCAGATATTTCATTTGGTTGTTCAAGGGAGATTAGGTTTATCAGTAGAGCAATTAGCATTTCTAAAAAGAGCATGTGGTCGTCTTTAAACACAAGGATGATTTGAGGGAATTCTTCTGATACCACATTTCCTTCTCTGAATTTTCCTCTAACAGAGCGGTAAACAGATTAGGGGGATTATAAAAAGCTCTCCTTCGCTCCTCTGTGCCCAAACGCAGACTGACATAATAATCATACTCTAATGTATAGTCTGGAAATGTGCTGAATTTGTTATTCATTTCTGTAGTGATTAACTAAAACCCTGAAAGGCGCACAGTGACTGCAGAGCTGCAGCCACAGCGGGTGAGTATTAGGTAGAAGACAAATAAATGGGGAGAAAGTACACCTATACAGTATGATACATAGGAGGAATATTTTTCCTTTTGACTTGATGAATCACTGAGTTTATATTCCAAGGGAGTGTGCATATTCTATTCATCGTTGACACCACCAAGGGCTTTTGCATGAAGGCATACACATGGCTCTTTTCAAATGAAAGAGATAGTTTACAACTTGTTTAAACTTTTTATTCAAATAAGAATTGCATGTAATGAACATAGGTTTAAACTGTGTAGTTGTTATGAACATCAATTAGCGGAAAAACACGTAGGATGATGCATACAAAATATGACTTTCCTTAATAATTAGGTAACAAAAACAATGATATTTTCACAAAACTATTAATTATTTTACAGTCAACACATCTGCAATAATGAAAAGGCAAACTAAAAACCCTTTATTATGTCGTGTTCATTTTCAGCAAGGCAGATAAACTGATCATTTTCACAAACTGAAATCTTCATTAATCGTATCTATTATTTTTGCTTACTCTTTTCTATTTATTTGAAAAGAAATGCATTTCTTTACCACACATAATATGACACAGTAAGGTACCTCATTCTTCCATCCGTCCAGCAGGGTTGCTGTGGCAACAACATTTCCAAAGCAGCTGCTTCGAGGGGTCATCAACTGTTCTTACGCCAAATAGTGTATGTGAATCCTCTCCAAAGAGAGTGAAGCCATAAACACCACACTAGATTCCTGACTCAACTAAGTGTTATCAGCAACGTCTCATTACATTCATTGGCTACTTAGTAATTATTTATCTATTCTCTAATATATCATTCCAATAACTTGTATACAGACTCGTATTGCACTATTCCACTTTTTTTTCTCACTTTAAAAAAACATTTTTCTTTTTGTATTACTTTTAATATAGTATATTTTAATATTGGTTAATATTGTCTGCTTATCTGTATTATTGTGTTGCATTGTTGGAGAAGCCTGTGACCTAAGATTTTCAACAACATAATTACTGTACGGTAGCTATGTTAGTTTGACAATAAAGAACCTTGAACGTGTTATACCAACAGTCTCACTCCATCACATAGACAGAGAACTTTATCTCAGTCACTTGTATCAGTCACATACTTTTAGTGTCATTATCCACATATTGGGATTGCAGATGAGTTTATGTTGCAGATTGGCTTGGAAATTGAGATATTTACTTTTTAGCTCTGTCTTTACCAAAACACCCCAGACCTCAATCCTACAGTCCTGCAGCCTCATTTTTTAATTGAAGTCTGTTGTTTTTTAATTATTAAATTTGACGTCATATTTTTGCAGTTAAAACTTCCACTTAAACTTGGAGGTGCTAACTGTCACTCCCGAAAACATCTGCAATCTCAATCTTACACCGGAGTTCACAGGAATAAATTAATCTGCAAGTAACGAAGAGGACACGCATCAACAAACAAGACACTCTTTAGACTCCCGTTTCCTTTGAGGGAATATCAGAAAAGTATAAATCAACATTTGAAGAGTCTTAAGCCCACTTCAGGTGTGGCGTGAGGCAGATGATGCAAAACACTTAAAGGGTTCAGGCAACAATGATCAATGCAGCACTGAATAATTGATTTAACCACTTCAGCTCAACAGCGCTGAGACTTCTGTGTTTCAAGGCAAATGTACTTTACTTCTTTGAACTGAAAGTACTATGCAATAGATCACATTTCGAAGTGTATTCCCTCTCCGTATCTGTGGTACAGCAGGGTCAAGCTGGTGTGAACTTGTAAGGGAGATGTGCGAAGCTTCCTCTTTGTATCTTCCCTTGTGTTTTTTCACTTCAGTCAAACTTTGAGGTTTAACATATTTGTGCAGCTTCACCATCGCCACCTGAAGTTTAGAATGTGCTTCAAATACCTAGGAGAAAAAAGTATTGAACTAATACCTGCATGAAAGCACAACTGGATTTCGAAAATAATTCAAACAGTCAAACAGTGACAGCCGTTTACACGGATAAACATGAAGGAGGATTTATCTCGGTACAAACAACAAGCTGACAACCCTGGAGCTGGGTCATTTACTGAGCATGTTTCATGTGTCAAGGGAAGGTCATAAAGTAACATATGAGGCTAATTATTCCATTAACAGCAGATATTTGTTGTGTGCTATCAAATTACATTTTTTTAAAAAGAAATAAGTAAGGGGCTAGTGCAATGAACGACGAACAGATGAGTCATTTCGTCCTGTGTAATTATCGCTTTTGTCTGCAGCAGATGGGCTCAATCATAACAAGGAGCTTTAATTATGCAGACTCATTTACTGTGTCTAAGAGAGCTACCAGACGGTTTTATTTGAGTGATATAAGGCTGATTGTTTGACACATTAATGCATGCATGGTTGGATGAACACTGTGAATTGACTCCAAGAGTAGAGTATATCGACAGAATAAATAATGCAAAGGATGAATGACTGGAAGGTGGTTTCTCTAGTATCCTTCTCTCGGCATCAGACATGTCAGCGGAGGTCTGTTTGCTGAGCAGTTTCTCCTTGGATGCACCCATCCAGATGCCAGCTCTGTCAGCCTCAGGATGTCATGCAGACACCAAAGTCTACTGTGTGTGTCCGTGTTTGTGTTTTGAATCAGGACAAACCCCTCAGTGTATGACTTTTAAGATGCATGTTGGCAGTCAGTGAATGCAACATGGTGAGCAAATGTTCGGAATATAAAGGTTATGTTAAGACACTAATATGCCCAAAAAAGGGACACCTTCGCAAAAGCTCTTTTTAAACACTGTTTACACTTATATAGAGATATGCTGTACTACAAGTGGCCTCGGGGTTGGAGCGTGGCTAAGCAGTTCCTCTATTCGTTTGACATTTTCAGAGAAATTAGAAGAGATTTACTCTATGCAAGGAGAAGTTATATAAAGTGGTTTAAAATATATATATATATCTTGACCCCTTTGAGATTGTGTGTCCTTGATTTTGTGACATTTCAAGCCACACAACAAGACCAAACATTTGTGAAGGGGCTGATATGGTGAACTTTTGCATGAGAGCCAGGGTTCGTAAGTAAAAGAGTAGGAAGTACAGATGGAATATGTTATCTTCTATTTTTCTCCTGCTTTGTTTATTTGTAAAGGGAATACCAAACAGGACAATGCAGCTTATTTGTCAGTAAGTGCTAAATAATTCCTAATTTACTGTTTGATTGATTGAAAAATGGTTAGAAAATAATGATTAATATATAATGAAGAGAGGAAGGACATATATAAATGATCTCACTGTTTGTTTACGTTTTCCTTTGGATGCAGCCATCCAGCCAGTCACGTCAGCCTCGGGACACACAACATTACCGTGTGTGTCTCTTCTTTGCAAATCAGAACAAATCTGTATACTCTGCATGTTTTTTAATGCATGTCACATATTTAACATATGTAACAATAAGCTGTCTGTGGCTCTTTTTTCCAAATGTCCCCTCCGTGGGACTAATAAAGGTATTCTGATTCTGATGTCTGTGGCTGTCAGGGTAGGATCTTGATTTGTTGGAGTGAACCTGTCATGCAACAGCGGTATGAAATCAGATAGATGGGTCAAGAAGAGAGAAAAATGAGAGCCTGGATGTATATATCATGTGCCATTTCTCATGTGACCTGCTGGTTGATGCATTACAGTAGATCTTACTGAATCATCACTTATGGTTTATGTTTCTGTGTCAGCTGTTGCTCAATATGTGCTATGTGAACATATTGTGGGAATTTACCGCCAAACCATATGAGTAACACCTTCACCATATGGGACATGACACACAACCGCAGTAATAATTTACACGGTTAAATTCCAGCAATTCCTGTGTGTGTGTGTGTGTGTGTGTGTGTGTGTGTGTGTGTGTGTGTGTGTGTGTGTGTGTGTGTGTGTGTGTGTGTGTGTGTGTGTGGTGTGTGTGTGTGTGTGTGTGTGTGTGTGTGTGTGTGTGTGTGTGTGTGTGTGTGTGTGTGTGTGTGTGGCCTAGCATTACTATACTTGTGGGGACCTAAATCTGTTTACACAGTCACGTGTGGGGACTCGCCTCCCTTATGGGGACAAATTGGAGGTCCCCATGAGGGGAATCATTAATTTTAGGGTGAAGACTTGGTTAGGATTAGGGTAAGGGTTAGGCATGTGTTGGTTATGGTTAAGGTTAGGATAAGTCTCCAGGAAATGCATGTAAGTCAATGTAATGTCCACTGAAGTGAACAACAGCATTCTCAGAAATGTCGGCTCTGTTTAAAGTGCAGTGAACTTAGAAATAAGGTTACCTTAGAGAAGGTTCTGATTGGACTGACTGGTTGCTACGTCTGGTTGCTTGGAGCTGAGTTGGTATAACCCTGAATTAGATTAGAACATTTTAGAAATATGAGGAAAACCTCTTGGTTTTATAAACCGTTTTGTAATTACTTCTTCATCCATTTTTGGATCTCTGCTGGGTTTTCTTTTAAAACCTTAAACCCCCCCTTGGGCTTGGTCCCTCCCCTCTGCGGATCTAAGGTCCGGTAGAGGGGGATGGGGCACAGAGTCGCTTATCCAGGCGGGGGAGTGCATCTGACGAGAGGTTGTTGTGCTCTCTATCTCTGTTTCTTATCCTACATTTTCACCCTGGACTAGAAGGAAAGCGTTCTTGGACGCCTTTTCAGCTCTGTTTCTTACTATATTCTTCCTACCCCGTTTACCTTGAACTATTCTAGGAGAGTGTGTTGACGTTGACTTGTTGGGCCTTTCCTCCTGTACTTGTTTGTTCCCCAGTTCTTTCCTTTAACTGAATCTAGGAGAGGGCATTTAGGCCTCTCTACTTCCTTCTTTTGATTAGTTTAGTTTTTCACCCCCTTTCCCTTGAACTAATTTATACAGGAGAGTGCATTTACGTAGTCACGTTGTGCCTCTCGGCGTATACTTTGACTTTCTGTCTCTTTGGAGAGTGCTAGTACGTTGGATACGTTGGGCCTTTTCACTGTTGTCCCTCTTCACTAGTATCCCATGTCCCCTCTTCATAATTTGGGTCTTCATAATTTCCACCCTATTCTAAGGGGAAGCATGATGGTGCCTTTTCATTTCAATTTCTGGCTTTGTGTTTCTTCACCTCTTACTCGTTTAATATTTATGAGAGTGCATTTACGTAGTCACGTTGTGCCTCTCTTCCTCTGTTTCTGGCTGTTCTTTTCATACCCTTGTTTCTCAGAGAAGAGAAGAAATACTATTCTAAAAAGGAGCTGACACATGGTGTCTCTTCACTTGTACACTTGAGGGGTCAGAGTTCATATGGTGAGGGATTCCATGAGCGGTATGCGCCGGTCTGTGCCTTTACCTTGGACTTCTAATAGAACTGCTCGGGTCTTGATAGATTGAGTGGGGAAGTTCATGAGATCTTTCTAGAGGATTATCAAGAATAACTTTTATCCAATGACCTTTTCCCTCTCTGTCTGTGTCTGTGTATTCTCTTGTTCCGATTAACCCAGCCAAATCTTTTTTCTTGTTTTGTATCTATATACGCCGGGATCCGGAGTCGAAGCTGATCCTCTTGCTGTAGTCCTGTGTCTTGGATCCTCTATCCCGAGTTCTGGATTAAGTCGTGGACTTCGGGTCGTGGCTGAACCTGTCTCTGCGGTCCTGCCCTGTCCTCTGCGGTCCCTCATGCTGCTTCCATGATGGCTTCCACAGGATTGTAGCTGACATCCTCGTGGATTCATCTTCTTATTACAGACACATGCATTTCCTAACTTTCGGTCTATATGCTGTAAAATGTATTATCTCTTCGATTTACACACGGCATCTATTGCACGTATGTCCGTCCTGGGCGAGGGATCCCTCCTCTGTTGCTCTCCCTGAGGTTTCTCCCATTGTTTCCCCATTAAACTGTGGGTTTTTCTCTGGAAGTTTTTCCTTGTACGATGTGGGGGTCTAAGGATAGAGGGGGTCGTTTTTCTCATACTGATATTCTGAACAATCTGTGCTGTTGTATTTGCTGTAAAGTGTCTCTACTGTAGGCTATTTTTATTATATGTACAGCACTTTGGCTTGACCAAAAATCGTTTATAAATGTGCTATATAAATAAAACTTGAGAAATGCTGTAATCAACTGCTGTGTTATTTATGGGAGTTTCAATCTGGAAGGAAATGTTTTCACAATGAGAAAGACATTGTTAAAGTCTGGCATTCGAAGTGGCTTGTGTTCAGTTTATTACATCTGTAGAGGACTAATGTAGTGAAAATAATAATGCTACAAGTGAAAGGAGTCACTAGTACACTCCATATAGTTGCTAGGTGAATGCAAATGTGTTCTGTCTTTATTTTGAACATACTGATAGCCAGCGCCACAGGTTTTTTCATATTTTTGTCAAAGTTTATTTGTCTTTGATGAAATAGCTGCATTATTTTTCTATACAATGAAAGCATCTTCATTTTTTTCCTGAATCGAAAACCATTATTTTGGTGATTTAAAGACATCATTTTTTGGTCTGCACAGCATGTGTTAATAATAATCGTTGTTTATTCTGAAAGAGGTGATCAAGTGTCTTTTCATGATCAGAAATGTGTTAACCATTAGCAACAATACAGATTGGTCTTCAAACACTGTTTTTACAAACACTGTGAATGTATAGCAGAAGTATTTGTGCAATGATGTTGATATAAAATACACAAATGACTTGTCTACTTGAAGGCAGTACTATACCAGCTTTACTTTGCCTATATTCTCAAAAATGTACAATGTATTTATGCAAATTTGTTCCTGTGCATCTGCAGTATCCAGACAGAGAAGGTGGCAGCAGTGGGAGCTCTGATATACTTTATTTTATCTTTTGTTTTTCCATATTTTATTCCATTCTGCACCAGTGGGAGTCACCTTTGTCAAATCTCAGTGGGATATTTGAAAATAGCTGCTGCCGACTTCAGGAGGATTCTGTGGTTTCCCCTCAGGCAGTCGCAGTGTCGCTCAAAAAATTACTTTAACATGCCATTTATTTGCCCTTTTCCCCTCCTTGCAAAAACACTGGAAAATAATTTATGACTTTAGATTTTATTTTGGGATGAAAATACATTAACATTTTCTATGCCACCCATGTCTTTAATTCATCATAAACATGTTTACTACGCATTATAATCTGTTAAGTAGACTTTTAAATCCTAGTTATAAGCGCTCATAAATATTCATAATGCTTTATCAACAATCATGAATTAAATTGCTGTTTATTTAGGACATACAACATACTTTTATAAACACAGTATATGGTAGTGAGTTATTTAAGTATTGTATATCTGCCTATAAGTAAGGATAGTAAAAGGATAATGCGTTATTATTACAATATAATATTGTTGATTTGTATCCTTTTTTTTCAAATGTGAGTCCGGCAATGTTATAGAAGTAGCTTTTTATTATTACTCTTTTAGGCACACTCAAATGCCTTCATACATAGTGTATATGTACACACACACACACACACACACACACACACACACACACACACACACACACACACACACACACACACACACACACACACACACACACACACACACACACACATCAGGAAACAGATTAACATTGAAGGAGAAAACCTTTCCTCATCAACAAGTGATCTCATCGACCTTTCCCTTCTGCTTTTCTTTGGCTTTAAGTAGATTGCTTCTTACTCTGTAATTATCTTGCTTCCTCTGTGGGTACTTCTTGTATTTGTATGACTCACCCCACCCTGCTTTTGCCCTCTTTTGCTCCACATGTTTAATTCTCCAAATTCCTCCTGGCATTTGCTTTCCACTGAATACCTTCTGGTTTCTGTAATTGTAGGAGAAAGGTTGAGTGGAAAATGTTGTCCCTGTTTCAAATGCAGAATCCAAGTATGAAGATGTGTTTGTCTTTAAAAGTAGTTGATGGCTTATGTTTTTATTAAAGTTTAGCAGCAAATCAGTAGGGAAGAGAGATCACACTCTATTTTTGTATGTCTCTTTCACTTCTATCAGGTTTCATTTCAAGGTGACTGTGTGATGAGACCGATATATGCGGATGAATAAAGGACCAATTACAGGCTAATTAGAGGGAAGTGGAGGGAAAAGAGGAGCATAGATGACAAGGGATAGGTGAAGAAATCTGTGAATATTAACTCAAAATGAACACCGCTCTTTCCTTTAATGAGAACAAAGACCCGAGCATGAGACATCATTATTTCACCTGAATATGCAGCGTTATTAAAATCTCAAGAAAACAGCTTTCTTGAGAGCTCTTTATATGATTTAGATTTGATATGGTTGTTGAGTGATCCTTAAACTGAATAATCTAAGGTGCAGTCAGTGATTATAATCCAAAATAGTTTTTTTGTGTCAAATACAACCAATATCTCCTCATAGTCTGTTCTGTGTGCTAAAAACCAATCTTGCATTAACAATGTCTCCTGTATAATACAGTCCATATCTGAAGCTTAGAATAATTACTGCTTCTAGTTTTGTTTAAACTATGTAAACCATTTAACACAATTATTAAGACTATTGTTGATTTGAATATAAATGATTGCTAGGCCAGAGGTTTTAACCTGTTAAACCCTGAGCCTGTTTTTCAGGTCTCAGGCTCGAAAATGACATTCCCAGAACAAATGACCATATCTTCCCTTCTAAAAGGGTTAAATTAATAATCTTTTTTCTCAAAGTAATGATAAACCTGTGAGTTGGATGTAGAAAAGTCAGAATCAATATAGATGTTTTTTATTTTAAAGAAAATTCAGATTGAACATGGTAAAAAATCTGTAAATTATAGTGTCCGTCCAAACAATATGTTGTACTTATAGTGAAAACTAACCTTGGATGATGGGTTAGTAGACTAAAAGCTTTAGAAATCCAAAGTACAACATATAATAAGTACCCTGTATCAAGATTCATGCAAAACAAGTGATATTTGACCTTTTTAGACAGATTTAGCAAAAAAAACCCTCTTCTGGGGCCATTTGGGTGGATTTTCCATATCTCTGGCCCCCCTTGTTCGATTTTGACATGTGACATCTCTTTCTGACCGTTAGAGCCAATAGAATCCAAGGGAAATCGTCCCGCACACACTCGTGTTAAAAAAAAAGGGGGAGAAATATCGCTGCTTTTCCGTTGCTAAAGCAACGGAAAAGCTGTTTTATTGCTTATGGATTATCAGAACATTTCAAAGGGGACGCAGTCACATTGGATTAACCTATAGATTAACTACAGCATCGTTTTAACGCCATTGAAGACCAGTTTAGACCAGACAAAGACAAAGGTAAGCCATGTTAGCGTTGTGGGCTACCTAGCGCCACTTGTTTTGATGTACGTTTTTGTTGATAACGTCGCGAGTTTGTTATCTTTCAGTGTTGAGGTGGGCACCGTTAGATTCTGTGTCTCCTTGCGATCATAAACGATGTGTTGGATGTGCACCTAGGATAAGTAATAAGGGAGCTAGGAGTGATTATCGGTGCAGTAATAGGTTAGCATTTTTCGATGCTTCTTATGAGACTTGTGTTTTGTTTTGGTAAAAATTGTTTGTATCGTCAGTTAGCTGAGATTATTCCCGTTAATCTGGTATAGCACATTAATAGGTTATTAAATATTAAGATCCCCTGAGACCAGTGGCGGAGCCAGGACATTTTCAGTGGGGTGGCCAGGATGGAACCAGCGATCATTTTGGGGTGGCATTGAAATAACTATTATATGAACATAAAAATACATCTCACTATAAAATAAGGGGTTATTTAAGGCACCTATAACATACCTCTACATTATTTGGGATTAAGTGGTGGAATAGATCAAATAATATTCAGTATATCTAACTATTTTTTTCGTATTCCCGCAGGCAAAGTATCAACGAAGCTTACACTATACAATGTAATGCAATATACAGACTGTTTAGCTTATGATGATCAGCAGCACTATGAGCTCATTCTCTCAGTGTATCATCAGGAATACAGAGACACACACACATCGTTTAAATAAGAGTTTTTAAATTCAATTATTGGTTAAGAATAAACATCTTAAAGTAAATAACAATAAACAATAGCCCTTAACCCTGTAAGGCCCCCGGTTGTAATTTTACAACATTACTTTAAGCTATCCTAAAAAAGTCAGTAAATGTTTTGTTTTTTTAAAAGACTACATTTACATAGTCAAAAGGTCCTTTTGTTCAGCCTCACAATGCTATTGGGTAGTAAATGTGTTTATATGTCATGCCCTCTGGCCATACACGCCAGGGATTTTGGGCCCCATGAAAATATATCACATTGGGCGCCACCACCAGGCCCAGGCCACGCCAACCAAGCACAATTGCTGTAACCACACCTCCAGAACCCATTATCGATATAACGTCCTATTAATGTTAATTATTGATGAATGATGAAAGGTTACTTAAACATTTTTTTCTTAATGTTCTATAATTGTTTGGGCCCCCGTGGTGAGGGTGTTTGGGGTGGCCAATAGGGTGGCCAGGATTCAGCTGGGGGTGGCCGTGGCTCCGCAACTGCCTGAGACACAGTGTCGTGAACAAAAAAAAAAAGGACTCGCCGAGGGGTCCTTGGGGCTTAACAGGTTTATAATAGTATTTTTGCCCCATACTATAAAGTTGAATTGTCAGAAAACCTTGGTTTCAGCATTTTTTCTGCTGTTGTATTTACTTTATGGATTATTCTTATTTGATTCAAAGTAGGGACAAAGCTACAAAAGCTCATATTTCCTAAATTCCTCAGTTGCAGGATCAGAGAGTTGTGTTCCAATCACTGGAGCAAAGTGCTTGGGTGTCATTGTGTCAAGACTACAATTAAACAGTTTGCTGCTCATGTTGGCATGTCCAGCCTCTTCAGAAGAAAACATGAGTCATACAATGAACACACTAGCCAGCAAGTGCACATGAAATGCAGCCAGGCTGGTATTTAACGCCTTCTCTTAGTAATCCCCGCTCTCACAGAGCACAGTTTGCTGCCTGCAGCACACAGAGTCTTGGCATCCATTCCTAAATATGACTGACATATGACCACGGATTATCCCATTGCCCCAGTTTCACAGAGAGTCCTGTGTCGCAATAATATCCACAGACTACACAAAGTTCAGTGTGTGTGTGTGTGTGTGTGTGTGTGTGTGTGTGTGTGTGTGTGTGTGTGTGTGTGTGTGTGTGTGTGTGTGTGTGTGTGTGTGTGTGTGTGTGTGTGTGTGTGTGTGTGTGTGTGTGTGTGTGTGTGTGTGTGTGTGTGTGTGTGTGTGGTGTGTGTGTGTGTGTGTGTGTGTGTGTGTGTGTGTGTGTGTGTGTGTGTGTGTGTGTGTGTGTGTGTGTGTGTGTGTGTGTGTGTGTGTGTGTGTGTGTGTGTGTGCACACAAGAGATTAAGCATGAAGGTCTACACATCTGTGTGTGCATATGTTTATCTGCTAAGGAGCATATCATCAGGCACCAATGTCTGCTTTCAGTTATTGAGTGTGTCGCTGTGTGTTCCTGCAGATTAGGGTAGTTAAGAGAAAGATATAACACATTTATTTGCAGACCTATGACCTGTGAAGTTTGCTTTCAAAAAAGTATATAAATAATAAAAACCTAGCACTATGTTGAGGCACTTTTCCTGTTTATTGCAATGACAAATACTGCAGGCATCCAGATTATTATGCTCTGAAGCTGTTTCCTGAGAGAGAGGCAGGACATGACCCAGACATCTTTCTAAATAATTGAACTGTGTTCATTATTTTGAATATTAAATGTACAAAACTCAGCAGGATTGCCCAAGTAACAGCAAGTCTGTGGATTTCACAGACATCCCCCTAAATGGATGGTGGAAAAACTAGGCAAAAAAAAAACAGAAAACACACTCACCCAGGGACACACACATTAACATTTAAACATATGTATGCTCGTTCATTAAAACAAAGTACACTTTAATTATAGCAGATTAAAATGCAATGCTGGAAATACCGTATCCATCCATTTGGAAAATGATGAGTGTTAGGGAAATAATTGTCCTAGACTCCTAGATATGACGTACAGGACCAACCCTGACATCTGTTTATCTCCTTTAAGGACATAGGCTGCTTCAGCCATAATGTTATTGTTCCCATTCTGTGACCGGTCAACACTAGGTCACAGATGGTCTTTGTTGTGGGTGCACTGGGACACTTCCTTCTTTGTTGTTTGTGGACTCCAGGGTATGACATATTCGAGGCCGTAAGTGGCGGAAGCAGGTAATTCAGTGTGCCCAACTGTCTAAAGCTATCTTATCAAAATATGTTGATTACTCTCTGTGAAACCAGTTAAATGGGCTAGCAAGAGAGAGGCGCTCCAGAATTGACGTGGCAACCCACCCGTGCAGTCTCACCGTGACTGCTGTGATTTGTGATGTGAATGCTCCGGCCGAAACTCCAAATAAATCATCAGTGGTTTGACATCAAAGCTCCTGCTCTACCTTGTCTCCTTCCTGAGTCGGTGACTCCCATGCATTGCTACACAGAAGTTTCCCCTACAAATTGGCGTTGTCGGCAGGATACCAAAAAATCTTCAGAACTGGTAAGTGTGATTTTCAAATCTACATTTGGACATTGCCTTACCAGAATCTGTGATTGACGGTATCCTAAAATTACCTGTGAAACTGAGCGGCTGTGTTTCGTTTTTGGTTAATGAACATTTGGGGATAATAAACCCAGGAGATCAGTGTCTGGGGACTCAGTCCTGGCTGATTTCCTCTGTGTGTGCTGCTCGGGACGGAAGTGCCATACAAGCATACACAGCTCATGTTTAGAGTGACCTTAAAGAAGGGCATCAGTAAAGTGGAACTTCTGTTTAAAAGCAATGTAAAGATTTGTATTGGACGGTCTTCAGGCACGATCTTAGCACTTGTACAAGGGTGGATGCGCGAGTAGGTGCTCCATTTCTATAATTCCCTACCCCTTCTGAAACCTCCTAATTCGGACTAAATTGAGCTGAATGAACTTTGCTGTCACGCTGGTATTTGTTGCGAGTTCATGTTTGTTTGTCCAAATTGCAGTGTTGATCTTCTTGTACTAACCATACAAATGGGTAATCATGTGTCCACACCTGAGCCAGGTGTTAAAACTAAAACACACACATACAATAAAGGACAGACTCAAGCTGGACTAGTACACCCCCCACAATTAACAACAGACAACCAGAATTACACACACATGTTTTCCCCAAATATGCCATCTGGGATAGTCGGCAGAACTGTAGGCTGGAATCATGTGATGCCTTTCACATCATTGATGTGCGAATTCTCACAACAGAACAATCAGAGAGGGATAACCCCGTTTGAATGGCCATACACAGGCACTTTTGATATGAGTGTGCTGCGGCAGGCGTTTCAGATTGTGGATGATGACCCAAACCCCTCTTGGGACAAAGTGTACATGAAAGAATGTGTGAGAGCGTGGATGTCTGTGGGAGACAGAAAAGGATTTCATGAGAAAAAGAGTGAAAGTGGAGGGGGATGCGAATGGGGCTCCAGTGAGCTCAGGAGGCTGCTTGATAATGTTTCCAAATGTGTTGCGGGTTGTCACTTACTCAGCTTAGAAGCTGCTTTTGACGTCAGAGCAGAAAACATGTCCAAAATAAGAGAGAGACATGGCAACGATGTAGCGGCCGTAGCTAAGGCTGTAATGTTTGACTGGCTTAAGCGCCAGGGCAAAGCTCCCCTCCCGTCCCAAGTGATTAGCATCTTGGTAGGCGCAGGGGTCCCACTGACACAGAGCATTATCAAGGAGCCAGTGGCGAGCCGTGACTTTTATACCTAGGCCCTCTGACCCCTCGAAAGAAAAGAAGATATATTACATCACAGCGTATACTTCAGCAGAATATCAAAACAGCGGCCCGGGGTGCAAAACGCATCAATGACAGCGACCCACCACACAAAACAACACCATTTATATAAACACATATCATGACAGGGCACCCACAGCCAAGTAACAATTACAAATGAATTAACTCGGCACTGCGGCCCACATTGAAAATGACTTAGGCCTACCTTTGATTATCAAATCACTTAAACACAAAGTCCATCCTCCTGTCCATTTGGATGAAGCACTTGATGGCGGGTCATTCAGCTGATCCTTTGCCACTCCAGTTTATTATTGTAACTCAATCTTGAAAATGACTCGGTTAATAATTTCGCAACGATGTCATCACTATCACTGAAGTGAGCAATCATGAACGAATTTATGCTAATTATAAATCTATCGATCATAAATCTATCGATTAGATTTATGATTCGACAATAATAAAAGTAGGGTATTGTCCGGCTGAACAAAACGTGCATTTATCTAACAGGTTCGTTTTCCACAGACCTTATTTCGAGCTATTTTCCAAAACCCTATGGAGAAATCCCATTGATTTCTGTCGAGGGAACCCGAGCGCAGCTTACTTCCGGGTTTTAGGACGCGTCACTGCACCACTTGCATAGACCTCACAGCGGGCGGAACTTGTCATAAAGTCCGCGAAAATAAAGCCCGCCCATTTAGAGGGAAGATATGATTGGTCAATTGTACTGTCATTTGACATTACTCTCTCATTGAGTTACTATAGCTGGGCCCTCTGTGAATGTAGAGAGGGACCAACAAGCTCTCCCGTCTTCACATAACTCGCACAGACGGCATTTAACCCTTCACATTCTAACAGAACTGAACAGGCAGATTCGAAGGATTTATTTCTTTGGAAATATTATTTTAAATACAATTAAATCAAGTTATTTTGGTAAAACTAATGAAAAAATGTAACAACAAAAAAATATAAAAAATAATATTTAAAAAAAAATGTTTTTTTTTTAATGTTTTCAAATATTATTTTTTAGAATATCTTAGGCCCTCACAGAGGGCCTAGAGGGCCCTGACGGCTCGCCACTGCAAGGAGCACACTGTAACTCTCTGCCCCAAAGTGATCCCCACCACAGACACAAAAGAAACAAATCCTATTGCCAGAAACTCAGATAACGACTTGCTGATGGCCGCTGCAGCTATCATAAACAACAGACAGGTAGAAGTGAACAGGGAACTGAAAAGGGAGCAGGAAATACTAGAGGCACACGCAGAGCAGAACGCAGGTTTACAGGAAATGGCCGATCACAGGGGCGGAGGTGAGGCTTCTGGTTATTCAGGCAGCCAGTCTTCAGCAGAGACGGGACCATCTCCAGCGCAAAGCCCCCTCCTCCTCCTCCTCCTCCTCCTCCTCCGCTCAGTTTAAAACCCAACATTCCCACAGCACAAACACAACACCAATACACATCAGAGCAGATAGCGGCACTCAGGGGGAAAATGATCACAAGAAGGGCGACACATGCAGCGCAAGAGCAAGACATACATAGTACAACGCAGGAAGCACAACAAGCCGCTGCCGCCAGTGAAGCACTAAATGCCCCGAAAATCCTGATAGGAGAAGTCCCGGTTTATAAACCATGGACTCCCTCAGAGGTTATCGATGTCACAAGACACGCCCCCAACCCCACTAAAAACCCAGATGAGTATCTATCATGGCTGACTAATGTGTGTATGGTGTACAACTGTTTGGGGCATGATGTTAAACAGCTGATTGTCCTCACATACAAGGCCGAATGGCCCACATGCAAAGATGAGTTTAAATTTCCAGTGTGCACAAACGCAGGAGATTGGCCCATAACACAGTCCCTCGCTCAGTGGCTAGAAACTGACGCAGCCAAGGCTATCAAAGCATGTGCTAAAACCCACACTGACTTTTCCCAAGTGATGGCTTGCATCCAGGGCCCTACAGAAACAGTGCCAGAATGTATCCAGAGATTCATAACAGTGTGGGACAACAGTGCAGGCATTAAACGAGAGATCAATGATTTGTTTGCAGTACAGAGCTTATTGCATAACCTTATCCCAGAGACAGCTCAGGCTTACATGTTAGCCACCCCTGATTGGCAGATAAAAACCTGGAAAGTTACTATTGCCACCATGCTAGCCCTACATAGAAGCCAGATTTTTCTGATTCCCCGAACTGCCCAGCTGCTGCAACAACTTCCTCAGAGCAGCACACAGGCTTATCAGGGTCAGAATAACTTCCAGCAGACTCAGGGACAAAACCGCACACCACAGTATCAGAACCAAGGATAGTCACAAGGTTATCAAAACAAGAACAGACAGCAGCAAAACAGAAACCCCCAAAAACAAATGCACTGCCACGTCTGTGGCCGCACTGATCATTGGGCAGGGAAATGCCCAAACAGGTGGGGAGTACAGCAGCACACACACAACTTGCCTGCCCCGCCCCCACCCCTGCAGCCCTTACTGCTGCCTCCTCCACCACCCCCACCTAGGTCCAACAGCCAGTTTCCACCCTATGACAGGCAGGCCCAGCAGGGGCAGTATGCCGCAGCACAGGATGGCTATTCCTTTGCATCCAGAAAGCCAGTATCTGTTTGCATTTACATTCAGAGGTAAACAAATCACATACACGCGCCTCCCACAGGGGTTTGTTGAATCACCTACTGTGTACGCAGCAGCTGTTAAAAGAGACCTGGACACTTTGGTCCTTACAGGGGGTAGCACCCTCCTTCAGTATGCTGATGACCTGTTGATTGCATCCCCTAACAAAGACGCCTGTCGCATCGACTCCATTCTGCTCATGAAAAGACTTTCTGAATGCGGACACAGAGCATCCCTGGCCAAGTTGCAATACTTCCAGACTGAGGTCACGTATTTGGGTCACATTCTGAGAGATGGACACCGCCTCCTCTCACCTGCGAGAGTCTGCCTTTTGAACAAAGTGCCACCACCGCACACAAAGAAGGAGATGCTTTCCTTCTTGGGCATGGCAAACTACTGCAGACATTGGATATACGAGTACGCTGCTATGGACTCCGTCCTGCGTGCTGCCACTCTGTAGGCCGCCCCTAACATTGTTCAATGGTCTGATGACATGCACACAGCTTTTCAGGACTTAAAGCAGGCCCTCACATCGGCTCCGGCCCTGGGTCTCCCTGATTACCATCAACCTTTTCATCTACACGTCCATGAAAAGGGGGGCTTTGCAACGGGCATCTTGGTACAGAAGCATGGCTCTAATTTTCGGCCTGTGGCGTATTATTCGTCTCGACTTTCCCCTGTGGTACTTGGTATGCCTTCATGCCTGCGAGCAGTGGCCGCAGTTGCAATAGTTATCAAGCAATCCTCTCCCATTGTACTGGCCAGTGACTGTGTAGTTCATGTCCCACATGCAGTTTTGCACATTCTGAACACCTCTGCTACTCAGCATATGACAGCAGCAAGGTGCTCTGGTTATGAGGCGGTCATTCTTTCAAGCCCGCACATCACTCTCAGGCGCTCCCCTCCTCTGAACCCAGCCACACTGGTCCCAATACCAGACTTTGATCTAACACATGACTGCATCACAACCATTGATCTGTCTTCTTCCCCCAGAACTGATATGTTGCAAACTCCAATCCCAAATTCAGATATGATTCTGTACACAGACGGGTCTGCTATGCTGTTGTGAACGACTGGGAAGTCTTAGAAAGCCGAGCGTTGCCCAATGGCACGTCGGCTCAGGCGGCAGAGTTGTATGCTCTACTCAGAGCGTGCATTTTGGCTAAAGATAAAATTGGGACCATTTTCACAGACTCCAGGTATGCTTTCGGTGTAGGCCACGATTTTGGAGTCCTGTGGAAACTGCACGGTTTCTTAACATCAGCTGGTAAGCCTATTCAACATCATGCGTTAGTGGCTCAACTGTTAGACGCTATCCTGCTCCCGGCACAGCTAGCAGTAGTTAAATGTGCTGCTCACACAAATTCTGATGATCCTATTTCACGCGGAAATGCGTTAGCCGACACCGCGGCTAAACAAGCGGCCATTTCCTCCTCCTCCATGGTGCTCCAATGTCCCTCCACACAACCCGCAGAACCCATTTGTTTGCCTTCCTTTAATGATGTCGCGGACATGCAAGCCCGCGCTGATGCTAGGGAGAAAGACTTATGGCTGCGCAGAAGTTGTACACTTGACGCAGAGTCCCGCTTGTGGCTCCACCCAGATGGCCGAATGGTCTGCCCCCGCTCGTTCCTCCATGTTTTGGCACATGTTGCTCATGGCTCTACACATGTAGGAAAAGGAGGAATGAATGGAATTATACAATCACAATGGTTTGCTCCAGGCATCACACTAGCGACACAGGCCCTAGTAGATAGATGCATGACATGCCAGCAGACGAGAAAGAAAGGAAGCCCAGTCCAACACGAACACTTGGTATCCCCGTCGGGGCCCTTTGTACAAATGCAAATCGACTTCTCACACATGCCACCATGCCAGGGTTGCAAGTATCTCTTGGTAATAGTGTGCCAGTTCTCCAAATGGGTAGAGGCTTACCCAACCAGAAAAGAAGACGCTAGAACAGTTGTAAAGTGTCTTCTCAAAGATGTTATTCCTAGATTTGGTGTGCCCACAGGAATTAACAGTGACAGAGGTCCAGCATTCGTTTCTAAGATAACCCAGAGTCTAGCTACAGTGTTAGGGTTCAGATGGCAGTTGCACGTTCCCTATCACCCACAGAGCTCAGGCCAGGTTGAGAGAATGAACTTGACCATAAAGGAGAAACTCACCAAGACAATGTTGACCACAGGATTGAAATGGGTAGATGCACTACCACTAGTCCTGTGCTCCATCAGAAACACACCAAATGCTATGACAGGGCTTAGCCCCCACAAAGTATTAATGGGAAGGGTAATGTCCACAGGGTCCAGCCCCCCAGTAACACCCCATAAACTTACTCTTCTGTGGACAGATGATTACATGACTAACTATGTGAAATATCTAACCGACATGTTGAGCAAGTTTCACGGGCAGGTGGCTGACAGGCTCCCTCAGCCTGGAGAGGAGCCCACCCACCCTTTTAAGATTGGTGATAATGTGCTAATCAAGTCTCTTGAAAAAGATGTTCTGTCTCCCAGGTGGAAAGGTCCTTTCCAGGTGTTAATAGTGACCAGAACAGCCCTAAAAGTCCAAGGTAGGACAGAGTGGATCCACGCTTCGCGATGCCGCCTGTCTCCTCCACCGGTCAGTGGGGAGGGTCAGGGTGCTGGCGTGTGAAGGCGGTCCTCATACTCCTTGTTCTGGGTCTACTATACCTGGCCAAGGAAGCCCCGCCAGATGAAGCTGAACTAATCCCTGACGACAGGTGGCAAGGGCTCTCGCCCCTCAGAAGGGAAAAATAAGGTGCTCTTATCCAAGGGCGCAGGCAGGTTGACCACTCAGGGCCCAGACCCTGAAGGCCAAACCACATCAACGGGCACATCATTGCCTAGCGACAAAATCAGGTTGTTTGCAACCACCACACAAACATTTAAAAAAGAGAGAGAAAAAGAGGGAGAAGAATGAGGAAAGTGGGCCCCGAGATAAGGCTACTCCCTCTCCCTGCTCTTGTCATTCCCAAGACAGGATCACAGAATATTTCCTTTGAATGTCCGACTACACAATGTAACTCACATGACTGTGTTGTTGTGTTTCCTGTGTTTTTAAGCAAAGGCTTGTGGGCGTGGAACGTCTATCCAGAGACGGGGTACCAGCGGTTCCAGGTCTCACAGCGGATGGTAAGAATAACACTCAACACCATTGCAAATGTACCCCCAGAAATGTGGTGTTTCACTAAAGGACAGTTAAAGAATGATCCTATGTGTACCACATGGACACCCAATTTACGAAGATCCCAGTACAGGGGTCACTAGATGCTCAAATATAGAACCAGGTCCAGCTTTAATTAAGTCACCAGGAAGTTATGTGGATTCTTTAAAGAGTGCCCTAATCACTCCACCTAAACAAACTAAAACCAATTCTAATTCTGCAATAAGTTTAATGTTAGATTATGCACATGAACGCAATGTTAGCAACTGTTGGCTGTGTCAAAATATGCCAGAGTCCATGCACTCTCCCATGTTCAGCCCAATTCCTTTCACAAAACTTGACTACAGTTTAGTTAGCTGGAATGATATAGCATCCCGAATTAGCGATGAGACCGATGATTGTTACATCCCTTCTTACCCCATAGACTCTAAGCAACCTTTAAGGTACAAGGGCTTACAGTAATCTCGCTCATTGTTGACACAGTAAATAAGGTTTACCTACCAGACGGTTTCAAACGATTAATGGTCCTAAAACTTATATATGTGAAGAAGTACTTTAACCTAGTTTTTGAATACAGATTCCAATTAGCTCTAGTCCAGACTAATTGTTCAGCTAACTATACGAGGCCAACATGTTCACCTCAACCACACACACCATCTTTGTTGGTTGAAGCCGTGGTAACAGTCGTACCCTGGTTTGGGTCCCGAACAGTGGACTCAGTTAAGGTTAAAATACATGACTGTTCGCTGCCGTTACCCCTAGGTAAGTCCCCTACACGTGACTGTTCAGTTTATATTCCCCCAGTTGTGGTGCATGAGTGGAGGAATGTGTCCATCTGCTTTCAGAACGGAGGAGGGTCTCTACCCTCTCATGATGTGGGCCACAGCGACTGTAACACCGTAATAAAGGTCAAATTAACCAGAACTCCCCTCCCAGAGGGAGTTTACTTGGTTTGTGGGGACAGAGGCTACGGTTGCATGCCTTATGACACTTTTGATGGCACCTGTTATCTAGCCTATCTAATTCCTTTGATCCGTAAAGTAGAGACTGATGAGATTGCAGCAATACTCCCCTCCCTACACAGAAATCGTAGGACCATCACAACAGGTCAGCAGCTGGCTAGCGCTGTCCTGCCCTGGTACGGCATTTATGTTTCGCAGCAGGAAATTATAGCTCTCTCCAAAATCGTGGAAAACCACCTCAATGTATCCAACACAGCCATGTTGGCTGAACACAAAGAACTGCAGGAAATTAGAACAGTGGCATTACAGAATCGCATGGCACTGGATCTTCTGCTAGCAGCACAGGGGGGCACGTGCAAGGTGATTGGATCTGAGTGTTGTTCTTTCATCTCTGATGCTACACCTGAGGTCATGGATATGGCTCATGATACTGCTAGGGGAATAAAAGAATTGCACGAAACTCATGGGTTTGCATTTGGGGATTTATCTGGAACATTTGGGTCATGGGGAGCGGGATTGGGTAAACTTGCCGTTACCATTTCACTGTTTATCTTAGCTGTGCTAATCCTGATAGTGTGCCTAGTCACTGTTGTTAAACTAGTCGTGCAAAAGATTGTCAAAACCGCCCTCCAGGCCCCACAGACACTGGTGGGGTACACCACCGTTGATGACACCGTAATGATGTACGACGTCGAGCTTCCAGACCCGTGGGTCTCTACCGTGGCAACCATGGGTTCCCCCTTACAACGAATGGCCAATGAATTAAAACTGATGCTCAGATTAAAGTTGATTTTTTTTCCTTTTCAGGTTGTTACACTACACAATAAATGTCTGACTTTTCCTTTTCAGATTTTGAATGTATTGATATTACTAAAACTAAGTGCCTGACTCTTAAAGTAATCCTAAAATTGAGGACACTGCACTTTTGCAGATTACAGATTGATCAAATCACCATTGTGAATTCTATACTCTAACTGTGAATTTTTAGCTGGATCTCTTACGATCCTGAGTTTTAAAATGCTTTTGACTAGTGATTGCCTTGAAGTAAATCTTTAAAGCGGCAAGCTGGTTTTGATTTTATAGTTTGATGAATGAAATTAACTAATGATAAATGATAAAAGATATTAGTTTAAAACAAATATTTAGCTATTGTGCACCTGTGTTTTATGTGTGTTCATTATTATGCTTTTAACAAAAGATGATCAAACACTGATGAGAGATGATTGTTCCTATTATGATTGGCTGTATCAATCATTGTGATTGAATGTTTCAATCTTATTCTACTTTGTGATGTAATTAATGTAAGGTGAGACCACACTCAAATCTGGAGACACCTATTGAGTTAATTATTGACCAAATTATTATTAGACTAATGTTTTTAGGTTATCATAAATGATAGAAAGAGTGGACTGTTAGGGAAATAATTGTCCTAGACTCCTAGATATGACGTACAGGACCAACCCTGACGTCTGTTTATCTCCTTTAAGGACATAGGCTGCTTCAGCCATAATGTTATTGTTCCCATTCTGTGACCGGTCAACACTAGGTCACAGATGGTCTTTGTTGTGGGTGCACTGGGACACTTCCTTCTTTGTTGTTTGTGGACTCCAGGGTATGACATATTCAAGGCCGTAAGTGGCGGAAGCTGGTAACTCAGTGTGCCCAACTGTCTAAAGCTATCTTATCAAAATATGTTGATTACTCTCTGTGAAACCAGTTAAATGGGCTAGCAAGAGAGAGGCGCTCCAGAATTGACGTGGCAACCCACCCGTGCAGTCTCACCGTGACTGCTGTGATTTGTGATGTGAATGCTCCGGCCGAAACTCCAAATAAATCATCAGTGGTTTGACATCAAAGCTCCTGCTCTACCTTGTCTCCTTCCTGAGTCGGTGACTCCCATGCATTGCTACACAGAAGTTTCCACTACAATGAGTACTCATTTCAAAGTATTTAAACACACACACACACACACACACACACACACACACACACACACACACACACACACACACTAGCACATCACCTGTTATGGTAATGTGGATGAACCCTACATATTTAATGCAAATGTGGATAGTCTTTAAGATTTTATGCTCTTTGTAAGTACTCTATATTGTGGCTGGTTCACTAACCTCAGCACACTAGTAGACTGTGGGGTAAAGAGTCATGGTGATGTTTCATGTCTTTTTAACAGTTACTAAATTATTATTTACTTCCTTCTGTTGTATGGTAATGTTTCTTAGTAGACGGTGGTTGTCTTTGTCGTGGATCCGATACCTTTACATTCAGGACATTAGAATAAAACCGGATTGAAAAAACGCAGACAGTGTGTCTGCGTTTGTGTTCACCAGTGTGGTGATTGAATTTAAGGTTTTATATTGGGTACAGCACTATGAAACACCACATTTCCTCCTTTTGTACTTTTCCCTTTTGTAAATGCAGTAAAACATCCTAATAGATTAAGACAGCCGACCGTACAGTTCTCAAATTTGAGTGTCCACATTTTGGAGGAGGTCATAGCGACTACATCCACAACAAATATGAGATCAAAAAGAAAATCTCCTCCACATGGATAAAGTCAGCAGTTACACGCTAACAACTAGCTGTTTATATGTTAAACACAACCTATAATTATCCTTCCTTTTCTTGTGATCATGGCATTTAGTTTCTGTGCTCTCAGTGACTAACAGTGGTAACATGAAGTTATTTAGCTACAAAGCGTCCTAGGAAGCCGTCTGGGTGGAGTGCTGGAGCAAATAAAGTGCCTGACTTTGATTAAGCCTGTAGTTCACATCCTGTCTCCTAACAGTTCACTTGACCATAATCACATGTTATGGATTAATCCACAGGCCATGTTTTGAATCCTTATTATCCCATGAAAGTGGCAGATCAGAAAATGTTGGGATGTCGGTTATTTTCGAGAGTCGTGACAAACAATCTATATTTTTCATTAAAGTATTAGGTGTTGTTACAGGATGATGATGCTGCAAAGGTTCTCTGAAAACAACATGTTGTGTTTTAAAGTGACTCACCAGTGTATGAAATCCATAGAGCCTACAGTAAATCTGTGTCTTCTTGATGGAAGATGATAGATTTTCTCTTGATGGAAAGTACTTCAAAATTGTTTTTGTTTTATAGTTATATAATAAAGACACATCTTACTTGAGGGAAAAACTGAAAGACAATATTTCATGTTTTGTTTTTTCTCCCCATTTATAGCTTAACATCTACGTATCCACTTTAATGTTAACACACCCATCATTTCCAGAATGTAGCCGCCATGAAAAGAGTATCTTTAAGACCCCTATCAGTGAAACAAAATGCATTTGTCCTTACAGCTCATATCAAATGTTATCATACATTGACAGGAACAACTAAACCCATGAGGGACAAATCAAACTAAATACAAAAGTGTCTGCATCTGCCAGTATGCATGTCTGTCTAGTGCAGCTTTGATGAAACTCCTGATGGCTTCATGACTCTTCTCTTCCTGTATGATTTCTTATTCCCTGTGGCTCTGTTCCTCTCCAATGTCATTTCTCTCCTTCTCTTCTTTCTGTTTTTTTCTCCTCCACAACTCCCAGGGCCGACTGCTGAGGAGCAGCCTTTCTCTGACAGCAGGGGAGAGATGGAGGTGCAGTGCACATATCACACAGCCGTATGTGTGTATTTTGTGGATGTATACAAATAGAGACTCGATAGAAGATGGGGAAACACACGGCCACACTTTTCCTTTAGTAATTACATTTTGGTTTAATTTGATTATTTTTGTCAACATCCGTAGAGCACATTTACAAACAACAAAATGTTTTGCAGATCAGATTGTTTTTTTGTATAGATAAATAAATGATTGAAGGATCAGACCACACTACTAAGTTTATGATGCTACTATGTTTTGTTCACAGCTAGTGAGCACAACACCAGGCCTCTTGGAATTGCTGGACAAATTGGCAAACAGGCAAGCATTAATACCGTTGCACGGGAAAAAACTGTAAGTTGGAAAATAACTGGAACAAACTCACACATTGTTTTATTTCATCCCAATCACATCCAGTTTTGTTTTTTTCATTGTAGCTCCCAATAAATCTTTCACTTCAGTAGTTTCAGTTGTTTCAGATGTGAGCAAACTTTTTGCTGTTTATTTAAATATATACCAAGACAATAACTAACATATTTGCCTTGATAGCAAATCTTGTCTCCACTGAGTCAAAACACTACAACACTGCTGCCCATCTTCACCAGCTGAGAGCCAAGTGAGGTGAGGAGTGACAGCTGAAGTGGGTTGAAATAGAGAGTGTGTTGAAAGAAAGACTCAGACAGACAGACAGGTTGATGTGTAATGAGGAGGACAAAATGTGAGCCAAAATGTAGTTGCATTATGCGCGGGAAAGAGCAAGTCTGAATATAGAAGTCAAAAATAAATATGGTCCACACCGAGAAGCAGCTGTTACCATCGTGTAGGGAACACAACTTTAAGATCATCATCAGAGTTTCAAGCCCTTCAGATCCTTTTATGTGTTTTCTCCATACATCATTCATTCATTCAAACATGTTTTACCTCTTTTAAAAGTTCACTTGGTTTTCCCCCATCTACATTGACATGGAAATGGCTATTCATTTCCACATGTCAGGGATAATTTCCCTCTGTGTTAATCAACACAAAGCCTTTTGTCTCTCTCTCTCTCTCTACCCCTCTACTTTTACTTTTCCCCTGTTCTTCCTCCAACATCCCTCTCCACTTTGAAAGCATCTCACCAATGACAGGTCTGCAACAATCAGTCCTTCTTCACATCAATATCTAATATTCTGCACTGGCAGGAATTTAGCATGAATTATACCACTGCAAGCTATTTGCAATTATAATTAGAGAGCCAGAGAGGATTAATCCACAGTTCATCCCATATCTGATTGCCAATTGTCCCTCGTAAGTAATCAGGGCCATAAGGTCTTTTAAATGAATGGTCTAATAAGCCTGCTGAGGGTTGTATGCTTCCGCAGAAATTAATCTTAAATTACGCAGTTCTGCTAAAATCAGTGAGCTTTTAAAAAAACCTACACGTTATTATTGTCTTTTAAGGGTGTCTTTTTCAAATGAGCAACTGCATTTTTTCCCTTTATCTTTACATACACTGATTTATTCCCAGTTCGGTCAGTCGTCTTGTTGTTGTTGCCCTTTGTTGGCCTGTCAAAGATTGACAGCTACCCTTTCTGGCCCATATGAAGTCGCCAGCTGCTTCTGTTCACCTGACCCTTCCTTTCACAACATGTCAGCGTTGTGCTAGCATTTTGTAAGCATATGCAACCATCTGTCCAATAAGGGTGGACTCTTGAGTTAGTTCTGTTGTGTATCCATGTGGGAGAAAATAAAGCAGCAAGCATAAGGAAACTTGTCTTTTATGAGCAGTTGTCAACATTTAAGTATGCATTGCAACTGACTGACTTAACAGTGAGGCTTTCTTATTTTATGGAGCTATTATGGGCTCATTATGGATAAACATGTTCATGAGCAAAGACCATCAAATGGAGTGGCCCAATTTCAAAGAATAAAAAAAACAGAAACAAAAAGTAATCTTATTGTGAAAACTATTCGTTGGCCTCCAAACTCGTCAAAGTAGGATCCGTTTATTAAATAGAACTGCAATAATAGTAAGATAATAGAAGAAAATAAACAAAGCTTTATGCTATTGCTGCCTCTTTGTCTTTGAGATACCAATTACATATCTTTTGAAACCCTCAAAACTTCTGTTGGATTCTGCTTAACATGCAGGAAGGTGTGCGATTACTGTACAAATTGCCACTTCCTGGACATTTAAATGTGAAATTAAATGTACTTGTGTTTATATTTTAGAGTGACAAACCCTATATTTCATTCATGTTGAGTTTTCTGTTTTGTTTAGTCGGCCGGCGATTTAGTCCTCAGTGATAAAAAAAAACAGACAGCTGACGGATTCATTATAATACAAGCCTCTAATTAGAAAAGCTAGCTCTTCTTGTCACTCACTGAAGACTCTGTTGTTAGTGCTGCTCGCACGAAAAACTGAGGCCTTATCTGCCATTCACAGAGGACTCTGTAGACAGATAATGTATCCAGTAGCTATTGCAGATACATGTATTCTTCTGGTGGTACCTTATTTGCTGTCAATCACAGCTGCTCATCATTACAGCCGAAAAATCTGTCTGCAGCCCTGAACATTTCTGTACACGGGGAGCAGAATACATATCTAATGTAGTGTGGATTTGTGTAGGAGTATGACAATCTGAATAATACAACCCGTAGGAAAAACCATCACTGTCATTCACACTGCACTATCTCCGGGCTGGATTGCCCTTTGTGTGTGTGCTAGGCAGACACAGCAGTAAGTGGGACAGACAGACACACTCAGCACAGGTCACAGCTTGTTTTATTTTGAATTCAAACCAAGAGAAGAGGGGACAGGGATGCACACTGATAAATTACACCAGGTATCGCTACATATCAACTAACAACATCACAATATCTCGTAAAAGCGCTCTTGACAACAGATCCAACATTTACAAAATGAAAAATAACAGTACAGGAAGAAAACTTGGCCGCAGTTAAAGCCCATCCATAAAAAGAACAAAAACACAGCGGTAATAACAGTGTGGCAGGAGACCGGGATATGCACTGTATTTATTTTCCCGTCTGCAACATTTTGTTAAATGGACCTACAAGACTGAAGCAATAGGCTATGTAAGTAACTTGCAGAAACCAACTGTAGGTCTGTAAAAAAAAAGAAAGGAAAAACCTCCTAATAAAAGCTACTACAAGGCACACACACAAAAACTAACCTGAGCGCTCAGTTTTATTTACAGAGATTTCAGGATATAGCACAGCACATTGAAATGTTACTGAATAAGAGCCACCGAACAGCCATGATGGGAAAATAATGTTATTCAATCAACACACAATGTGTTGCGGTTGTTGAAATTGTCTTTAAACCTTAGACAATACAGCGGAAATGTTTGAAAACTGTGTTACAGAAATACAAGACCATACTGACATTTTTTTTAATTTAGAATATGGAGTTATCTGTGTGTGTGATGTGTTTGTCAAATGTGCCTGAGGTTACGCAGTTTGGATAAGAAAGGCAGGAAAGAACAAGGGCTGTGAATGAATATACAATAACTACAGTATACACACTTAACGAAACAAAAAAAGGACTCAGCGAGCGTGAAATTCCATATTGACTGGTTCCTATGTACAAAGATAATCACATACAAATCATCCATACATTACAGTAGAAAATAAATATATCAAGACATTCAATAAATAATAAGTTAGAGAGAGGGACTAAAAACATGGTAACAAGATAGCTGTGTGTGTGTGGTGCGTGTGTGTGCGTGTGTGTGTGTGTGTGTGTGTGTGTGTGTGTGTGTGTGTGTGTGTGTGTGTGTGTGTGTGTGTGTGTGTGTGTGTGTGTGTGTGTGTGTGTGTGTGTGTGTGTGTGTGTGTGTGTGTGTGTGTGTGTGTGTGTGTGTGTGTGTGTGTGTGTGTGTGTGTGTGTGTGTGTGTGTGTGTGTGTGTGTGTGTGTGTGTGTGTGTGTGTGTGGACAATGATAATCCCAATATAGCAAAGGTTTAATGGGAAACAAAGAGACTATCGTAAATCAGAATATGACCTAGCATGTGCTCATGGTTTTTTAATGTCTGCATGCATGTTGTCACCCTATATATTCACTATATATGTAGCTGTTATGGATGTGTACGTCTCTATATTTTTAACTTGTCACCTACATGTATGTGTGTGTGTTTCTGTGTCTACATCTTCCGGTGTTTCTTCATGTCTGCATGAACACCCTCAAATGACGGCTAACTTAGTGGCCCTCGCTGCCTGGGGGCTTCGGGTCGGGCTGCTGCCCTGCGGCCCCTCCAGGCAGCCAGGGGGAGACAGAGTGTGAGGTGGTCTGCTTGGCCATGCTGTAGTGGCTGATCACTGTGTAGAAACGGCCCCTCGAGTTGGCATCCTGGGCGGCGTAGTACGCCTCCAGAGAGGCTGGGATACACCGCTTGTGCTGTGAGGGAGAAACAGTGAGGTTCAGAACATTTATCAATTACTTTTTGTTCAAGTGCTACATGTAGTTATGAAGGTGGGACAATATACTGTAACCAAAATCTGTAGTAAAAAAAAATGTTTTTACCAAGGATATTTACATGAACGTGTATTTTACATGAATGGAATCAGATCAAATATAACAGTTCTTACTTGTTATTGAGGTATCCTCTACTCAGTCAGAGAAAATTCTAACTCTCAGTGAAATGCCCCACTTTTTTATGGGAAAATGTACACTTACATTTATAGAAATATAAAATGAGTGGGATACTTGGCATTACTCAGTAATGTTAAAATATAATGATATGATCTTTATAAAAATGCCTCAAAAAGCTAACATCAATGTCTAAACAACTTACAAAATATACTGTGTGGTTCCCAGTAGGCCAAAACTAAACAAAAATGTCTCACAATCATTTTTATGAGGAAAGATAATATATATATTTTTGAGGGAATAGGGAAGAGAGAGAAGAAACCATTACATTAACATAACTGAATTCATTAGCACCCTGTATATGTTGAGGGGATACACAGGCCATTCAACTGTAATGTAGTGTGTAAATGATTGTATTTTGAGTCTGTAGATAATTGTAAGTTGCTTGGAGTGCATATATTCACAACCGTATGTGCTGTTGTGTAGTGTGTGCTATATTGTATGAGCAGGTTTTCTATTAACACTTCTGCACCCGTTGTACACGCATGTGACACTGCTAATAATACCTCAGCAGACTGCAGGCAGAGCCCCTGCAGGGACTGTAACTAGATGTATTCTACCTTAAGATTTGTCCAGAGACACATACTTCCAAGGTGACCTCTCACAAAGTACAGAGACACTTGTGTTTTAGGTGCAGTGCAGGAGAAAGAGGAGAGGAAACAAGAGGAGAGTTAAACCTTTCTAGACTAATACTATGCATATCTAGACAGCAGATTGTTGGATAAGGATGGCTGTATAAGCCGTTATCTTTTACGGCCCCAGCCATATATTGGGGGTTGGTGACCATAATGTGGTAATTATTGTCAAATAGGCAGTTCCCCTAAAATGGACATGGCTAATTACATTTGGCTTCTGAATGAAAGCAGTAAAGCCTAAAATAACATGAGATTTTACTTGTCGTAAAAAAAACACTGATACCATTGATTGATTGAGTGCCTATACGGTGAGCCGGTTAGCATTTTCATGTTACGTGACCTCAAAAATGAGCAAAAATAGGGCTGTGCGTTTTTTTTCAGCTTTATTTTTTAACTTGTTTTGACAGGAGGGAAAGTAGATAAGGAGACAATGTAGGGACAATATTGTCTCTAGTGCTAAAATTAAAATATTTCAATTTCTTCGAGGCCATTTTAAGAAATACGCTTATTCATTTTGAGGACCTTGATACAACCCTCAAAGGATGTGTTGCTACTACCGCCAGGCTGAAAAACATCAACAAAGCAGAAATTGATCCTGGCTTTCTCCAAAGGTAACTACATCTGCTTAAGCACTTCTAAAGCTCACTAGTAAACACTTTATATCTAGTTGTCCTTATTTGGATTTTTGGAAAAAAACAGTTATCTGATGATGTTCCCTTGGAGTGTTGGACATTTTGAAGGACATTTCTAGCTATTGAGGATTTTTGTATGGAGTAATCATATCCATCATCTGATTTAAAAAAATTATTAAAATAGGGATTATTTGCAGCTTTACTTCTCATCCTGTGGAAGCTACTTTACTACCCAGCTGCCCTGCTAACAACCTGTCTGTCTCTGGGCTGTGAATAGATGTGTTGTAAAGCTGTAATGAAACGTGTGCCACTTATGGTTCTTACCTTGTAAATGAATCCATCTGGGCAGGCGTGGTCATAGGTGAAGGCTTTATAAACCACCAGGAACACGATGCAGGCGAGGAAGGCTAGGGCCAGGATGATCAGAATCGTCACCTGAGGGCAGGACAAACTCCGGTCAGTGTGTGTGCCAGAGCCATAAAGCAGGGTTGTGAGTGTGTGGTTTATATAAGTGGGGCAGGGTTAGTACTAGACAGTGAGAAAGATGGAGTATCTGCACCAGTGTGTGTGATTGTGTGTGTGTAGCCATAATAAATGGCACAGTAGGACACTGCTGAGTGAAGTGAATGGCTCCTCAAGGCAAGGTGTTCCTGTTGAGCTTCGTGATGGATGGCTCAGGTTGTGACACTGTACCAGGACCTGTGCCTTTTAGCATTGCCAATTTGTCACAGGCAAGGCAAAGCAGGCTTATTTATATAGAACAGTTTAACAACATGGCAATTCAGAGTGCTTTATAGGAAGCATTAAAAGCATCAGGAAAAATGTGCAAAATAAACCCATTTTGAATTACAATTCAAACACAATTAAAACAGTCACTAAAGAGCCAAGAGAAATGAAAACAAGCTTGTATACATTAAGACAGGTGTAAATACAAGAGTACAAGTTACATTGCTGTTTAAGAAAGGCATAATTGTTTGATTGAATGAAAGGCAGAGGCAAATGGCAAGGTCATTGGCTATAATGAGACTTGCAGCAGACATTTTTTCTGGGGGTTTGTTCCAGATATACAGTATTGATATATATATAGGATATTTACTCTGGGGACAGAAAGCAGACCTGTTCTGAATTCATAATATAATATAGAAGAAGATCATACATGTACTTTGACTACCAAACCATTCAGTGCTTTATCAACCACTAGTAGTATTATGCAGTATTATTACATGAAGCCAGGGAAGTAACATCAGAACTAAAGTGATGTGATCCACTTTCTAATGTTTTTATTATTCGAAAAGCAATGGTGTGACTTACAAAATGACCAATGTCTGTTCTGCAGGCACCATGACTGAATCAGCATGCACCAGCCTGAAACTAGAGCAGATCCACAGGATTCAGCCATCTTCAAGTCCATTATTTAGTCTTGCTCTGTTCCTACTGTGACATGTTCAAATGTATTCAGTGAAACAGGCCTATTGCAAATATGAACTTCTAATTATGTTTCTTGAATAAATAATGGTTTAATTAATATGCAAGAAAAGTTCTCATAAGTTCCCTCCTCATTCAATTATAAATGTTCTGCAAAAGTGAAAGATCAAAGCGCACTAAAGCTACATGTATAGGAGAGTTATCTCAGTTTACACTAAATCTTCCTGTAATCCTAAAAGATATCACCTCCTGTTATGCAGATGGTGAAGTTTTTTTCACATGATGTGAGCTTAACATGAAGGACTTCATTATGACAAGATGTCTCATATAGAGTCCTATTAAATTAGGACTAGGACATCATTCATTTGTGCTTCAAGTTTGACTAATATCACTTGCAACCTTAAGGTACTATGATTAGGATTTGTCTGATATAAAGTAACCAAACATTCAAAAACTGAAATTTGCCCTGCCTTTCGTCTTGCTATATTTGCATTGTGTTGGCGCCGTTTCCTTTTCCGTAGCTCTTTCTTGGAGCTGTTTCATTTTCCGTAGCTCTTTCTTGGATGTGTTTATACGATCTATATCTGGTAACTGCATTTTTATCTCAAGTTGAAGCCCAAAAACGTCCATAAAATATCCGAACATACAGGCAGGGGATGATGTCTCTACAAAAACATACTGATAGATTTAGTGGCTCAGAAGAGATGGTTATTTTTGTATTAGTCCATACACAATTTGTAGGGAAATCCTATTTATTGTGCCTTTTTAAATGCCATTTTGTTCAAGGACTTCATCATTATTATTGAGTTTTTTTCGAAGCAAATTGCTAATAAAAACCACCAAATGTATACAAACACTTTAACGTGAGGGTTTGCTCTCATGAAAGGCACAACGCCATTGCATCGAACATCAACATGATTATATTTATTTTGATTGGCATATCTTTTTTTCAAGGTTATTCAATATAGTATATAGATGTTCAGCTCAGCCCTCGATGACGACCCACATTGACTTTGGTGTTAATGATTGTGAGGGAGAAAAATGTATTGATTTTCAGTTGTTGTGTATCTTTTTTTAATTAGCCTGATGAAACTATCAGCATCCTTCCTCCCATAAAACCTTTGCCGAGATAAATCTTTCAACTTCCAGCTGAACACGGTGAGAAGCATAAAACGTTATTGTCCTGTAAATACGTTGAAGAAACTGTATTTGTTAAACCACAGGAAGCTATGAGGTGTAAAATCTGGAACAAAATTAAAATGTCTGGTACATCTTGACAGCAATGAACAAAAATATTATTAGCACTCGCTTAGACAGAGTCAAAATAGTGTGAACAATGCTTAATAGCAACTCAAGAAGCAGAGTTAATTTAAAGTGAATAAAATGAAATTACACAATTTGTCTTTCTGCCTACTGATGCAAATACAAAATGCCTCTCTGTAATGTTAGGTGTGAAACATTCATTTCCCTGGCAGGCTAGACAATGTCGAAGTAAAGCAGATTAACATATAAAAGGATTTATTTCCTCCTACTTTCTACTTGACATCCTGGTTGGGTGCTTCTGAGCGAGCACTTCATTAGAATTATGCAAATCAAGAGCATTGGATAGCTATGTTTAAATATTATATTTTCCGCCATGTCACAAATTTCAAATGTGTGGTCCATGCATATGCTTGTGTCGGCATTTGTCTGCATTCCCTGCATGTCCAAGATAAATGCCTTTTAAAAAGTCAGACTTATCCCAGTGACTGAGTCGAAAATATAATACAAGCTTCCATTATGGTCGGATGCCCCTAATTTCCTGTGTCCATTTTGAAACTGGCGTTAAGCCATTCTCGATGTTCTGCTCTCTATGTGATCTGTCACTGTGATATGTCAGAGCAATTACACATGGGTGTGATCATTAGTCTCCATCAGCGTTATGGGGGTGGACAGGGACACGCTAACTAAGTGGCTGTTTACTTGGTGTCAACGGGGGGACAAGACTCTGAGGCTTCATGCTACTGATACTCCTTTTAAGTTACATCTCACATCACACAATGAGGAACATTTAAAGGATACATTTAAAGTCATGGTGACCTGCCTTTGAGAGCAGACACAGACATGGAATGACTGATTAAGACCCACCCAGACCCCTTTTTTTGATGCACTTGAAAACAGCTTATTAAGGAGAGGGATTACTTTAAAACTCCTCATATCACACAGCAAGCAATCAGCGCTTTATGCATGTGGAGACCCAACTTTGTGTAGACACTTTAAAAAATGAAAAGAAGACTTGTGTTTCTAATGACAGAACATACTTTCTCTTTTGCACCACTGAAACTAAGGAAATTACAAATGCATGATTTTGAATTATTAGTCTGTGCTGCCCACCCATCTGAAACATACAGCTGATTATTTATTGAATCAAACTGCTTCCTGCAGAATATAGGATCTGACACTCTTAAATGATGCTTGAAATCAAACCAGATACATGAAACAGATTAGTGGTATCAACTCTTGCATAGAGAGGCTAGCTTATGTTAAAGTTTGCTGACACTTTTATTGTAGATTCAACACAGAAGTCGGAGCAACAGTTCAGTCAATAACCCCACCCTTTGTAATAGAAACGATCGCTACAGTGTCTCTGTTGATGCAGCTGCAGCCATGTGGTGTATGAATCCATTAAAAATCTATCCTGACCTTTCTCCATTATTCATAATCTGGCTGAACTCTGCAGTAAACCTCAGGAGGTCGTCAGGGTAACGCTACAGCTCAGGGATGAAGACTTCCCCCGTGAATGAAGTGGATTCATACATTTATCGGCCAGTATCTACTGGACTGATGCAATATTCCTCCATGATAAGATAATGCTCTTATGCTTCTGATAACGGCTGAATCTGGGCCAAGGGTGCGGCCACATTACTATTGAATAGGAGAGAACAAAATGCAGTAGAATCAAATACCAAAGAAAATCCTTCTTTTGGTCAATACACCATTATGATATATCCCAGCAGCTTCTCCCAACCACATCAACATCATCCTGTTTTCTGTTGAACGCAGTAGACAGGGCTGTTATGTCATTAGCGCTCCAGTATATGACATCGTAGAAACACTATCACCACCAACACACGCATCATCCTGTTTGCTGTGCCACACAGATAACAGAGAGACATTTGTTTCTCTTGGATGCAAGTGGAAACAAAGCATGCTGTTATAGTTTGGACTGAAAGCAATGTGTCTTTAACTAAAATTGGCTGCATCAGTAAAGATAGGATTGACTGCATGGCATGTGACTGGGCCCACTGGGCTTTAGTTGTTTAACCTCATCCACCCAGTCCGTTGGAAAGATAATAATAATAATACATTTATTTATTTCTATAGAAAAATAGGAAAGATGATCATGTTTATATTCAAATATTAATTTGACCAGCTTCCTAGTGCTCCTTTGAATTCACACTGTTTGCCCCATGATACTGGATATGATACATCAACACTTCAGACCAAAATGAACACTAGACACCCAAATAAAGAAAGTGTAATCAAACTATTCCTGTTGTGTTTGGCTTCTTATTTGGATTTTCTATCTAGGAAAGTCAAACTTGAACAGTGACACCATGTTCATATGAAAAGCATAACAACAAGTTACAGTCAAAATAAAAAAGGTCCCTTTAATATTAGTGATCACTATTTGGGTTAAGCCAAAAAAGCACCAAAAGAAATCCTTAAGGCCCAATTTCTTTCTTACATATAGTCAAAACACTAAAAATGTTTAATTAAAGTATGCAAACTTCCTATACATTGAAACTCAGAAGTCAAATTGGCAGTAATATTATACTAAATATCCTTGATGAAATAAAAAATAGCTAATCTTGTCAATTAACTGGCAGACAATTGGTATCATTGCTTCAAAACAAACATTCAAATGTCAACATTTTTATATCTTTCTGTCATTATACTTTATCATCACACATTTTCATGCACATATTCTCCCATTCCTTTGTTATGCATCAGAGTGTTCAGCTGTAGACGATTGCGTATTATGGAACTAGACAAACAATCAAACCAGATTAGAAAAGTTCCAGTAGGATTGTTTCCCTCATCAGAAGATTAAGCATTGTTTATGTTTACCCACATCTTTCATAACACACGCCACCTGTTTAGATTTCTAACAATGCACCCCTCTGGATTGTAGAAAATAATTGATTTATAAATGATATCTTCCACGAAATAAACTTACATTTATGGCTGCACAGTGCATCTTAGGTTCAAAGGCAGTTTCTTTGAAGATAATGCTTCTTCACAGTCTATTTCATCTCCATTCGACATATGATTTATTTCCTTTTTTTAACACCACACCATGTTAGAATGCAACACACCACCCACACTGCAGGAACTTGATAGGCCATATGGGGGGAACAGACACCTCTTCACATTCGCCCGAGGAGAAGAGGTGAATATGTAAGTGTGTGTCTGAGCGAGAGAAAGGGGGAGTGTGACAGGAGGGGGGTGGGAGAGAAAAATGACGCTGATAAAAACAGATAACAGAGTGGCAGAAGGAGCAAAGTGAGATATAAAGGAGGATACGACGGAGACAATAAAGCGGCGTGTGAAAGGCAGACAGAGATGGAGATCCAGAAGCAGAACGAGAAGCTCCTTCCCACTCGTGGTAGCAGGTGGCAGAGTCAGACAGAGAGGCAGGCGGGCAGCAAACACAATGGGATATCAGTTCATGCACCAATCAATACATCACTGATAAACAACAATTCAGTCATCTTCCTATTACCCCCTGAAACCTGCTTTACTGCAGCACAAACACACCTCAATCTTCCGTGTTTGTAATGGTTTATTTTACTGCGACTTTTCAGTGAAGCCTTGTGCAAGACATGCCTAGAAACATGCATTAAAAAGAGCTATAAATATCGAATGAGAAAAAGTTATAATATTAAATCCATGTAATAACTTCTGATGCCCTAAGGGAAATTTGATGATTATGAAATTAACTCGACAACAGGGTGAGCTAGTGCCGGGAGAAGGCCTCCTCTATAAAGATAAATTAAATAAGAAAAGCTTAAAGGTCACCGGTCAAAAGGAAGCAGAAGTCAGTGGACAATATATTTCCACAGGATTCGGCTTTGTTAACAGGCTGTAGTTGTTCCTTAAGGGAGATATTCTTTATCCTCAGGAACCAGACCACAAATGTAGCTTTAAGATCCAGCAAAGCGCAGATTGAAATGAGTCCTGCTGAAGTCTGTAATGGGGACACTAAGCCCTCACCTGCTCATCATATGTAGAAGCGTTTAGGTCAGGGATCAGCTAGCTACATAAAATGTAAATGAAAGACTTTCTTATCCTCTTAGGGCAGTTATGTAATGATGAATGTAATGAAGTGTGTAACAGCATGCCTGCTAGGGCAACTGGTTGGTATCTTTAACCGATAACTGAAAGGTCACAGGTTTGATCCCTGTGTGTCCTTGAGCATTACACAGAGCCCCCAGCTACTCTGTCATTGCACATATGATATCAATGTGCAGGTGGTGGATAAGAGCATTAGGTAACTGATGCCCCTGGTAAACCTGGTTCTTCAGTAATGGAAGAGATATTCCCTTTCATTATATAAAAGTACCCCTTACAACAGTATAACAGTGTATCTTGCTTTATACCCTAATACTTACCATTACTTGTGCATAAAAAGTGCTTATTTCTTAAAGGGGGTTCAAACTAAAATTGTTATGGTTTAATCCTTAAGATTATAGTTTGTTTAAGCTACAAATGTTTTACATCTTAGTTGAAAAAGTAACTATTAATCATAGCCGAACATGCACTATTTCACTCTGAAAAGCTGTATAAAGTAAAAAAAGCACATACAAATACTACTTCAGCACAGTTCAAACCGGAGAGACGTGATGTAAGAATTACATATTTATTGTTTACACGTCATATGAATGAAATGATTGCCACGATAATACAACAGGAGAATGTAATGGTGTTTGGCGATTAGGCCCCGGTTTGCAGGATAATCATTCAGGAGGGAAAGAACCGCTCCGATGAAATCCCCGGGGTCTAGACACTGGTGGTGGTGATGAGTAGGTGAGACCGGTCTGAAGGAGGAAGGTTTAGCTTTGTCCTGAAGGAGACGGGAGGCGAGAGGGGTGGAGGCGGGTTGCGTGTGATCATCTGCCGAAACCCGCAAAATAAAGCAAAAGTCGAGACAACTTGAAAGGATATGGCGTTCTACTAAACTTGAAGAATCTCGTTTAATTTGGCATATTACTCTCAATGAATATAAGAAAGCATTGCGTAAAGCGAGAGCAGCTTACTACTCTTCATTAATAGATGAGAATAAGAATAATGCAAGATTTCTTTTCAGCACTGTAGCCAGGCTGACAGAAAGCCACAGCTCGATTGAGCCTTCTATTCCCATAGCACTCAGTAGTAATGATTTTATGTGCTTTTTTAACGATAAAATTGTTACTCTTAGAAACAAAATTAATGACCTCTTGCCTTTGACCAGTATAGTGTTATCAACAGCTCCCGGAAACGTAAGTTCTAATATTACACTAGATAGTAAACTAGAATGCTTTTCAGCCATAAACCTTGAACAATTAAATTCAATGATTCTCTCTTCTAAACCATCAACGTGTATGTTAGACCCAATTCCAACTAAGCTGTTGAAGGAAGTTTTTCCATTAATTAGCACTTATTTATTAAATATTATGAATATGTCTTTATTATCAGGCTATGTTCCACAATCATTCAAAGTAGCAGTGATAAAACCGCTTCTTAAAAAGCACAACCTCGATCCAGAGGTTTTAGCCAACTATAGACCTATTTCTAATCTTCCGTTCCTCTCAAAAATTCTTGAGAAAGCGGTCGCAAAACAGTTGTGTGATTACTTAAAAAACAATGATTTATTTGAAGCTTTTCAGTCTGGCTTTAGAACACATCATAGCACAGAGACAGCTCTGGTTAAAGTCACAAATGACATTCTAATAGCCTCTGACAAGGGACGTGTCTCTATTCTTGTTTTGCTCGATCTCAGTGCTGCATTTGATACTATCGACCATGATATCTTATTGCAAAGACTAGAGCACTTAGTTGGCATACAGGGAACTGCTTTAGACTGGTTTAGGTCCTATCTATCTGAACGCTCTCAGTTTGTACGTGTCAATGATGAATCTTCCACGCAAACCAAAGTTAGCCATGGAGTGCCACAGGGCTCAGTGCTCGGACCTATTTTGTTCACATTATATATGCTTCCG
The DNA here is from genome assembly GCF_902827175.1 of Gymnodraco acuticeps. Classification (NCBI taxonomy): domain Eukaryota; kingdom Metazoa; phylum Chordata; class Actinopteri; order Perciformes; family Bathydraconidae; genus Gymnodraco; species Gymnodraco acuticeps. The sequence goes on from NW_022992250.1 coordinate 4,841,899, forward strand.
TTAGGCAATATTATAAGGAATCATTCTGTAAACTTTCATTGTTATGCGGATGATACTCAACTATATTTATCAATCAAGCCTGATGAAATTAATCATCTAAATAAAATTCAAGACTGCCTTAAGGACTTAAAAACGTGGATGACCTTGAACTTTTTGATGTTAAACACGACCAAAACTGAAGTTATTGTACTTGGCCCGAAGAATCTACGAAACAAATTATCTAAGGATATACTAACTATGGATGGCATTAATTTGGCCTCCAGTGAGACTGTAAGGAATCTTGGTGTTATATTTGATCAGGATTTATCCTTTAACGCCCACATAAAATCAATTTCAAGGACCGCCTACTTCCATCTACGTAACATTGCAAAAATCAGGCATATCTTGCCTCAAAACGATGCAGAGAAACTAGTCCATGCATTTGTTACTTCAAGGCTAGATTATTGTAACTCTTTATTATCAGGGTGTACCAAGAAGTCAGTCAAGTCGCTTCAGCTGATTCAAAATGCTGCGGCTCGTGTACTAACCAGAGTTAGGAAAAGGGACCACATTACTCCTGTTCTGGCTGCCTTACACTGGCTCCCTATAGAACACAGGATAGAATTTAAAATTCTTCTTCTCGCCTACAAAGCCCTTAATGGGCAGGCGCCATCTTACCTTAAAGAACTCATTATACCCTACTGTCCTACTAGGGCATTGCGTTCCAAGAATGCAGGGTTGTTGGTTGTTCCTAGAGTCTCTAAAAGTACAATGGGAGCCAGAGCCTTTTCTTATCAAGCTCCACATTTGTGGAATCAGCTTCCAGTTTGTGTTCGGGCGGCAGACACCCTATCCGTTTTTAAGAGTGCGCTTAAGACCTTCCTTTTTGATAAAGCTTATAGTTAGGGCTGATTAGATCCAGCCCCTAGTTTTGCTGATATAGGCTTAGTTTGTCGGGGGACATCTTACTTCTTCCTTCTCTCTGTCTATACCTGTGTACTCTCATGTTCCGATTAACCCAGCTTCCCCAAATGTCTTTCTTTTTGGTGTCTATATACGCCGGGATCCGGAGTCATGGATGATCCTGCGCTCCTCTGTCCTGGATCGCGAGCCCTGGATCTTGAGTCGTGGCTGTGGTCCTGGATCATAGGCCCTGGACTACCTATGTTGCAAATGTATCCATCCATCCATCCATCTTCTCCCGCTTATCCGTGGTCGGGTCGCGGGGGTAGCAGTTCCAGCAGAGAGCCCCAAACTTTCTTTTCCCTGGCGACATCAACCAGCTCTGACTGGGGATCCCAAGGCGCTCCCAGGCCAGCGAAGAGATATAATCCCTCCACCTGGTCCTAGGTCTACCCCTTGGTCTCTTCCCAGCTGGATGTGCCTGGAACACCTCCCTAGGGAGGCGCCCAGGTGGCATCCTAACTAGGTGCCCGAACCACCTCAACTGGCTCCTTTCGACGCGAAGGAGGAGCGGCTCAACTCCGAGTCCCTCCCTGATGACCGAACTTCTCACCTTATCCCTAAGGGAGACACCAGCCACCCTGCGGAGAAAACCCATCTCGGCCGCTTGTATCCGCGATCTCGTTCTTTCGGTCATGACCCATCCTTCATGACCATAGGTGAGGGTAGGAACGAAAATGGCCCGGAAGACCGAGAGCTTTGCCTTCTGGCTCAGCTCCCTTTTCGTCACAACGGTGCGGTAAAGCGACTGCAGTACCGCTCCCGCTGCTCCGATTCTCCGGCCCATCTCACGCTCCATTGTTCCCTCACTCGAGAACAAGACCCCGAGATACTTGAACTCCTTCACTTGGGGTAAGGACTCATTCCCTACCTGGAGTGGACAGTCCATCGGTTTCCTGCTGAGAACCATGGCCTCAGATTTGGAGGTGCTGATCCTCATCCCAGCCGCTTCACACCGAGTGTGCAAATGTATTATCTTTTCAATTTACACACGGCATCTATTGCACGTCTGTCCGTCCTGGGAGAGGGATCCCTCCTCTGTTGCTCTCCCTGAGGTTTCTCCCATTTTTCCCTTTAAACTGTGGGTTTTCTCCGGAAGTTTTTCCTTGTACGATGTGAGGGTCTAAGGACAGAGGGTGTCGTATTGTCATACTGATATTTTGTACAAACTGTAAAGTCCACTGAGACAAATGTAACATTTGTGATATTGGGCTATATAAATAAACATTGATTGATTGATTGATCTGCAATGACAACTGACAGGGAGGAAGAGCAGGTATTTAAGGAATTTAGCATGTGCAGCGATTGGCTGCTGAGGGGTGACGCCCTCGTATTTAATGAGGGGGGAAGGGAGCCATAGAGTGATGTGTAAGTGACTCATGTTAGGTCTTCCTTATTGAACTTGCGCTAAAGCTTTCATTACTCGTATGTATCGCTGTAGTTCTTAACTTATGTTCTGATACCAGATTGATGCCACATTTCAAAAGAAAAAACACTTGTTTTATCTCAATCAATATCTCGAGAGCTGAATGTGAGAACGGTTTACTTTTTTCATTGATTTTCTTCCAGGACATCTTCGCAGAGGTGACTTCTAATCTCTTTGCTCCTTTAGCCAAATTCTCATAGTCAGTGAAACAAGGAAATTTCTCAAAGCAGGAGCCTCTGAGGAGCAAACGTCCGAGCGGGGATCTGAGAGGGGGCGGAGGGACGTCGAGGAGGCTGTGTACGGGGACCGGGGCTCTGGAGGACTGGATATCTGGTTGAGGCGAGCACAGTTACATTAGTGTGTGGCAAAAAAGAACAAACACTCCACTGTTGAGATGGATCGTATCTCTGATGGAAACAAAAACTGTTAAAATGCCAACCTGAGAAAACACAATTTTCCTCTGAACTCAGGTGGTCGGTTTACCTCAGGTCTCATCTATTGAGAGACCTAAGAGAGACTTGGCCTTTATAATTTGGAAATGAAAAACGCACGACAATCGTTCTTCTCTGACATCATTACCAAAAACAAAAACAACGCACGTGCCTTGTTTGCTACCGTCGACAGACTAACTAACCCCCCAGTGTCAGTAGCCTCTGAATTTCTATCCACCAGGGCGTGCAATGATTTTGCCTCCTTTTTCACTGACAAAATTCAGAAAATCAGACAAGCAGTCAGTGCCTCTGCATCAGGAACAGCAAATGTGTTGTCTCTGTGTCCACTTAACATCAATTCAAACACCATGACACAATTCCATCAGATTAATGATAAAAACCTAGAGGACATTATTCAACTTCTGAAATCCTCCTCTTGCTGCCTTGATATTATTCCAACAGGATTTTTCAAAGATGTTTTGCCTTGCATGGCCTCAGATCTACTTCATATAGTAAACAAATCTCTTCACTCAGGTATTTTTCCACAGGCCCTGAAAACTGCAGTCATTAAACCGCTCTTAAAAAATAATAATCTAGATGCTTCAGTAATGAACAATTACAGGCCCATATCAAACCTCCCATTTCTAGGTAAAATCATTGAAAAAGTTGTTTTTCAACAGTTGAGTAATTTCTTGCATTTAAATAACTGTTTGGATGTGTTCCAGTCAGGCTTTCGTCCAAACCACAGCATTGAGACTGCTCTTGTAAAGGTCTTTAATGACATCCACTTAAACACAGACAGTGGCAGAAATTCAGTGTTAGTATTATTAGATCTCAGTTCTGCGTTTGACACTGTTGACCACAGCATATTACTAGACCGACTGGAAAACTGGGTGGGACTTTCGGAAACAGTTCTAAATTGGTTTGAATCCTACTTAAAGGACAGAAACAACTTTGTTTCTATAGGTAAATACACATCTGAGTTGACAAATATGACATGTGGGGTTCCTCAAGGCTCCATCTTGGGGCCTCTTCTCTTTAACATCTACATGCTACCACTGGCTCAGATAATGAAGAACAACAAAATAAGTTACCATAGCTATGCAGATGACACACACATTTACGTAACAATTTCACCAGGAGACTATGCTCCAATTCAAACACTGAGTAAGTGCATTGAACAAATCAATGACTGGATGTGTCAGAACTTTCTCCAATTAAACAAAGATAAAACTGAGGTAATGGTTTTTGGAGCCAAGTCAGAACGTATAAAAGTTAGCACTGAGCTTCAGTGTGCAATGTTCAAAACAACAGATAAAGCCAGAAATCTAGGTGTAGTCATGGACTCTGACCTGAGTTTCAACAGTCACATTAAAACAGTTACTAAATCAGCCTACTATCACCTAAAGAATATATCTAGGATTAAAAGACTAATGTCACAGCAGGATTTGGAAAAACTTGTCCATGCTTTTATCTTCAGTAGACTCGACTACTGCAATGGTGTCTTTACAGGTCTCACTAAAACATCTATTAGGAAGCTGCAGCTGATTCAGAACGCCGCTGCTCGAGTCCTCACTAACACTAAGAAAGTGGATCACATCACTCCTGTTCTGAAGTCTTTACACTGGCTTCCTGTGTGTCAAAGAATAGATTTCAAAATACTGCTGCTGGTTTATAAAGCACTGAATGGTTTAGGCCCAAAATACATTTCTAACCTCCTGCTAAATTATGAACCATCCAGATCTCTCAGGTCTTCAGGGACTGGTCAGCTTTCTGTCCCCAGAGTCAGAACTAAACATGGTAAAGCAGCGTTCAGTTATTATGCTCCAAATATCTGGAACAAACTCCCAGAAACCTGCAGGTCCGCTGCAACTCTGACTACTTTTAAATCCAGGCTGAAGACTTTTCTTTTTGTCGCTGCTTTTAATTGAACTATTCATATCTTAGACTGCACTGTAACTGTTATCCATGTATTTTTTCTTTTAATGTTTAATGGAACTCCATGTATTTTTTCTTTTAATGTTTATTGTATTAGCTTTTCTTTTTAATGACTGATTTTAAATGCCATTTTCTTAATGTCTTTCATTTTTTGTAAAGCACTTTGAATTGCCTTGTGTTGAAAAGTGCTATATAAATAAACTTGCCTTGCCTTGCCTATTGAGTTCAACAAGCATCACAGTTTATCATTTTCCAGAAACAAGGAAAATGGGTTTGGAAGAAGGTCCATGCAGTGCTCATGCTATCTTTCTTTTTGAGTCAGGGGATTCACCGTTTCTTAGAGGGCAGTGGGATAAATAAAGAAAACAGTTAATCCAGTAGAGCTACAGCAAAGTGTAAAGGTTGATGAACGGCATCTTGGACCACAGAATCAAAGAAGTAAATGCAGGAAAAATGTAGAATTGCACAATTAGATTAGATTACACACCCAGAGGTGACCTATAAACACCTTTTACTTGAACGTCTTCTGCAGCCTCCTTCATAAAAATGCAGTCAGTGGTGTTTAATTTTCTTTAACCAGACGTGGTGGTTTGCTATTGTGTTCAAATGATTAGGAAAATACCAGAAATATTTGAAATGCTTAGCAACCTTGAAAAGTATAATCATTAGACATTTAACTGATTTATATGGATTATGGTCATCTCAGTTAAAAATCTTAAAGAGACAGTGTGTAGGATTTGGCAGAAATTAAAGCAACAACTTGAATGCATAAGAAACATTTGGGGGTAAATGAGGCTACATTTACAAAAAGAGCACTTGACTGCAATATTAGGGGTTTTCTAGTTTTTGTATCAGCCGTTTTGTTTGTCGTTAAACAACATCAAAAGTCTTTCTCCCGCATGTATGCAGTATGAAGGAGTATAGCGCATGCTAAGCAGGAGATAGATGCTAGTTATGCTAATGCAATCAAGAAAGGTCTCTATGGAGACAAAACTTCAAAGGTTTTGTCTGAGCATGCTGTTGTATTGGTTAGAGGAGAATGTGCTCTTAGGGTATAGACTTTAATTCAAATAGCAGGTGGGCTTAAAATGACGGAAAACGTAACACATAAAGGGGTAAAAGAGACAAAGAGAACAACAGCATTAACAAGAGCATAATGAATAAACATGTCTCCCTTTTACAGAGACATAATGATGCTCAGTTGCTCCTAAAATATGATCTGAAACCTTCTGTGCTCTAACACCTATGTGCACTGAGGAAATAGACAGTACTAATCGATAACGACAATATATCCAAATGCATCCTCAATAATGTGAACATAACAGTTGCACACACGGACACACAATCAAACACACACTAATTATGAATCATTAATGTCTCTGAGGAGTCACCAAACATCTGGATTAGATTTGCTAATCAGCTCCTACTCTGCTGGATGAAGACGTAGCAAGAGAAGACATATTATTAATGATAGGACCTCCTTTGCATACACACACACGCAAAGAACACAAACACACACAGGACACTTAGCGCACCTGAAATGTTGTTCACCAGACACAGTTCATTACTCTCATGTTTCCCGAGCTCTCTGTCTCATGGGTATTGTTTATGTTCCTGCATATGTTCAACATTCAGACAGCTGTGTGTTGTGTGTGTGTGGTGTGTGTGTTGTGTGTGGTGTGTGTGTGTGTGTTGTGTGTGTGTGTGTGTGTGTGTGTGTGTGTGTGTGTGTGTGTGTGTGTGTGTGTTGTGTGTGTGTGTGTGTTGTGTGTGTGTGTGTGTGTGTGTGTGTGCATGTGTGTGTGTGTTGTGTGTGTGTGTGTGTGTGTGTGTGTGTGTGTGTGCCTGTGTGCCTGTGTGTGTGCGTGCATGTTTGTTAGTTAATGTGCAGGGCTGCTACTTTGGCAACTTTCATTTGTGCAAGTTCAAATCATGTTGAAATTGAAATCTTCTTACATTTGATATTCAAGAGGCATTTTCTTTCCTTTTAACTATCAACCAATCATTACTTTTTATTTGTCATATCTTATCACAATCATAAAATAATGGTGTTGAGAGAAGAATTTAAAATATATAGGAAGGATTGCTGTAGAGTGGTGAGATTTAGGGGAGGAATATGAATGCAGTTGGGAATACAAGAATTGAAGAGCAAAGCTTTAGGGGTAAAACCATAGACTGTATATATAAATAAATAAAACTGTAAAACTGATGATGGGGAGAGGCTGTAAGCTGCTTTCCACCCTAATAAATCCTTTCTACCATTCCAGTCAGTAGAAAGTAATGAGAGCATTTCAGCTAACACACTTTACTGTTAAAAATTATGTTCAGAATATGTGGCTTATCAGCATTAAATTATAGATGGGGAACCAAAGGCACATGAATAATAATTATGGTAATAGAACAGAACGAGGACTAATGATACTAATAATAAATGAAGACAGTGAATATGCGATGTCTGGACTGAGAATACAGAATAATTTACATAATATATGGTAGAGAGGCGTATCGATAGAGAGGACAGAAGTGAGAGGAAACAACGAAGGAGTGAGGAGTGGAGGGTCGGAGCACTCATCCACGCTCTGTCTGTCTCCTAATTGCTCCCATGGCTCAGCTTGTCAGAACAGCGGCAGCGAGGTGAAGGACTCTGGCTGAGGACGAGCACACAATGACCACTTGCCTTCTTTCTCCGCTTTATCTAGATGGAAAATATCAAAGCCTGAGTTTTTCTTTGGCTCACGTCTCTATTTTTATTGAATGAACAGATTTTGCCATACCGTCGAGCAGCAGGAATGTGTTCTTTGAGTCTTATCAGGCAAAAATGCATCATATCTGCACAGGGCTTAAATGAAAAGATAACATTTTATTCCTACACATGGAAGAAACTAAAGGTATCTCCGAAATTAAAGCAACAGAAAACATAATTCGCTAAATAAAAAAATAGGGGACAGACTAGAAGTAATCAGACCTATATTTTGTCCACTTGACTAACCCTATACTCCGTTCACCCTTTCACCCTCGTCCACCCTCCTGGAGATCGATGAACACACAAAGGAGATACAGAGGGTTGGCACCGATTCCTTCCTGGAGTTCAAAGACCAAACGAAGGCGATACGCAGGGCTGGCACCATGTCCTTTACCCCCGCTCCTCAACGACGCCCACCAAAATCACCGCGGAGACGCGCACCATCTCCCCCGTCCTCATCACCGTGCCTACGTCGACCACCTCCCCTCCCTTCGAGGGGGCTTCTGCAGTCTCCGAAGCCTGATAAGGATGTGTGTGTACAAAACACAACAAACTCTTACTGATATGTGATGGGTCCAGGCTCAAGGGCGTATGGCACTCTCAACTCTTTCCAGGACATGTCGGGGCCCTGCCTGCCAGTAGCTTTGCCGATATCTGTGTTGATAGGTAATAGATTAAGAGCGGTGAATCATAGAAACAGGAAGCGCTCAAACGTTTGTGTGAGTGTATCTAATTTAGCAGTGATTCCATGTCAGCCACAGCTTGTTACAAAAAACATGACTGATAGTGTGTTTAACAAACTTAAACTAGCTTTATTAAATGTCAGGTCTTTGGCAGGAAAAACATTTTTAATCAATGATTTAATCACTGAGCACAATCTCGATTTTATGTTTTTAACAGAAACTTGGATTGAACAAAATAACAGTGCAGCTGTTCTTATCGAATCAACCCCTCCCAACTTTAGTTTTATGAGTCAGGAAAGAATGCATAAGAAAGGGGGTGGAGTTGCTATTCTGTTCAATGATTCCCTTCAATGCAGGAAGACATCTTATGGAAACTTTGATTCTTTTGAATATGTGGCCCTTCGGCTGAAATGCTCCTCTCGAGCTCTGTTCCTAAATATCTATAGACCACCCAAATACTGTGCAAGCTTTTTTGATGACTTTACTGAACTGCTGTCTATAGTGTGTATTGACTTTGACCGTCTAGTCATTGTTGGTGATTTTAACATCCATGTTGACAACCCCCAGGACAGAGGGGCTAAAGAACTATTTTGTGTTCTTGATAGCTATGGACTGACTCAGCATGTGACAGAGCCCACGCACAATAAGGGGCATACTCTGGACTTAATTATCTCAAAGGGTCTGAATATCTCTAAGGTTGTGGTGACTGATGTTGCACTCTCTGACCATTCCTGTGTTTTCTTTGAGAGCTCTATTTCTGTTCACAAAAATGTTCAAAAAGAGGTAACCACAAAGCGATATTTAACTGAAAATACTAGGGAAATGTTTACTCAGAATTTCTCTTCCACACTTGCCCCTGCCAACATCTCAGTAAATGAGCTAGTAGATCATTTTAATTCAAAAATTAAAAATGTTATAGATGCCATTGCTCCAACTAAGGTAAAGGAAGTGTCTGGCAAGAAAATATCTCCATGGAGAAAGGCCATGACCGTGAAAACAGAAAAAAGAGAATGTCGAAAAGCTGAACGCAGGTGGCGAAAAACAAATCTCCAGGTTCACTTTGAAATCTATAAAGAGAGACTTGGCCTTTATAATTTGGAATTGAAAAACGCACGACAATCGTTCTTCTCTGACATCATTACCAAAAACAAAAACAACGCACAGTGCCTTGTTTGCTACCGTCGACAGACTAACTAACCCCCCAGTGTCAGTAGCCTCTGAATTTCTATCCACAAAAATGATTTTGCCTCCTTTTTCACTGACAAAATTCAGAAAATCAGACAAGCAGTCAGTGCCTCTGCATCAGGAACAGCAAATGTGTTGTCCCTATCTCCACTTAACATCAATTCAGACATCATGACACAATTCCATCAGATTAATGATAAAAACCTAGAGGACATTATTCAACTTCTGAAATCCTCCTCTTGCTGCCTTGATATTATTCCAACAGGATTTTTCAAAGATGTTTTGCCTTGCATGGCCTCAGATCTACTTCATATAGTAAACAAATCTCTTCACTCAGGTGTTTTTCCACAGGCCCTGAAAACTGCAGTCATTAAACCGCTCTTAAAAAAGAATAATCTAGATGCTTCAGTAATGAACAATTACAGGCCCATATCAAACCTCCCATTTCTAGGTAAAATCATTGAAAAAGTTGTTTTTCAACAGTTGAGTAATTTCTTGCATTTAAATAACTGTTTCGATGTGTTCCAGTCAGGCTTTCGTCCAAACCACAGCACTGAGACTGCTCTTGTAAAGGTCTTTAATGACATCCACTTAAACACAGACAGTGGCAGAACTTCAGTGTTAGTATTATTAGATCTCAGTGCTGCGTTTGACACTGTTGACCACAGCATATTACTAGACCGACTGGAGAACTGGGTGGGACTTTCGGAAACAGTTCTGAATTGGTTTGAATCCTACTTAAAGGACAGAAACAACTTTGTTTCTATAGGTAAATACACATCTGAGTTGACAAATATGACATGTGGGGTTCCTCAAGGCTCCATCTTGGGGCCTCTTCTCTTTAACATCTACATGCTACCACTGGCTCAGATAATGAAGAACAACAAAATAAGTTACCATAGCTATGCAGATGACACACACATTTACGTAACAATTTCACCAGGAGACTATGCTCCAATTCAAACACTGAGTAAGTGCATTGAACAAATCAATGACTGAATGTGTCAGAACTTTCTCTAATTAAACAAAGATAAAACTGAGGTAATGGTTTTTGGAGCCAAGGCAGAACGTATAAAAGTTAGCGCTGAGCTTCAGTGTGCAATGTTCAAAACAACAGATAAAGCCAGAAATCTAGGTGTAGTCATGGACTCTGACCTGAGTTTCAACAGTCACATTAAAACTGTTACTAAATCAGCCTACTATCACCTAAAGAATATATCTAGGATTAAAAGACTAATGTCACAGCAGGATTTGGAAAAACTTGTCCATGCTTTTATCTTCAGTAGACTCGACTACTGCAATGGTGTCTTCACAGGTCTCACTAAAAAATCTATTAGGAAGCTGCAGCTAATTCAGAACGCTGCTGCTCGAGTCCTCACTAACACTAAGAAAGTGGATCACATCACTCCAGTTCTGAAGTCTTTACACTGGCTTCCTGTGTGTCAAAGAATAGATTTCAAAATACTGCTGCTGGTTTATAAAGCACTGAATGGTTTAGGCCCAAAATACATTTCTGACCTCCTGCTAAATTATGAACCATCCAGATCTCTCAGGTCTTCAGGGACTGGTCAGCTTTCTGTCCCCAGAGTCAGAACTAAACATGGTAAAGCAGCGTTCAGTTATTATGCTCCAAATATCTGGAACAAACTCCCAGAAACCTGCAGGTTCGCTGCAACTCTGACTACTTTTAAATCCAGGCTGAAGACTTTTCTTTTTGTCGCTGCTTTTAATTGAACTATTCATATCTTAGACTGCACTGTAACTTTTATCCATGTACTTTTTTCTTTTAATGTTTAATTGACAGCACTGTAACTTTTATCCATGTATTTTTTCTTTTAATGTTTATTTTATTAGCTTTTCTTTTTAATGACTGATTTTAAATGCCATTTTCTTAATCTCTTTCATTTTTTGTAAAGCACTTTGAATTGCCTTGTGTTGAAAAGTGCTATATAAATAAACTTGCCTTGCCTTGCCTTGCCTGCCTTGCCTATACTATTTATATACAATTACTTTTAGTTTAGTTTTGAAAGCACTAAGAGATGAAAAAACACTGCCTTGGCGACAACAATCTGCTCATAGGACACGTTTTGTTTCATTTAAGTCACTGTAATGGTTCAGGAAAGAAAAAAGATTTTTTAAATTGTCCTATTTCGCAATTTTAAGACATCCTTTGAATATTGCTAGATCAGCATCAGGCACTAATTGCTTTTTTCTGCCGGCAATGGCCTAATTTTCCACCAAAATGTTTTGAAATACGCTCACAAGTTTGAGAGATATCCCTGCTAGCTATTCAAATAAAATATATGAGTAATAATTATGTCCACAGGCCGTTTAAAACCAGCCACTTTAAGAAACTGTGACTTCATTTGATCGCTTCACTATGAATCTGGGGACGCTGCATTAAATAGATTGGGCTGTTACCATTCCTATCCTGAGCTGACTGATACAGAGCACTTAAACAAATCCAACTGCATATGAATATGTTTGCCAAGAGATTTAATGATGTCCGACTGCGTGTGCTTGTTGGCCATCGATCAGGCTCAGAAATCCTTTTTAGCCTTGGCAACCCCTGAGTTATTATTATAAGTCGTACAATGGAGGGTGGATGCAGCCGCTGTCTTGTCCTTGTATAAAAACAAGACTGGATGGTCAATCTTAAATGGATTTCAGTTCCTTTTTTTCTTTAATCATAAATCTGATTCTCTCTTCGACCTTTGAGATAAAATAGAATTTGCAAAATGTCAGTGCATTGTTTATTGAACGGATAAAAGAGATGATATATTTGTATATGTATTCACATCTGCTGATTTTGATAGGCAGACGGTGATTAGAGTCTGCTATCATTTCAGGTGCTGCTTTATATGGGATCTGAAACAAGATGTAGAACCATTTGGACTAATACATCTTCCCAAATATCACTCACACAGCAGCGATGGCTTCCTCTGTTGTTGTCTGTCTCTCTGGCCGTTTCTCAATGTCGAGTATACCTGCTGCAGAGCCACTATTTCAAGTATACTACGGCGCCGAATGCTGGGCATTTAACATGCATTTAAACAGTCCTTCGGCGCCACTCGATGACGTAGTATACTTGAAATAGTGGCTCTGCAGCAGCTCTACTCGACATTGAGAAACGGCCTCTGCCTTTCCATCTGGCCCTGGAGATTGCGAGTTGTCAGTCCTTGCGGCCTTTCTAAGTGTCTGTCAGCTTACATGGGGGACCTCTTTGCAGTTACAAATGACTCAAGACTTGTTTTGGCTCTGGTAGGGCAGGCTGACCTAACCTGCACTCTGTTTGTGGTTCAGTGGAGTGTGAAGAAGCACGTATGGCACCATCCGGCTGTACTGTATGCTGGATGGTGATTTGATTGATTTACAAAGTTTAATAATTCCCAGCATGTTAAAACAGCATCCTCTTCCTCTCTGTTTTACACTGATAACTGATGTTCTTGCTCACATGAAGCCAACACAATCATATTGAGCTGAGGCCGTCGAATACACAACCAAATTATGCCGTTCAGCAAATTCACTTCAAGTGTGTGTGGGCAAGCCAAGGCTCTAAGATCTTGCAATCACATCTGGCTCGTTCAATTTTTCAGGAGCCAATATTTAACAATAAGAAGACTGTGAATATCTGCCAATAGGAGCTGGCAAGGTTATAAAAGAAAACTGTGTGTGTTAGAAATGTTGAAAAATGCTTCCCAGTACTGAATTTGATGAGAAAGCATGAGCTTATGACAGGATGAAAAGGAAGAGAAAGATGGTGGAAGGACACAGAACAGAGATCAACTGGACAGATGGTGAGAGAGAGGGGAAGTGAAGGAGGAGAAGAGTGATGGAGAGAGAGGGGATGATACAGCTGGACGGAGAAGAGTTAAAGAGAAGAGAAGAAGATTAGTCGAACAACGATAGCCTTTAAGGTTAGCAGGTTAACAAACAAACCCTCACTTCTGGTACCATTTGCTTACATTATAAGATCTGAATTCAAGCAAACAACAGCCGCTTCAAATAACATTAATGTAAGATGATAACGAAATTCAATTCAGCTCAGTACTTGTTAAACATTAGTTCCATTGTGCTATAACTAGATAGCTCTAAAGCAGGGGTGCCCAACCAGTCGATCGCGATCGACTGGTCGATCGAGAGGAGATTCCCAGTCGATCGCGAGATGTGTCTAAAAATAGAACAACAACATTCTGTTTTATCGTTAATGTCCTGTAACATAATGTTCCTGTGCCAGAATAATGCACTTGAACGCATCAAAGCTTTGTGATTGGCCGGCGTGACCCCATGTGTCGGGGCGTGGCTGGTGGGCAGTGGGCACTATTTCGCTGACGTTGTTGTCCGACCTTGTCAACAGGAGTGACAGTCCGCACACACACAAGATCGCAATTATGGCAGAAGCAAAAAAGCCCAAAATATATAATTTTCACTCCGAGTGGGAGAATGATTATGTGTGTATCTATTCCAATTCAAAGTCCATCTGTCTCATCTGCAATGCGAGCGTGGCTTTATCGAAGAAGGGTAATTTAGGAGCGGCATTTCAAAACAGTCCACAAACGCTACGAGACGGAACTCCCTCCTAATTCTGCCCTACGCTCCCAAAAGGGGAGGAGCCTGAAAGGACAGCTAAATGCACAGCAGTCCATTTTCACCAGGCCCAACAACAAGAGCAAGGCTGCTACCAGAGCATCTTATCGTGTCAGTCACGTTCTTGCGAAACACATGAAGTCTTTCAAAGACGGCGAAGTTGTGAAAGAAGCATTCCTGGAGGCTGCGACGCGCTTTTTGGGGACAGTAAAAATAACAGTAGCATTTCAACAGGTTTTTGATAAAAACTCAAGTTAGATACCGTTATTAATCAGCTGTAAGTTTTAGTTTGTTTGAACTTATTCATTATAATTATTGTACAAAATGGTATAAGAATGCAAACATTAAGATCTGTTCTGTTTAAATTGATTATAGTCTATTATCAATTCAGGTTAAGAAACTAGTGTTGCTTGCATCCTATTTTAAAGGCATTTATTTTTATATTCTACTAAAATGCAACAAAAAAATGGTTTGATTCTATTAATTTTGTCTTATTTATTGCACTTTGGCAGCAGATTCCTGTGTAGCTTCAGATCTGAGTTGTCTTATTAGTAAGCCTCATTTATACTTTTGTAGCAACACTATTTTTATATAATGGCAAAGAAAGGGTTCAGAGTCTTTTATTTTGTTCCTGTGTCATATGTGGCAGCACTGTTCAATGTTTCTTGAAAACATGACCCACTGTAGTATGTGACGTGTGAATAAACTCCAACTCTGTATCAACAACACTGTTGTGTAACTTCAGTTAAATACTTGTATGTGTGTAGATTAGAAAGAGGTAAGATAAAGGATCTGCAGTATGTTATGAAGTATTAATCGTACAAAGGTCAGTTTTATACAAGTAGAAGTGTGTATTTACCTGGTAGTAGGCTGTCAGTAATGGCTACGCCTCTCTATTTGGACTGGTAGATCTCGGCAGACTGGCAACTTTAAAAGTAGCTCTCGGTTCAAAAAAGGTTGGGCACCCCTGCTCTAAAGTCTAAGGTTGTCTTAATGTAGTCACCTATTCATTTTCTTTGGTGTTACTGAAGGATCTGCAAAGATATACAGTACAGCACTAGCTACAGCATACTAAGGTTACATAAAGTTATTTCGAGCATAGAGTAGTTGTTTTGCTTCTGATGAAAATGTACACAATATTTCTGCATCACATATCGGATTGAAATATCTGAATGAATATAACAGAGAGGCAGAAATGATATATTTTTATGTATTTAAAACGGCTGCCACGACTGATGGTACAGATATCCTTTCAGGTATATTAACTGTGGTGATTCCTTAACCTCATATAACTGAAGTTTATGTGAATTTTCCCAATTGTCCAGTAGGCCTCTATTGTTTTTGTTTTTTTATGTAAACATGGGAATCTTATACATACTATAAGATATCATGTTTGCATTTCTATTGTGAACAAGGAAGAATCTGGGAATATGAAAGTCGATATTATACTGTGTAATAAATTAACAAATGCAAATCAGTTTTTTCCAAATGACATCTCCATCTCTTCATTGTATATGACTAGAACCATATTCATACCTTGCCTTGTCACAAGAGTACCTTGATTTTAGTAAACTGTCATCATCATTGTCTTCATGCAGCATCCATACTTATACACGATGCAAGCAAAACTTTTTTGAAACAACTCAAACAATTAGAAAGAAATATAGAGTGGTTTTAAATGTATAGCTAAAAATATGACCATAGTGGGAGGATAATGCTCACATGAAAACACATTATGATCTCCCTTTTCAGAGAACTTGCTGTAGAGTGCAGCAGAGGAGTTTTCACACTGTTGCTCCCACACCACAAAAACACAAAGCATCCGCCCTCTTCTCCCTTCAACAGCACACAGGCTCCAGAGTACAACACGAATGTTGAAGGTAAATCAATTACTTACTCAAATGCATGTGTTTTTGCGCATGTGTGATAATGTGGGTGTATAACTGAGAGCAAATAGCCTTGAACACTCGCTATAATGAGCGTGCTTTTAGTTGTCAATACAAGGAAGAATAATATGTGGAATAGGAGGCTGTGCGAGGTTTTGAACAACAGCAGTAATTACCTGAAACTTGACAAACAGTGGAGGCCTTCTGTGGAGGCGGCAGAATGCAGCGAGGCTCTTATCAGAAGACGAGGTGGAGGTAATAATTGGATAATTGTTTTGGACCTGGCTACCTCTCCCGTTGCTACCTGCTAACTTCAGCTGGCACCGACAGATTCAACTTGGCAGTATGGAGCTGCCATGTGGTCCTCTGTCTGTGTGTTTTAGGAGGTTTGTGTTGGAGTGTCAGACCTACGAGTGTGTTTGTTTGGCGAAGGTTGGCAAATTATACCATGTTGTCTGGATAGCGAGAGTGCCAGAAAGCAAGCAGGACACAAATGAAGTCCCCCTTTCATCAATCTCCACACCTGCATCTCTCAATCCCAGCCAGAATCATCTTTTACTCTCTTTCAGGTTAGAATTTTCAAGAATGCTCTTCACGGCATTCAGAAAGGCCGCAGTTGATTGTGGTGCAAGAAAGAGAAAGTGGATAGACATTTTGCAGAAAAGGTCATGAGCTGAATTATATCAATTGTAAAACACTGCAAACACCACCATGCAGCACCTTTCCTCTTTCCTTAATGTCATCCTTTTGAATGGATCCCAAAGAATATTACATGTCCGTGCTCAATGCAATATCAATATTTGAACGCGCATTTTTATTTAAATTGAAAATCTGGCCATTTTGACAAGAAAACCTATTGAAAAATGTGCTTTGCAGTAAATCACACTTACTATTCTTATATATTTGCTAGTACGAACACAGTTTTATTCTGTCTCCTAGAAACTGCTTGTATAAAATGTCATTTAGCAGCCACACAGGATTAAAACATGTATTATTATGACCTGGCAAGTCACAGATACTGTATGTAGATAGTCAACTTCTCAGGAAAAATGTTATCACAATATCTGATCTTGCATTACAATATCTGCTTGTATGATCACAGCATTATAAAACCTTTATTTTGATTTGTTTACCAACCTTTGACAGCATTTCAATTCCTCAGGGTTAAACCTGGTTTTAACCACTGCCAAGAAGGTTATGTTTTCTTAACGTCAAATAACTTCAGTATTCAGGATAACTCTAGTATTTAACTTAGATATGTATTCATCATTCATTTACAGGTATCATTTTGAATTCTCTAGGTGACACAGGCTTAAGGAGAGGTGTTGCAAACAGTATACAGTATACAGTATATGTCCACACACTGAACATCGTCTCACTCTCCAGGTTCAGTTTTCTCAACATGCTGGGAAATTCAGGAGCTTGTCGTTCAGTTGTATTTCACATAGTTAATGAGAAGGGAAGACGTGCCCTACCCGGTTTGTTCAAGGACCAAAACAACTACAGAGGATACGCTCTATCTGAGGTCTGCTAGGAGTAATGAGGGAGACAAGGGGAGAGAGAGAGGAAGGGAGGGAAGACGGTAAGCGATGACACATGAACTTGGTCTAAAGGGAGGAATCCTATGGAAACAGAAAGGGAAGAAGGGAGGAAGAGATAAATGAGAGGCCAGCAGAAAGGAAGGTCGAGTTGTGAGAAGTCATCATTTTATATCTGCCCTACTTCCACCAGATCATCACTGTGCTGTATTTTGATGCTTTTTTCTTTCTGCATTAATGCATTTTGGATATTATGTCGTCTGCCACTCATATTTCTGTCTGCTTTCCTTGCAGGACGATCACTGTGCTCACACTATGGCCATGGTTGTCACGGTGGATTAAAAGCTGCAACTACACACCTGTCTGTTTTTAAAAACAAGCGGCACTGTATTTCAAAATAAAGCAGCTTCGATCAAAAAGGACAAATAATTGCAGTAAGTACAAACATGGGAGAAAGAAAGCAGGGAAAGGGAGAGGAGAGCAGAGGAGAAAAGGGTGAGGGAGAGGGGTAAGCAGGAGTGAGGCGGTGAGGGAGGGCAGATTAGAGAGCATTTTTACACTGAGCTCTTCATCCATCAACACAATCTGCAAAGCTTTGAAGAGAGAAGAGATGTGCAAGCTTTTCATACAGAAGTGTGTGTGTGTGTGTGTGTGCGTGCGTGCGTGCGTGCGTGCGTGCGTGCGTGTTTGTGTGTGTGTTTGGACATGCCTGTGTGTCTGCAGAATCAGCTCAGACAGTCAAGCAAACCTTTCAGATGAGTGCCCAAAACGAAGAGACATTGCTCAAAATCACACAGACTGCAATGCCTTTCTGCCTAACAAAAGCTGATATGGTGTGGCTAGACGGAGATGACAGTTAAGTCTGCCGCAACATTTTGGAGCAACTCTGATGAGCAACAACTTCTAACAAGTTGGCTCAGCATTGCTCCATTGCAATGTGTGCATTTTTAAAACTGTCCAGGTTTGCTCCCCCCTAAGGAGCAACAACACAGGTCTCCAAAACACCTATGTAGTAGAGTACGATCCCTGCTGTGTTACATTGTCAGACAATTCCATATCAGATCAAAATCTATGCAGCAAATATGTTATTATTCCAATATTTGTCTTCCTTGTCAAACCTGGTGCCTACAAGGACCACAATGCAACTGCATCACTTTGCAGCTTGGTCAGAGGTGTGTGTACGTTTTGCTTCTAACCCCTAATGTAGCCTTTACTTTTTAGCATAATAAACATTTGATCAAAATGAAACACCATATTTGTGTCGAATGCATACTTCTTGTAAGTGGTAATAGCTGTAGAAAGTTGGGCAGTTATGAAAACATACAGCATGAGATGATAGATAATAATCAAATACCAGACATCTCTTTAATATTTCTGATTGAATAAAGCCTTTGTGTGCAACATTAAAATCATCTTTAAAAAGTATCTTGGGTTTTTAAGTATTATAATGAATTATATTGGTCAAACAAAGATATTCCTATCTAAGTATTGCATGCATAAAACATATTTATATTGTATGTCTTATTATGATACTGTATATATCAATATAAAATGATGTTACATTCTTTGGCAAAAGAGTTCATCCATATCACCCACTCGACCTATATGATGTCAAACAAGCTAATAGAAGGCTGGAGACCTTTTATGATTCTTATATGTTTGTATGATATCAATAAATGAATGCAAGACTTCATGGAAGAACAAGCCTTGTCAGGACTCCTGACTTTGTCCACCAGTGCTTCCATTTCCCAAACACTGAGCTCATTGCCTCGTTTGCAGGACTGTAGAGGCTCAAGTGATGCAGTTTGTCACTTAACCTTGCCTGCGTGCTCTGAAAGTGTAGCAATGTGTGTATATAGCTTGTGTGTGTGCACTTCAACATAGTGACTAATCCGGACAGATTTCACAGCCTCTTTTGGTGCCATTCTGCACACACACACACACACACACACACACACACACACACACACACACACACACACACACAACACACACACACACACCACACACACACACACACACACACACACACACACACACACACACACACACACACACACACACACACACACACACACACTTGTATTTGCACTCCTCTGCTTGAGCACTTCTCTCCTCTCTCTCTCTCTCTCCTCTCTCTCTCTCTCTCTCTCTCTCTCTCTCTCTCTCTCTCTCTCTGTCTCTCACTCACTCACTCACTCACTCACTCTGAGTTAGGGTTGCCATGGAGGGAGGTTATCTTTGCTGCCATGACAACGTGAGTTCTCTTTGGTCTCCCCTAACGACAGTGGAATTGAACACACAGCGCTGGGTGATGTGATGTGATGTCTTCGGAACGGAGGCTCAGAGATTCACACACAGCGCAGGAGTCACCCGAACTACTCTGTGCCAGAGAAGAGGAGTGGTAGAAGAAGAACTCAACTTATTTTTCTACTAACTAAAAGTAGCAAAACTATTATGTAAAAATACTGCCAGTAAAAGTCCTTTGTTTAAAGTCCTACTTCAGTACCATTGCGTACTGCTGAGAGAGTGCAACAATCTGTTGTCCCTCGAAGACCTTGAGGCTGGTAGGAACGATTTTAGATCCCTAACACTCAGGACACACACTTTTTGAATCATTCTGTTGAACAGTATATCCCACATGATCATTACTAGGAAAATTTTCACATCCTCTATCTATACCGTTTTGCAAAACCTGCACTAAAACTACATATTGTACACATTAATTATAGTACTTTTATCTTTTTCAGATTTGTATTTTGTTATTTTTTGCTTTATATTTATGTTCTTGACATTTCCACCGCTTTGACAGATCTTATATTTTCTCCTAATATGGAAATGTTTTGCACTAAAACCATAAAAGGCAGATTTCCTGTAAGTGAAAATGTAATACCAATAAACCTCATTCTGATATAAAAGTAGTACTTCCTCTACATGAGGTTATCATACCATTACCAAATCTTCCATGTTTGTCTACAGTTTTGTTTGCATCTCTACCCCCTGCATATTTTAATAGAGAACTAATTTGATTGTAGATGTTTTTCCAAACCAAATCGGTAGTTCAACCTTTTTGCACTGATTTTATTCTGGGAAATTGAGTGGGGGAAATGTCAGTTGAAAAAATGTCTAATTAGAGCCAAAACAAATGTCAAATTAGAGCCAAAAGTCATAATGAAAACCGCACACAGGAAATGTTCGACTGAAGCCCATTATACTTTTGAGCAATGTGCTAATTACAGCATGTCATCATCACCACCAAACTCTTTCTCTTCGGTAACTGAACTCAGGATTACATCCAATAATACCAGTGCTGAATTAATGCAACTGATTTTAATATTGACATTGACCAAGAAACTGCCATTAAAGCCTGACTCCATCCCGCTTAAAAGTTCAAGATCAAGGCATATCCATATCCCACATTTCCGATAATTTAACCCAAAACAAGTTTATAAACTCTTTCCTTCTTACCTTGAGTCTCTCAGACACCCCGTCAGTGAAGCTGATGGTGAACTCCTCCACCTTGGGAACTTTCAGCCTCTTCTTCTCTGTCTGGTACTCCGTCCGAGTTTTCACCACCACCTGCAGGATGGAGAGAAAGCAGTTTAATACTCAGAGATGCTTAAGGTAATATATGGGAGATGCATGGTATTGTAGCAGGAAATGGTAGAGTCATATTTGTAAAAGTCAAGGCAAAGGTCTAACTGTAACGCACTGAACTGTAGACAAAATGACAAGGTGCAAGGAGGCAGAACAAAATCAGATGTTGTGTGTTTTCTAGAGTTTACTAGAGGCAAAGTCTGCATGTCTTCTGAGGGATTGAGCTATACATCTTGGAGATATAGACTTATTAGATGCATTCGTTTTTATATTACCAGTAGTATCCCATTGTGTACTGTTTATATATGAAATAAAAATGGGATTACTGCTTCCTCTATAAACTGGATGTGCATAAGGGAACAACATGATAGATATGATAGTGAAAAGCACATCAGGAGGGCAGACATCCCTCCACAGTGTATACTCTGATGAAGCTGAAATGACTTTAAAAAAGTCATTTGAAAAACCGAGGTTGAGATGGGTTCACAGCTCAATACACAGAGGTGTAAGTTAGGATTGAAGGAGTGGATGAAAGCGTAGGCTGATAGATCTGGAAACACATTAAAGAATACACAAAAACAACACATCTAATATACAATATCGGTGTAGGATATTTGAATAGCAGTGAATGTTTTTATTTTGGCGGATCAAACCCAACACAGCTAGAAAGCACACAGCGAACACACAGGCATGCCAGGCATCTGTTGGAGCACTGCTGGATGTTAATAAATTCTGGTGCCCAGAATTTAAGACCCTGATAATCCAAAGGGAAAACATTGTGCTTTTTGCAAGCAGCTACATGTAAAAAAAAGAGTTAGGGCAGCACAACCCTGCCCCAATACTGTCAGTCTAAAACTCCTCAAGCAAACCTGTTCAGAGGGAAGAGAGGGGCACGGGGAAAAGAGACGGAGAGAGCTCAGAAACTTTCAGATTGATCAACTTTTATTTTTGTGAAAGGCATTTGTACACAATCAGTGGGTGTGGTGAAAATGGATGGGACTTTTCCAGCATTCTTGTTTTTTGCCTAAAACCTTAGTTCCTTTCCAAGTGACAAGTCTTCTTTTGCCGATAGAATTAGGACTAGTGGATAGTTAGGTCGACAAAACGTTTTTATTTTACCACAGGAGATCACTGTGTGTTCCCCCATTTCAACAGGGAGTTTAGGTTATGATTCATTGTTGTATTGTCTTTATCAGCAAATAGCAAGTAACTTGATTTGTAATTGTGATAATTAACAATAGGAATAATGTTCAAATCTATTTAGTTATGATAAACCTGGGTCTTATTTTGGTGGACACTATATGCATGCATTCATATCGTTTCACCTGAATAATCTATTTAAGTATTTGCTTGAGCACTTTTTCCTCAAATGTATTTTTAAAATTCTGAACAAATCAGTAAAATGTGTATAAACCTAAAACTATGCATCATTTGTAGTTTTGTGGTTTTAAGTCCTACATCAGGGGTTCTCAAAGTGCGGCCCGCGGGCCAATGGCGGCCCTCGGAAATGTTTCTGGCGGCCCGCGATAGTTAATGTGACACGCTGAAATGCATGCGTTATATTTTAATCCTCCATGGTTGTATCTAGTAAGAATTAGAATGAGTAGCTTTCCAGCGGTATCTCCTGTGAGACTGTAACCCGGGTTGCGTTCCGATAATCCAAAAATCAGCTCCTAAATTCTAACCCTATCTCCTATTCCTTGACCTCTGAGTGAAACGTCACGGGGTTAAGGGATAGTGGATAGGAGAATTCAAAAGGACTTAGGAGAAGAGACTGCGGTACTTTAGAGAATCCGAATGCACTTTCACTATCCGACGTGTTTATGATGCACCAGCGGACGTCATGAATGTGCGTCTGCTGCTATGGGGAAACTATGGAAACTACAGTTTTCTATACAGCGGACTACAACATGGATGTTTAATACGAACCACGGACTACTGTAAACTCATCTAGAGACTCTGCACCGTGCTCTGATGCTGTTGTTTTATACTTTATGAACGTGGACAACAGAGAAACATATTCTTCATGACCAAAGTTGGAATTGAAATAAAAAAAGTGAAACTTATGCTCGTCACCCTCTCCCTCCGGTCCACATCAATACAAATGATCCCAATACGTATGATTGTATGAAAATATCTTAAAATCAATACAAATGTATTTATTATAAACGTTAGTCCTTAACATCTATCAGTGTGTATATGACCATTCAAACATCTTTTAAAAGTTGAACAAACCCCACACAGCTCAGTAAAGACTGTGAGATGTTGACTTTATTTGATCATTTCAGTAAAAACTAACGTTCATATTTCTCTTTTTGATTATAATACTGATGAACGTTCAGAAAAAAGCACTTTAGCAACTTACCACATACGTTTTAAAATGCTTAATAAGCACCGTAACTTTCATGATATCATTTATCGGTCATAATCGGTTGTTTCCGTGAACGGCCGACTGTTGTGATGGCAAATGCTGCGGCTGCAATGCATTGTGGGGCAGCATTTTCTCCTCTCCTTTCGGTTAGGGAGGTCCAGTGGTTCCTAAGCTAAAGGAGGTTATAAAGGAAGTTTGAAACCTCCTTTCCTTTCATTTGGAGAATTGGAACGGCACTTATCATGGCTGCCACTGACGTATTTCCGGGTCATTTCACTCCGTTAGGAAGGTTCCTAAGCTAAATGGACTATTGGAATGCAACCCAGGGGCCCAGTCCAATAGTCCATTTAGCTTAGGAACCTTCCTAACGAAGTGAAATGACCCGGAAGTACGTCACTGGCAGCCATGATAAGTGCCGTTCCAATTCTCCAAATGAAAGGAAAGGAGGTTTCAAACTTCCTTTATAACCTCCTTTAGCTTAGGAACCACTGGACCTCCCTAGCCGAAAGGAGAGGAGAAAATGCTGCCCCACAATGCATTGCAGCCGCAGCATTTGCCGTCACTCAACAATCGGCCGTTCACGGACACAAACGATAATGGGAGAAATGATATCATGAAAGTTACGGTGCTTATTAAGCATTTTAAAACGTATGTGGTAAGTTGCCAAAGTGCTTTGTTTTGAACGTTCATCAGTATTATAATCAAAAAGAGAAATATGAACGTTAGTTTTACTGAAATGATAAAATAAAGTCAACATTTCACTGAGCTGTGTGGGGTTGTTCAACTTTTAAAAGATGTTTGAATGGTGATATACACAGTGATAGATGTTAAGGACTAACGTTTATAATAAATACATTTGTATTTATTTTAAGATCTTTTAATAGTTCATACAATCATATGTGGACCGGAGGGAGAGGGTGACGAGCATAAGTTTCACTTTCCTTTTTTATTTCAATTCCAACTTTGGTCATGAAGAATATGTTTCTCTGTTGTCCACATTCATAAAGCATAAAACAACAGCATCAGAGCACGGTGCAGAGTCTCTAGATGAGTTTACAGTAGTCCCTCGTTCTTATTATACATCCATGTTGTAGTCCGCTGTATAGAAAACTGTAGTTTCCATAGTTTCCCCACAGCAGCAGACGCACATTCATGACGTCCGCTGGCGCATCATAAACACGTCGGATAGTGAAAGTGCATTCGGATTCTCTAGTACGACAGTCTCTTCTCCTAAATCCTTTTGAATTCTCCTATCCACTATCCCTTAACCCCGTGACGTTTCACTCAGAGGTCAAGGAATAGGAGATAGGGTTAGAATTTAGGAGCTAATTTTTGGATTATCGGAACGCAACCCAGGGCACAGCAGCCAATATGGCCGCTCAAAGCAGCTTGACTTTACACTGTGTGGGATTTGTGGATTTGTGTGTCCGTCAAGGAAATCTCGGCCGGCAGCCATCATGGTCTGAAATGACCAATGGACATCGAGAAATCACTAAGGGCCTACCCACCAAGTACAAAAAACATAAACCACGTGTCTCCCATCAGTTTCCTTTATTGAGGAGAGAGAGACAGATAAAATGGCTAAAAAAAACGTTACAGTTGCCGACTTCGCTAGAGATTATTTTCGCTAGCAGCAGTGAAGATAGAGCCTCAGAACCTGAAGTCTTCGACTCTTCTGAAGAAGAAGAATACAAAGACAACAACAAGGATCCATTTGGACATGGGTAAGTGTAAATATGACAGTAATAGTGTACTGGCAATGTGTGGGGAATACCGCGAAAATGAACAATAGGTTTATTGATATATATTTTTTATCGATAGTCATTAACTTTTTATTGGGACAAAATAGACTCTCCATTAGCAAACGTTTACTCTGTGTTAACGTTATTTTGGTGTGTAAAAGTGAGATTACATGTGTAGATGATTTAAATTAATAATTTATTCGTCCCACAACAGAGACATTTACAGTGACATGTTTTTGCCATCGATTATTTTATCATACTGTTCTGTACATGGGCGTCGCAGCCATTATATGTGGGTGGGACAAGTCCCCCCCACTTTTTCAAATGATTAGTTTAGACCCCCCCCCACTTCTACCATGTGGAAAGTCCGTGAATCGGTATCTCCACTCGCCGCTCTCCAACCCTGTCTCCTAAAAATTACGTTCCCACAGAACTAAACTGCATTCTCAATTACGTTTAGCTAGAAACGTATTTTCTCCCACGTTACGTTTGTTATGAACGTATCTCAAATACGTTTATTTTCTACATATCTTCTAGAAACGTATTTTCTCCCACGTTACGTTCGTTATGAACGTATCTTAAATACGTTTATTTTCTACATATCTTTGCCATTTATTGTCTTGCTTATAATAATGATAATAGTCATTTATAAATATCATTTTAGAGCACACATTTGAAATCGAGAATCGGGCTCGATATATGGTTAAATTAAAATCAGTAGGCGAGGCTGTAATTTTGCCAGCTGTTACTCTCATGAGCGAGGCAGAAAATAATAGTTTTAACATGCCAAAAAGCTGCTGTGTCGTTTATTGCACCTCAAAGATTAAAACAAATCCAGAGTTACTTGTTTCTGTACTTCCTCTAAGAAGAAAGGACAGTAAAAGAAGAACTCTGTGGCTTCAGGCTTGATCGCCGTTCAAATGACAGCGTTGGTTTCCCCAAAAGTGGGCGGGGCTGTAAAGTGACGTAGATTTTACTATCATCTATTATTCAAAACCATTCTATTTATTCTAACGTAAATTACATGCCAGTGTTTTATCTTTTTATTTATTTGTTTTTATTTTAAATCGTATAATGTTGGACTTTTTTCCCGTCTGTGAGGAAAATAAATGGGGTTTAGAGCCTCAAAATACTGAAATCTGTATTTTTTAAAATCTTTTCCTTTTAAATTTGTTATTCTTTTCTAAATAACACACTGTTATTTACTCAACCATAACACACAATTATCCTTGTTTTTATTTATTCGTTTAATTCTATAATCTTGGGCTTTTTAGACGTAAATAAAGTCACCGGAAACAGACGGGACATTTCGAGCGATACACACCACAAACCCACCGAACTGATTACCCAAGATCCTCAGCTTGAAGCTCGTTGATACATAAATATATCAACAATTAAACAACATCTTCAATTTCTTTTCACAAAATACGTCTCCTTGCAGTATCAATAGTAATTCGGCTGACTTTTATATTTGATCCAATTGGTAGATAATAGGTTATATTTACACCATAACGGTGATAGAAAAGGACTTTAAAGATTTTTAAAGATATTACTGATTTTCTTTGAATATAAGAATGTAAATACTGAGTTGAGAGAATAGTCAGGGGATTTGGGTGATGGGAGACACATCTATGGATTCAGAATTTCAATAGCGTACCATTAAATGACGGATATACCTTTCTGTCTGTGATGTTTTACAAATCAGATATTAATGTGTAGAAGTAAAACATGTGAAATAATATAGCAATATCCTGTAAAAATTATGTAAAAACATGATTAAAACTACACATCTTCAGATGTTATACATACAAGTGTCCTACACTAATAATTCAAAGTTATTATTAGTATGCTGTGTGTACCTTGTGTGCACCGCCTAGTGGTTAAAGCACGTTATTGAATTATTTTTGTTGAATAATGTTATTTGATGAAAACAATATTAAGAGTACATACTTTCATATGGGGAAAGTAGAAGGTCAATGATAGAAATATAGAATATAAAAAGTCAAGAAGATACTATAAGTGATCTCTACAATAAAACAGTTTAGTGCCGGATGTACAAAGATATTAATAGGAGGATGTGCAAAACAGAAAAACAAATTAACCTTTATTAACACATTAAAGAATACTTTAGGTTAAGGTCTTATTTTAAACAAGAAAAAAGCTTTGGGGGTATCTATCTATGAATATTAAGCCTGACAAAGTACTTAACGTCTAATATATTGCTTTCCTGCAATGTTAACTATGTTGAAGCACTTCTTTTAACTGATATTATACACATTAATTATACTCTTATGTATGTAGATAGAATAAGAAATGTGCAGAATATGACAGTTTAATGGTGGAGGTACACACATATTGATAGATGTCTTGTAATGCGCTGTTGACGAACCTGCGACCCAAGTTGTGTATATGATCAATAAACCTTAGAAAATCTTGAAATCTTGAAAGGGATGTGCAAAATAGCCATTATACAGTTTTTAATTAACTATTAGTAGAGAATAACGAGTAATGAATATACTTTATAGAGATCTGCAGATAAATGTTTAGTCTTCTCAAGCACCACCTATCAAATATCTCTCCTGATTGTTGGCACTTGACAATCACCTTCCCTGAATTTTACTCAGGTGTAACTAAAGTCTGCTTTAAGGGTTGTTTATATTTCACATCATTAATCAGAATCTGCAAAGTAACTAAACAAATGTAGTGGAGTAAAAATACCAGGTTAACCTCTGAATTGTAGTGGAGTAGAATTACAAAGTAACAATGAGCTGTCGTGTGGGTATATATTAATGCTGCCCATTATGGATATAAGCGATTTTTACCCATTTAGTAATTACATGTTTTAAATGTGTACACACCAATGTGTTTCCTATCGCCTAAACCTCCAGGGCTGTACACAGTTTAATACTGGCAACTTCTAATTTTGGGAAAAACGTCTTTTAAAACTACAATTCCCAGTAGATACGTGCCATAGAGAACATGTTGCGAAACACAATAGCCAGCATGTGTAGTTCTCGGGGGGCGTTCGAGTCCAGTTTTGAATAGTCTGCCGTGGTTTCGTTCCATTTCAAAGAGCTTGACGCTCGGCGTAACCTTGGCGCACTGCCACTCCAACATCACGGGGTTTGTCAACGGGACTGTAGTCCCAAACGATAGCTGGGGATTGATTGATTGATTGATTGAAAAGTTTATTAACAGCTTGTATATTGGGTACAGTACAGTACAGCTCAAAACATACAATTGTTAAGGGGATGCAGACCAGAGAAAGACTTTCGTCTTGTTTACATCAGGGTCCCCCATTTCCAATTCATCATGTCATTTAAGACATATAAGACATATTTGACATACAGATGGCTTATTTACAATTTACATACAGGTGGTTTTTTTACATACAGATTGCTTGTTTACAATTTTCATTTTAGATTTCGTTCTAATACATCCTAACCGGACATTATGGGATTATGGGATTATGGGTAGTGTAGTGTCTTCGGCCATCCTAAATCTCGAAATGTCCCGTCTGTTTCTGGTGACTTTATTTACAGCTAAAAAGCCCAAGATTATAGAATTAAACAAATAAATAAAAACAAGGATAATTGTGTGTTATTGTTGAGTAAATAACAGTGTGTTATTTAGAAAAGAATAACAAATTAGAAGGAAAAGATTTTTAAAAATACAGATTTCAGTATTTTGAGGCTCTAAACCCCATTTATTTTCCTCACAGACGTTTATACGATTTAAAATAAAAACAAATAAAAAGATAAAACACTGGCATGTAATTTACGTTAGAATAAATAGAATGGTTTTGAATAATAGATGATAGTCAAATCTACGTCACTTTACAGCCCCGCCCACTTTTGGGGAAACCAACGCTGTCATTTGAACGGCGATCAAGCCTGAAGCCACAGAGTTCTTCTTTTACTGTCCTTTCTTCTTAGAGGAAGTACAGAAACACGTAACTCTGGATTTGTTTTAATGTTTGAGGTAAACGACACAGCAGCTTTTTGTCATGTTAAAACTATTATTTTCTGCCTCGCTCATGAGAGTAACAGCTGGCGAAATTACAGCCTCGCCTACTGATTTTAATTTAATCATATATTGAGCCTGATTCTCGATTTCAAAGGTGTGCTCTAAAATGATATTTATAAATGACTATTATCATTATTATAAGCAAGACAATAAATGGCAAAGATATGTAGAAAATAAACGTATTTAAGATACGTTCATAAGGAACGTAACGTGGGAGAAAATATGTTTCTAGAAGATATGTAGAAAATAAACGTATTTTAGATACGTTCATAACGAACGTAACGTGGGAGTAAATACGTTTCAAGCTAAACGTAATTCAGAATGCAGTTTAGTTCTGTGGGAACGTAATTTTTAGGAGACAGGGTTGCGCTCTCTGTAGAGCGCTGTGTCAGTGCTTCACTATCAAATGATCCATTCCACTTGCTTATTGAGAGAATGCCCAAATCAATGAAACTCCGTACCATGTTTTCACTGCTACTTTGTACCAAGGCAGATTCTCCCATAGCGCGCGCATGTTCAAGGAGTGTTGCCATAGTTGGACAGCTCAGATCTGTGATGCCGGTAGCGGAGGTAAGGCACACACACCAAATGTTCAGGACATTGTTAATACAGCGAAAATCAAAGCTGACGATCTCTTGGTTTGATATGTTTTCTCCCCCAGACAACATGGACATAAGAACATTGTTTTCAGAGAAGAGGAAAGTAAGTCACCAGCTGGTAGCAGTTAATCAGTTAGCAGTGATGGCGGCGGCGGCGTCTCACTTCTGGAGAGGAGTTTCGTCTTTATGTCATGATAGAGAGATACAAATACTGAATAGTTTAGATGAGAAAAGGCATCGAAATGCCAGGTTACTAGTTTTTATCATGAAAACAGGGAACATGAATAACCCCGTCTCTCTGTGCTCATGTAAACAACATATCCCCAATATGATCATAACCGGGATAATACTCATAACGGCTTACTGAGTCAGTATGGATTATTTTCTGAGTTCTTTAACTTCGGTACTCTCTCTCACAATGATAATGTGCATTATGTTTTAATTATACTTCTTATCATTCAGAAGCTTTGTGTGTGTTTATGTTTTACTGAGTGCTTATAGGCCATTTCCATCCCAGTATTCAGTTAACTGTTTATTTTCTGTACACATTACATAGACTAGCTAATATTCTACCTACTGCTTGGGACTTTGAGTCTTCAAAATGTCCAATGTCACAGACTGGGACTTACTTTAGAGTCAGTTGTATTTACATTCAGTATGACTTGTTATGGTTCAATGTGAAAGAGTATACTGCTCAATAAATAATGATCACTTCACCACCTCTCTTGACATCTAGGCGCTTGAGAGTGAGTCAGAGGCAGAACACAGGGACAGTGGAGAGAGGTCCGTTGCTGAGGTGAGTGATGAAAGGGAAATGACAGTTTAGAGTCAATTGTGATGTGGACTCATTGCTCTCATTGAGTGTTAAGGAAATCAGTGGGGATATTGAACAGGAAGCATTTCAGTGAAGGGGCATCATGTGACCAATATAGACAGAAGAGCAACATTGAAGTCAATGATACCATTCCGAGGTGAACTTAACATCTGTATGGAGTCAGATCAGTCTCAATATTAATAAATGCTCACAGAAGGATTCACAAATGTATTTTGCGATTTATATATAAATGACTCTCCACAACAATATCTCTCAATGCACTCACAAATATTTATTGTTGTATATAAATGTACAAACAATGGGCATTTAAACTGCTTTTTATTAATTCAAAGACAAATATGTTTCCTTTCTTTACTACTGGATGAAATTACAAAATGTACCCATCATTTTCCTCATGCTAGTATAGCCTGTCAAAACCACCTGTTAAAATGCACCAGAATACAGGAAATCTATTTTTTTTTCGTGGTGGGGACCCCCACACCCCCCGTTAAAAATGTCCCCCCCACATTCAGGATGCTTCCTACGCCCATGGTTCTGTACAGATGAGACTTTGTCATAGATTTATTTATATGTGTGCCTGTTATTATTTTACCGTCCTGTACAGATGAGACTTTGTAATCAGATGTAGCCTATGTATAGGTGTGTCTGTGATTTTATACTGAATGTAAAGTAACTGGAAATACCTCTGTCTGTCTGTCTGTCTGTCTGTCTGTCTGTCTGTCTGTCTGTCTGTCTGTCTGTCTGTCTGTCTGTCTGTCTGTCTGTGTGTGTGAGATCGAGAGAGACTCCTGCAACCTCCCAAACTTTATTTTTATGTGTGCATTGTTATTTGTGCTTGAGCAACATTTTACTTTAACTTTATTTCAATGAAATTAGTTGTAATTATTGTCCTACACAGGCGGCGTTTATCCAGCAGCCACAACATCCATCTGTGCCGGCCCCCAGGTCAAGATCTACTGTGGCTCAAGGGCCTTCACCAGAGCCATCACCACCAAGGACCAGCAGACCATCATCACTACAGCTGCCTCCACCTCCATCTGCGGCTGCCACCAGGTCAAGATACACCTCAGCACAAAGGCTCCACCACAGCCATCACCTTCAACCCAGCCAGCAAGGAGGTCTCGTGGAGGTCTCGAATAGCACTTGTACACCCCACCTACACAGCAGCCCATGCACCATCACCCCCACCTACACAGCAGCCAGACCTGTCTTGGAAGACAGACAAAGACCTTGACACTGTCTTGACATTTATAATGAATAGTTGGTTGAAAGTTCTGATGTTCAATATTGTAAATAGTGAGATTTTCCAGTTTCTTATATTTATATAAATAGTTGGTTGAAAAAAACATATTTATAATAAATTGTTGGTTGAAAAAAAAAAGACCAGAGATTGTCCTGAACATTTTGATATTTAACACATGTTAGAAGAAATACATTTAAAAGGTGATTTAAGAAAACATCTAAAAATCGAGAAAATACCCTTAGACTCCAGAGGGTTAAGAATGGTAAAACTGCGCCCCCTGGGTTGTCATTCCTAAATTATGAATGACAGCTTGTGGAAAGTTTGCTAGACTACTGGTTGCATGGCAACTAGGCATCGGTAATTGGTTAGCACAATAAAGAAAGGATTTGTTTTGGAATTATTTTGTGTTCTGTTTTTTCTTGGGCGGCCCTCAATCCAATATTGGGTACCTAAATTGGCCCTCACTCATCAAAACTTTGAGAACCCCTGTCCTACATGAACCTAGAAAGTAGGGTTGCCAGAAACTGACCATGATCAAAATCGATTATTCGGCAGCCCTGGCGAATAATAATCGATTATTCGACCGACTTTTCGCAGAGCTTGCATTTAACTTCCTTTGGACATGTAAGTTCGAAGTAGTTCCACGAGGAGGAACTCTTTTTACCTGCCGCTTTGTTCATCTTTAGTCGCACGTGTGAGGGAGAGGGGGGGTGGGGGCGGGGTCGGTGTGTAGCGTGCTGCAGCAGCAGTCTGCTCTGCACGCAGGCTTCCTCCAAGTTTACAGTAAAACAAACTGGTGGTGTGACCAATGGCCATTTACAATTATTAATACTATTACTATTATTAGCATTAGTCTATATTTTGGTTGAAACTAAGCCAGAAAATAAATAAATACATAAATAATAATAAAAATATATATAAATAAAATCGATTTTTAAAAATAATATTCGATTATGGAGACTGTAACGAATAATCGAATAATCACTGGCATCCCTACTAGAAAGTACCTACAGTAGAAAGCATTACACCACAATCATTCAACAAAAAAGTTAATAATTCCTTACATTTATTATAGCGCTTTTCCAGATGCTCAAAGCGCTTTACAAACACACATTACATTATTTGTTATACATGCAATGGTCACTGTGGACAATACCCACAGGAGCAAGTTCAGGTGAAGTGTCTTGCCCAAGGACACAACGGCTTTACAGACGCAGCTGCGGCAGGTTTCACCCCTTGATCTGATGATCATTGCACAGCGCACTGCGCCACACCGTCCATCTTCATGCCGAGTACACATTGATATCATACATGTACTGTGGACATTACCCACAGGAGCAAATCCGGGTGAAGTGTCTTGCCCAAGGACACAACGGCCTGACGCAGTGGCGGCAGGAGCGGGTTTCGAACTGGAGTTCCCCAGCACCCCCCTTGATCTGATGATCAGATGCACAGACCACTGCGCCACCCGTCCCGTGAATAATATTCCCTTCAACTTTGACTTATAGAAATCCAAATTTATATTTCATAAAGGCTTTGTCTCCTCAGCTTTAGCATTGTGTCCTCTTTTGCGGCGCTGACTTCATTGAACAAAATAATCGCTTTTAGCAGGTTGCGCCTCATCACTGTACTTTTTAAGAAGGGAAAGTGCCCCTACTGTGTTGTGCATTCAATGTTTATTAATGTGCACACGTGGACTTGGCAGATAGAGAGAAGGTGAATAAATGACGAGGCGGGGGAGAGGTGGAGGAAGGGATGGAGGACAATGTGTCGGTGTCCTTCTGGCTAATTGCACAGCTTCTGAGCGGCTCCTTCACTTTGAGGCAGCGCCAGAAACTGCTGTGCTCACATACTGGCTCCACTATCTGAATAACAAAGCTGTCAGTTGGCCGTAGGAAGCCCTTATCGAAGAGTTGAAGGCCACAAGAGGGGCACTGAAAACATCACATCTGATTGGACCCCTGAGGCTCCGCAGCCGCGTGGCCTTCAGTGCATCAACACCAGACGTCACTGTCCTAACTAATGTCTCAATTTTTCCTCAACTTTGTCTTTCTTTCCTACTCATCTCACAATAACATGTTCAGAGCCCCAAGGTTCAAACACAGCGGGGCTTCATGTTGCTTCATTAATCTCGCTCCTCCTGTACCTCTCGCTCCTTTATTTCACATTACCGTATGAAGTGCCTATAAATCACGGTTTCCTCACTTACACAGACCTTTAGCAATCAGCTGCAGCTGGAAAATATACTGAACAAAGTGTCACCTTCTCTGATTAGACAGGTGGAAAAACATTAATCTATGGGCTATTAAATATTGTTAAACAAAGCTTGATGTAAAAGAAAAACATAATATGAATGATGCAGTCACGAACAGTAATGATAGGATGAAGGAAAATCTAATTACAACTTGCTCACTTATTATTCCACGGAGGTAGCAGCTCATATTTCACTTGAGAATTTGACCATTTGCATTCCTGTAGTCATGTGTTGTTCATTTGTTAGCAAGTGGTTTTATGGACGGAAATGTTGGTCAGTCGGATGATACCTTATTACGTTTTCGGTGGATTATCAGGAAATGTTGTACAGGCATTCCCATGAGATTCTCGAGGAACCATATTTAGTGATCCCCTTGCTATAATAATTATGTATTCATAGCACTTTTGTGTTAGGGCGAGCTTATTTAATATCTGTCATGAGCAAAGAGCAAAGGCATTTTCTTTTATTGTGTTTGATCCCTCACTATAAAGAACTGTACCTGCTGGAAGTCTAATTGCCGATGCAGAGGTGATAACAACTAGCTGCTCTCCATAAACAAGTACCTCATTATTCTAAGAATTGTACCCATTTCCTTCAACCTTGTTAGCCTAAAATGAATTGCTCTACCAAAGTGTCTGTGCGTGTCCCTGTTGGCAAAGTGATTTTCCCAAAGGGGCTTTGAAATACAACATAATAATGAATGTCAGGGTTGTTTACAACATTTTACCCTAACAGTTTGGTTCCCCTGTACTAAGAGTATCATTTATTTCTCCTTCTCCTTAAAATGCCTAAGTTTCAACCCCTTGTTCACTATTTGTTCCGATATAACTACATTGAATTGCTGATATAAACCAGTTAGTCATTTTCTGCTACCTGATTGATACAACAAAATTAACCTGCAGTCTGTATTACCATCACCTGACTTTCATCTCAACTTTTATCCTTCTTACACTTTCTTTTGTTCTTTAGAGGAAGCCTAAAAGCCTCCCCATTATGTATCAAACCTCTAGACTCACTGTGCATTTGAATTATGTTGATAGCCCTGACACAGGAAGGTAAATGAATCCAGCACAGTAGAGAAGCACAGCCTCTGCTTTGAGATTCTTTGAAAATCTATTTACAGATATTCAATTAGTCATGTATATTAAATGTCTAGATTCACTGTGACATTGTTATATCTCCGTGACAGACATGAAGTCACTTTTAGATCTGAAGGCTGTAAGATTTCTAATTCATGTCTGTTTGTTGAAATAACTTGTGCCACACAGGATGTTTCTCAAGCCAACAGAATTAAATGTTTATTTAAAAAAGCACTTCAGGGCTTTTCAAGTTTTCCTTTTTTCCTATCTGAGTGAATAATCGGGAGAGTAAATAAGACATGAATACACGAAAGATTTCAGAAAAGGCAGTTTTAACTTTTTAAACTTAGCCAGCTCTCTCTTTCTCTCTCCAATCATAAGTTTTTTAGATTTATATTCCCTCTGGTAGAGCTGGTCGAAACCTATCTTTTCTCCCTGTCTTCCCAAGTATGTTATTCTTCAGATTTGTTATCGCTATGATTGCCGCTTTATTTGATATTCCCCAAGGACTAAGCTGCGGAAGAGATGGCAAAGTGTTGATGTTAAAGGCTGCAGACATTGTCTTTAAGGTGTTTGGTTTATCTTTGTGAATAAAACAGTGAATGACATTCATACAGAAAGCAGGAGGGAGTTACCCTTCTTGGGGTAAACCATTAGCTCTGACAGGATAAGGGTAAGTGATAATATAACCAAAGGTGAGACATGTTTAATCAACTCCTCTTTTAGAGTTTGGATTGAAATAAGACACCCCTACAGTCACAAAAGTGATTCTGAAATAAGATATGCACACTTTGGAATTATGTTCTTACATTGTTAAGTTTTTCCAAACACCTTTATTTACAAAAACAATTTCAGAGGATGTAATTTCCTCTTTTCCCAATAACATTGAGTTAATCATACCTGATACACTCTGTCAACATGCTATATCCTTTTTTAAGGCTGAAATAAGTGTTTCTTACCACTCAGGGACATCACAAACAAGCATTTAAGACAAATTTGACATCCTTAAAAATGATAGCAAACGCATTATAGGATACAGAACGGAGCAATTAGCTGGCAGATGCTAAAAGGCTCAGTAGAGCTAAGGAGAACTGCTGAGATAATTGCAGATATCATTTTCTGTGGGTTTGTAACTACAAGCATTGCTTTCCACATATATGCAGGGAATTTAAGCTTTCATCTTCGGTCTAGGATATTTTGTTGTATAGTTTCAACTTTTTCCAGACATTTCCTAGACCAATTAATTGGCAGCTGATGATTTCATTTGGGTTTAATCAGAGCTATAGGGTATATTATATAGTGTAATGGAGGTAATGGTTACAATCCAAACTTGTATGCATCTAAAAGCTGAAGCTACAGTAACTGGCTTTTGTTGTTGAGTAATTATACATGTTATTACCTTCACAGCTACAGCCTGTGCACAGCCAGCAAGATACATTTCAAAATAGGCTTTGTATAATTTGTGATAATTGTTGAAATAAACTTGGATGCTAGTAACAAGGCTTCACGTCACAACAGCACATAAAAAAGCAATGTATTACTGACCTATTGCTGGGTATTCCTGCTCTAAGGTATTCCTCTCTAATTCATGAAGCTTAGATAAACACAGTCGCACAGAATAAATGAGACTTAAAAGCTCCTCCAAAATAAGTAAGGAGAGGAGGATGTTATGTAAAGGGGACATTTTGGACAAGAAAAGAGAATGGTTATAAAGTCTGTCATATGCTTTGAACAGTGGCGAGCTGTCAGGGCCCTCTAGGCCCTCTGTGAGGGCCTAAGATATTCTACAAAATAATATTTAAAAACATTAAAAAATATATATATATATTTAATATATTTTTTTAGTTATATTTTTCATTAGTTTTACCAAAATAACTTGATTTAATTGTATTTCAAATAACATTTCCAAAGAAATAAATCCTTCGAATCTGCCTATTCAGTTTCTGTTGGAATGTGAAGGGTTAAATGAAAGAAGCTCGTCTCTGCGTGATAAGAGAGGAGCTGTTGGACGTCCAGGCGGTCCAGCTATGAATTCACAGAGCAGTGGCGTTTTCTCCCGGAGGCCAAGGGAAGCCAGGCTTCCCCTGTTTTTTCGGATTGTAGTTATAATTTAAATAAATAAATACAAACACTTTGTTTTGTTTCGATAATTCTCCTTTGCTGTGTGTTGCTGCCGGCCCGGCTCTCCCCCATTCTCATTGAGTATTTTACAAAGAGTGAAACAAACAGCGCCCCTCTAGATGTTATGGTGAAACAGTAGATTGCACTCACTGTTGCGAGAGGAGGCCAGCCGAATCTAGCTTCCCTTGGTGAAAAAAAATGGAGGGATTGACCAATCAGATGAGGCCCACGTGATGCCCCTGCCAACCTGTGATTGGTCAGGGCCATGCCAAGGGAAGCTAGCCGCCTCTTGCTTCCCTTCAGAGGCGGCTGGCGGCTGGCGATTTGATTGGACACTGCCATCCAATCAAATCACATCAACATCAGTTTTAATACTGTAACTGTCATCACCGCCGTTAGAAATTATCAAGCAAATGAAGCATTATGGAGGGTGGAGATTTGGCGTACTTAATCAAACATAACTTTACTAAACTTCCGCTACAGCAGCAACTACAAATTAAATCAGATGACAGGCAAATGCCCGCACTCGAGCTGTGTGTACGCAGAGGAAAAAGGGAGAGAATCGGACGTTCAATGAGGACAATTATGTCCGCACGGAGTGGCTAACTGGAAGCGCTAAACTTCAGCGTCTAATTTGCTGGCCATGTCTTCTTTTTGACAAGGATTCGTGCTCCCTGAACAATCCTTGGGCAACTTCAGGATTCATCGACCTTGCCAACCTGTCACGGGCAATTGAGAGGCACGGTAAATCCAAAAATCACATAGATTGTGTGATTGTCTGCATACATTAATAAGTAAAATGCTTAAATTAATAAGGAGTTTCAGCTGGAGAGTGCGTGCGGACCTGTCGGTTAGATAACAGGCGTGTGCAAGTCCTGCATCTGTGTGATACAAATGTGTGTCAAATGATACCGGGCGCTGTAATCACTCATCTGGTTACGTTATTGACCACCCCCCGACCCAAAAAATGGGCTTCCCCTACATTTTCCCCCACGCCACGCTACTGTCACAGAGGGCCAGCTATAGTAACTGAACGAGAGAGTAATGTCAAATGACAGTACAATTGACCAATCATATCTTCCCTCTAAATGGGTGGGTGTTATTATCGCGGACTTTATGACAAGTTCTATGGAGTCAGATTTGGGTCAATATTCTCGCGCGTAAAACAAGCTACTCACGAGCGGAAAATGTGCTTTTACACGCGCATAAAATGACCCTCGCGCGCAGATTAAACCCCCGCGAGCGGCTCTGCGCTCGCTCGCGAGAGAGACAGCCCTCTTGCTTGCTCGCGGGAGTGTCAGCCTCGCGGAGTCTGTCTACGCACGCGTGAAAAGTTTCTGGCACTTTGGGGCGGAGCCACTGGACTTTGATTGACAGCTGCCAGGAAACCCGGGGTTGTCAGGTTTGATAAATGCCTGAACTGCCAAGAGCCGAGCAGTGACGGCAGCAAAATCAGTTGGACGAGATTGAATGGTAAAGTTGTCCATAAAAAACTATTATATTCGTAAAGTGTACAGCTAATATATATATATATATATATATTAGTGCTGTCAAAATTATCGCGTTAACGGCGGTAATTAATTTTTTGAATTAATTGCGTTAAAATATTTAACGCATTTAACGCATGTGCAGAATGGCCTGCCCCATACATGCCACCAGTGGCAGCGCCAGGGTATGGCTGGGGTAGGCTACACCAGAAATGGCTTAGCCCCACCATGAAAAATGATGTTAAAGTAAGCAAAATAAAGTCTGCCAACTCGCGCGGAGTAAATTGCACAGACAGCAGTTAGTAAGATTGATTTCAGGAGCCACGGTTTTGAAAACTTTTGTCACGTAGTGATGTCTTCTCAATAGAACATCTTTGATAACGGCGTGGTTTTGTTGCAGGAAGTCCCGACGGAGAATACTTGTGCTGTAGTACAGGGGTGCACATAACTGGTACGCAGGTTATGTGCGTAATCTCTCTGAAATGCGTACCGTCACTTGTGTCACAAAGCGCATTTGCGTACCGACGTACTTGTGAAGCTTTTCCAGAAGGCGGTTAGATCACCGGACGACAGAGTCGGTCTCCGTGTGCCAGACAGGGCTGCTGTTAACGTCGGTCTGTACAACGGAATTGTGCCAAAACTACGCCAACCGGCTGCGGAGGGAGACTCACCCCCCCTTCACTGGAGAACTGCGCTAAAACAGCTGATCACAACGTTCACACTCTGTGGTCACGAAGTACTCCACTAGCCGCCGCCCCCCCCCCCCCCCCCTCTGTCGACTTTCCTGAAGTACTTCCCCGTTGATAGAAATCAACACTGTAATGAATTAAGACCCCACGGTTTGATGATTGATAGGTGTGTGGGTTGTCTTTCATTTTTGACACGCAGAAAAATGTTATAATAAACATAGATACTGTATGTTAAATGGATATATCCGCCTTCTTTCATTTATCTTTCCATTCCCACAACAATATACATAAATAAATGGCATATTTTGGACATAGTTCGAATGGTGATTAATCATGATTAATTAATTTTTAAGCTGTGATTAATCTGATTAAAAATTGTAATCGTTTGACAGCCCTAATATATGATTCTGTTTTCTTCAAGGTTGTGTCTTCCTGGTCGAATGTACTTATTGTAAGTCGCTTTGGATACAAGCATCAGCTAAATGCAATGTAATGTAATGTAATATACATTAATTTGATATAAAACAATATATTTTTCAGTGGGCTGTGTCCGTCGAAAACTGCTAGCTACTGTCTGCTGTATAGCACCTAGATTTTGCTGCCGTCACTGCTCGGCTCTTGGTAGTTCAGGCATTTATCAAACCTGGCAACCCCGGGTTTCCTGGCAGCTGTCAATCAAAGTCCAGTGGCTCGCGGGCGCAGAGCCGCTCGCGGGGGTTTAATCTGCGCGCGAGGGTCATTTTATACGCGTGTAAAAGCACATTTTCCGCTCGTGAGTAGCTTGTTTTACCCGCTAGAATATTGACCCAAATCTGACTCCATAGGTTCCGCCCGCTGTGAAACTTTTCTTGTTTCCATAGCAACAACAACTTCCTATCAACAGCGTTAACTCGCCTTCAAAATAAAAGCATGCCAAATTACACTTAAGACATACAACTGCAACGAAAGTAACAAACACAATGCAATATCCTTTTCAATTTCTAAGAACACAAATAGGGTTATTTACATGGTGTTGTTTTGTGTGGTAGAGGGTCGCTTTCATTGATGCGTTTTGCACCCCGGGCCGTTGTTTTGATATTCCGCTGAAGTATACGCTGTGACGTAATAACTCGAGGGAAAGGGTGGGGGTCAGAGGGCCTAGGTATAAAAGTCACAGCTCGCCACTGGCTTTGAAGCAGATACCTGAGCTTTGTTCTCAGAGGAACAACATACTGAAAGGAAAGATGTTTTTCAGTGTGTGAGTCTCTTTCCCCGCCTCTGGTTGTTTTTTCCTTTTCAAACAAGCAATCCAATCAAGATATTGGTGACCCAGCGATGGCTGTGAGAGGTCTCTGTTCAGATTGAATCAAATCGAATGCCTCCCTAATGCCTCAGTCTCTGCAGGGCCACAGCAGCATTGTTATGTCTGGATGTGTGTGTCCATTAGAGATGTTAAGATTCACCGATTCGCATCGGTGCACCGGCATAAACGTTCAAGATGCGAGTGCACCGGTTGAAAGAGTGCACATCGGCTACAGTTTGGGTTGAACCGGGTTGAACTCGCGATGCATCGATTGCGTAGCGTCTTTGCATCGGTAAAAAACCGATTCATTCATATAAAATCCCCTCATCCTGTCAACGCTCAGCAGAGACGATCTTTGATATTTGCTTTGCCACTACGGAGGCCGAGAGTCTCAGTTATCAACACACACGGAAGTTGAGGAGAAAGAGAAACACAGCGCACCGAAAAATACCTACAAATCAAACGTTTGGCAACACTTCGGATTGTTCAAGAAAGACGGTGTAATAGTCCTTTATGCTATATAGTTGACCGCAGGTCATGGAGAGTAATAAGGTATCCGTAGACCTTTGTATGAGGTATCTTTATTACTTAACAGGTCTACAGCCATGATACATAGATCCGTCCTAGATGCGGGCTTGCATACACACAGTATCACTCCGCAGCCGCACCCCATCAGTAACGTCCTGATGGTATATGTGTGCGGCACTATATACTACAGACGGTCAACTTGAAAAATCGCTCGCAAATTGTTAACGATGCCGAGCCGCTTTAAAGTACACAAGTAGTACGAGGAACTTAGCGACGCACATAAAGAGGCGACATGGGGTCTGCGGCTGAAAAGAGAAACCTGAAAGTTAGACATATGAGTTAAATCACTCAGTGAGGTGTTCTGTCAGAGAGAGTGGTGTTTAGTTTACAGCAGCCTGTGACGGCCAATAATAATGTAAATGTCTTCCTTACTGTAAGCAATACCTGTTTGTGAAAGGTTATTTGTGTTCTTTATTGTTCATATAGAACCCACTGCTTTCTGCTCACTGGTGAGTTAGCCTATGAATGAGTGTTAAGCACATCAGGATGGCAGCTGTATGGGCATTGCACTATGGTAGCTGTTATTTTCACATTGTTAATGTGAGCAATGCATCCTTACATTGTTGGATGTGGACTGTGAGGTGTTATAGAATTGTACTCTGGAGAGCTTTTAAAGGTAAAAAAATAAACGGCATGATGGGATGTGCAGTACCAAATATGTAAAGCACTTTTTTGTTAATGTATGATTTGCTGCATATAAGGAATAAAACAAAAATCCTCTGTCGTACCATATTGAAGTATCATTATTTTTGCATCGTGTTGAATCGCATCGTATCGCACCAAATCACATAATGTTGAATCAAATCGTATCTAACTGTATCGCAACAGGGGTGAATCGTATCGCATCGCCTGGTGTTTCAAATGTATCGTTAATGTATCGTATCGTGGCAACGTATCGAGATGCGCATCGCATCGGCCTCAGTGATGGAGATGCACATCCCTAGTGTCCATACGTGTGTGAACTTTGCTGTGACTGCGCCCCCCCCCTCCCCCGCCCCTGCAAATATCCGCTAGTACCCTAGTCTGAAAGGTCATGCAGTCATCAGGCAGGATCAGGGTGAAAACAGCTGGGGTCGTATTTATAAAGCTGCTGATCTGGGGTTCTTGTTAGGTCACATGACCCAATAAATCTCGCTTTAGCTTTTAAGGACAGCGGGAATAAAACTGGCCACAGATCAGATTCTGAAAGGCTGATAAAAGCTGATTAACAATGAACTCCTTCTGGGCTGGGTGGTTGGCAAAAACAACAACCTTAAATTCAGTGAGATTAAAGAGATTTCAAAGACATTACTGGTGCACCATATTTTTAGGTTTAGAGATAGAAATGCACAGAAAGCCTACAGCGCTGCCATTGTCCTTAAAGCGGCTATAATCAATATTGTATTAAAATAAACACTGTGTTAAAGGAGTTGCTCGTAATGTTGAACATACAGATAATTATCAAACAAACAAAAATCTTCCCTCAGCTTTATGGAGCTTTAGAGTGCAAAGCTCATTGTTTAGCCGTCTGAACCAGACCTAGACTATGTTGGTGCACTTTCACAGCATAGCATCTATTTCACTTGAAAAAGGCAAGTGGTTCTTTCCTGGGAACCAGCAAATCTGCAGTTATATTTTTGCTCTGGCTGATGTGTCTTGTCCCCCTACGCTTTGGACAGATAACCAGCAGTGTTTGAAAAGGGAGACCATGAAAAGAAGCACAGTTTAGGCATTTTCAAAAACATCCAAGAATGCGCTGTTGGATACATTCAAAAGCAGTTATACAAGTTTAAGGATTTAACCCTGCAAGTAATACTGAAAACAGGCATCAGAAACACTGCTATGTTGTATTTTAAGAAGAGTGTGCTCATACACATACACAGTGACAAAGTACAGAGAGCCGAATACTAATTAAATGAACTGTGATAGCCATCATCAACACCTCCCACACTCTGAGGTTTAATTACAGTTGCCATTATATATTCTTTTGGCCTCTGCAGCGTTCATGCATCCCTTGTCAAGAAGACAAATTATTACACTTACAGCTGGAGAGAAATATTTAACAGCAAATTGACCCTTACTTCTGCAACAGCATGTCGTGTAAACATGGATGGAACCATCTGCCCTTTCATAATGTTTTATAAAAAGGAACGAACATTTATTTTGCTTGATATCTGTAATAGTTGG
Organism: Gymnodraco acuticeps; assembly: GCF_902827175.1. Taxonomy (NCBI): domain Eukaryota; kingdom Metazoa; phylum Chordata; class Actinopteri; order Perciformes; family Bathydraconidae; genus Gymnodraco; species Gymnodraco acuticeps. The sequence goes on from NW_022992250.1 coordinate 4,885,337, forward strand.
CAACTTAAACTAGGAGCAGCTGAACTGACAATTTCTTAGTTCATTTTCTGTCAGCGACGTGTATCGAGGAGCAACAAGCAACAGTAGTCTTTGTGTCTGCGTCTCTGAGGGATGTAACAGTTCACTGATCGTCAGCAAAACAACCAGCTTTCTTCCCTGACCTCTTTCCCTTTCATATGTCACTGGCAATAACTCGCTGGTATATCCCAGGAGCTGATCCTCCACCCAGCTTATTAACTCTATGTCTCTACCTGTTCAGGAAATCACTCAAATACATTCAGTCACACGTACAGTAACATAAAAATGTGTGTGTGCGCATGTTTGCAAGTCTAGTGAGGCTGATTTAATCAGTGCAAAGTGTCTGACAGCTCTGTGGATGTCATGTCGCAGACTGCTGGCTGCTGACAGAAACAACTTGTCACTCACACAGTCACATGTCACATGAATGTAGTGTGCACAAAGAAGAAGGCAAGCGTGTATGTGTGTGTGTGCATATATGTGTGTGTGTGTGTGTGTGTGTGTGTGTGTGTGTGTGTGTGTGTGTTGTGTGTGTGTGTGTGTGTGTGTGTGTGTGTGTGTGTGTGTGTGTGTGTGTGTGTGTGAATGTGTGTGAGTGAATGAATGTGTGTATGTGTTTAAGGGAATGCAGTGAATGACAAGTCAATTAACATGTCTATGAAATGGAAAGAGATTGTCCCTGCCTCAGAAGAATACACAATTAAGGTTCAAGCTGTACCATTTTTTTGGGGATTAGGATAATTTCTGTATATAAATGTAAAAAATACAAGAAAGCTCCTAAAATGGAGGGTTGGGTTTCACCCCAAGTCCAGCACCCTGAGCTTATACACTAAGGAGGGTGGTAAGGGACTAATGAACATCAGGGACACTACCCAGGATGAAACATCACAGATCCAGGGTTACATCAGGAAGATGGCCACGTAATGATATGAATGGAAACCCAATAAAGAGGCAGGGGAGAGGAGGAGCCATCATGGAAAGACAATGCATGTACCACAAAGTACAAAAAGAAGAAGTGGCTCATATCGAGAAATCAAAGGGCTAACCAAGTGGAAGTAAATCAAGTAGCTAATTACTGTTTAAAACGGAATTGATTGGCCTATCATACCCCAGTCCGAAGCTCTGTATTGATTTGAATAATGGTGTATGTCAATAATCCTTCTGATACCTAATAAGGTGCGTTGACTGTTGCAATGATAATATGATAAATTGTGTAATTTCACATTGAAGCTCTACAATAAGTAATTGATTGGCGGTTTAGAGAGATGGATTCATACAGCTGTGAAATAAAATCACAAATAAAACCGTAACGGATCCAGACACTGTCACACAATGGATGCATAATAAACCTCTCATAAGACCTCTGCTGATGTCTAATACCATTCATTTTCATAATGTGCATAATCAGTGCAGCTCTCTGTCCTGACCCGTAGAAACACCAATCAGGCTCTCCGCGTTGCACTGCCACCATGGTAACTGGATTACGAAGCTGCGGTGCAGTTACTCTGGGATGTCGAGATGATAAATGACAGTCTGTCTGGCACTGAATCTGTCTCCTAATCTCAGCTGGAAAACAAAGGACACTGCTGGGACGGCTGAGATGAATGAATTTAGGAATGAATGAAAGTGTGTGTGTGTGCGTGTGTGTGTGTGTATGTATATGTGTGTTTGCAGGTGGGAGTATTAAGCTAAGAGGATTTAAGGACAGTGTAGGTCACCAGCATTGAGTTAAAAGAAACATTTAGAAATTCAGATGCAAAAACAAACAGAAAAACTCTCTATTTCCCCCCCCACCACACACACACACACACACACACACACACACACACACACACACACACACACACACACACACAGTTGGGCTGGTGTCTCTCACCTTGTCAGGTGCTTGGCTCTGGAGGCTGCCCACATCCAGAGGAGTGATGAGGGGCACATTTTGGAAGCCGTCCTCCACGCTCACAGGTTTGGCCCCTTTGTCTTGAAGATTACTCCCCAGTTTCACCATCTTTCACTGCCCTTAGTATATTCCCTTTATTTCCCTGAAGACAGCTCCTGAATAAGAGGTGGTGAGAAAGGATGGTTTTACCTCACATCCTCTCAGGTCAATGGCAGAAACAGGCTATATGATGGAGAAGACGCTAATACCTTAAATTACACAGTACAAATAAGTTAATGTGGTCAAGTGAGTTGAGATGAATCGAAATACGATCAATGATGAGAGCAGCAAAACACCACAATAAAGGGCATGTTTTGTTTGCAATGAAAACGGACTATTTTTACCATGACCCATAAGGGAAAGAAACCACCACCTATAGCACATTTTCCTTACCCCAACACGAAAACACAACAAAACTGTACACCCCAAAAAAGCATTACTCACAGCTGATCGTCCTTGTCCGTGCGTCTCCTCGGTGCTGCGGCAGTGTCTGGACAGAGGCGGAGGGAGGAAGAGGAGCAGGTGAATCTGGAGGCTGCGCTGCGGTGTCTCTGCTGCTGCGGGAAAACAACGCTGCGCCGCCGGATGAGAGACTGGATGTCTGGCGGCAGGTTTCCGAGCAGCAGGCAGCCCAACCCCCTAATCCAAACTCAGCCTCCTCTTCACCGAGCTGCTGCACCCAGCGCCGGAGCTGCCACTAGGGGGATCTTTCACCCTGTCAGGGGTCTCGTTTGTTTGATAAAGTGGAAGTCAAATGAATGCTGCATCTCAGGGTTTATCGCCAGAGCTGAGAAAGTGGATTTATATTTGCATAACACTTAAATATTTCGATAAAGGGGATTTTTCTTGACGATAAGATCCGTTGGAAATGTTATTTTGTTGTATATTGTTTATACATTGATTAGACCGGTTTGATTTTGCACGTAGCCCAGCTTGTAATTTGATCTAAAAGAGCAGCTAACTCCCTCAAAAAAACATTCATAAATTATGTTTTGTTTTCACACAATAAGGTTAGTCATTCTAAATGTTACGGTGGCCGGCAGGTGCAAACGCAGAACAACGGCCAAAAACAAATACATTAGCAGGAAACAGCTGCAAATCCTGAAATAAAAAACAAACAAACCCCGAAAACAAACGCAACAAAAAAACGCTGCAAATACCAAAACGATATGCAAAGTCCAAAGCACACACAAATCCCAAAACACATACAAAAAAAACATTCCGGAAGTGTTCCAGGCCTCTAGGGGGCGCGCTACGTGGAACAGATTGATGTCTGACCAGACATAGAGGGAACGAACAAGAGAGCTGCAAATTGAAGCCGGAGGAAACGAAGTTGATCGAAGTGGAAAAAGACGATATATAAAAAGGTAAGTTTTGTTTTGATACAAATAGCGTCATATTTACCCAGCTAGCGTTAGCTTGTTTGGTGAAAGAGCTTGCAAGTCAAGAGACAGCACTGTCTGTGCACCTAAATGTAACTCTTGACATCATATAGATATATTATAGGTGCAGAGAGGAGTTGGTTTATTGTGCTTCAATGTAAATCCTAATGTGAGAGTTAAAGGACGGTCAACAATATACTGTACCTTGGTCAGTTTGGATTTATCGTGGCATTTATTCTTAATTAAAGTGAATTTATTTTTATTTCAGTCAGTCATTTGTGTGTATGCAGGTGTGGGACATTCCAAATGTTCCAAAAGTGAGCACTACACGAATGGACAACAGTTTGCAGGGTAAAATAAAACATTGTCAACATATTATTTTGTGCCACAAGAAGCAGAATGTTTTAACAGTACAGTAGTTTGAATATATTTGTTGTTTACCTTTATCAGACCTCTCAGGCACCCACAACCAGCGTCTGATCGGGTAAGACTAATTACAAATGTAATTATACCATGTAGGTTTGAATTTGTGAACATGAAATCAATAAATACCTTTGTGTGCACTTATTTCCTGGGTAAAAATAGGATGGAGCACCAACCCCATTCCAGGAAGAGGTCCAGTCTGCCCCGGGTCAGAACCACTTCTATAGGTAAACGATGTTGACAGTTGCATCGTGACACAGTTGTTTGCTGTGTATCTTTATTTTACATTTGTTTGTTTGTATAGCCTCCAATCACAGTGGGTAACATTGCCAGGAAGCAGAACAATTATACTTTTATACATTTCCAAATGACACCCACAACATCTGACATCTTAGTGAAGACGATACAAAAAACACCCACAAATATTTTTCAAAAATCAGATATTTTTTGTTGCATCCATTTCAAATGTTTACAAGGATTGTGCAGGAGTATGACAAAGTGCTGTTATCGACATACTTTTGTAAATATGACTGTCATGCATATATTATGTATTTGAAAGTAATTATTCAACTGTCTTCTCACTGCAGCAACTACACAACTGTGTATGCACTTATCATTATTGATAGCCAGTCTGAGCCAGAAGACAACATGGAGCAAAGGTATTAATTGTTACTATTACCACTTAATTTGTCTATTCTATTCTGTAAATCTTATTACTAGCTTCATCATTTAATATTACAATACATCACTTTGTCTTTCCCAGCACAGAATACCTGACTGCGGAGGACATTGTTGCAGAACTCTCTGCAAAAATAACAAATACATCTTGCAGCAGGTTCAATATGAATAGAGCCAATGTGTGGGATGGAGCAATCCGCGGCTTCAAAGGTGCCTCATTCGATCCCTCTCATGAGATGTCAGTTAAGTTCACTGATGATGAGGGACACACTGAGGATGGAGGGGACACTGGTGGTCCCAAGCGTGAGTTCCTGACCCTCCTTATGGAACGCCTGAGAATGAAGAAAACATCACGTCAGCAACTGTTTGTGCCCCATGGCGGTGTGACTTCCCAGCCGCTCACTGTCTCAAAATCTGATTCTAAATGTATATTGTTCTCTATAAAGATACAACTAATACACAATTATGAATGTATAATATAAGCTGTTTTGTGTATTTAATCATGCATTGGTCTACAATTTAATGATGGCTTCTACATATTTCACATAAACAGACAATGAAAAAATGTGTCCTTCATGCTGATAACTAGTGATACGCATCTGCCAATTAGTATTCTAAACAGAGTAGTGTGTTGAATCCTTATTTCTTGCATTTGAAACAGATACAATAAAAAAAGTGAACTTAAAGTCAACTTCTGCCAAAAACTGTACATGTTTGCCACAGGAGCCACAGAACACTTGAACTGTCCCCAGATGCTGGCCACAGAAAGGACAAAACATGGCAGCCTGAAAAGACATACATTGATGTATCTACCATAGCACCTCCAAGGCGCTAAAAATAAAACTTCAAACATCGCAAAATAAACTGGTCAGACTACTGCTTGACCTTTCATCTAGAACCCACCTCACCTCTGCCCACTTTGACAAACTAGGATGGCTTAGAGTAGACGACAGAGTACAGCTACTTGCAATGGGCCTGGTCTACAAGATCCACTACACCTCTATGGTACCCATGTACATGTCAAAATTCTTCCCAAAGGTCAAGGAATACCATGATCATAACACCAGAGGGAGCTCCACAAATCATGTGAAACCCAGATTTGGCACAAAAAAGGGGGAATACACGTTTCGCAATTATGCCACATCAAGGTGGAACGCTCTTCCCACAACTGTAAAGGAAAGTAAAACTATACTTACCTTCAAAACCTCTCTTAAAGAGCACCTTCGGGGGAGAGCATTGCAAAACTGGCCCCGGTAATGGTACAAATCTCAACCTGTCGTTCAATGGACAGCTTCCCCCCCCCCCCCCCCCATCTATGTATATAGGCCTACTCGCATTTTAGACTCTGTTACTAACTGTATATCTGTAGACTTGGTATGTCTTAAATGTCCGGTTAGGATGTATTAGAACGAAATCTAAATGAAAATTGTAAATAAGCAATCTGTATGTAAAAAAACCACCTGTATGTAAATTGTAAATAAGCCATCTGTATGTCAAATATGTCTTATATGTCTTAAATGACATGATGAATTGGAAATGGGGGACCCTGATGTAAACAAGACGAAAGTCTTTCTCTGGTCTGCATCCCCTTAACAATTGTATGTTTTGAGCTGTACTGTACTGTACCCAATATACAAGCTGTTAATAAACTTTTCAATCAATCAATCAATGTAGTAAATCCATTTAATCAAGTCAATCAAAAACACATAGTCTAAATAGTGGTTAGCTAAATAAATAGAAAGATACATCATGTTTACCGTTGAATCTGTGTTCTCTCTCTCCTTGAATGTCTCTATATTTGTTCTTGAGCATGTCTAATGCACACTACTCTCCTGTCATTACTTTGTCCCTCTTCACATGTTGTCACATCTCTCTCTCTCTCAATTCAATAGCTTTATTAGCATGACCATAGTTACAGGTAATTGCTAAAGCTCTGTATAGTTGCAACATCTATACACAAACATATACATATAAACAAACTGCTAAGAATTCAAATGTCCTTTTTCCGCGGCACTCACTATGGCCCGTGTTATTTGCCTGCACTTGATTTGTCATCTCTTTTAACAATGTTCTTCCCTCACTTTATCTTCTCTTCACGTGAAGCTCTCCTCAGCTGGTGTAGTAGTTAGGCACACTAACGCTAGCTATATAAATATGACGCTCTATGTATAAAAACAAAACTTACCTTCTTATATCTTTCTCCACTTAAATGAACTTTCTTTCCTCTCGATTTCCATCACTCTTGTTCGTTCTCTCTATGTCTGGTCAGACATCAATCTGTTCCACGTAGCGCGCCCCCTAGAGGCCTGGAGCACTTCCGGAATGTTTTTTTGTGTGTGTTTTGGGATTTGTACGTGCTTTGGACTTTGCATATCATTTTGGTATTTGCAGCGTTTTTTTGTTGCGTTTGTTTTCGGGGTTTGTGTGTTGTATTTAGTTTGCAACATTTCTGTAAATGCAGCGTTTTTCTGTTGTATTTGTTTTCAGGGTTTGTTTGTTTTTCATTTCATTATTTGCAGGTGTTTCCTGCTTATGTATGTGTTTTGGGCCGTTGTTCCGCGTTTGCACCTGCCGGTCACCGTAAAATGTGCCTCTCTTAACATCATTGAATTATGTCTCATGAATTATATGAAAAACCAACATCCTCACCTGTCAATTTTAAGGGAGAAATAACAAAATAAAAAAAATATTTTCCACATTACCTAAAGGCAGCAGAAAAAAAAAAGTTCACTGAACCATTTTGGTCCTATGGCGCCATCTGCTGGTTATATAAGTGACACACACGTGAGGAGCTGTTAAAAAAAACGACATTAATCATCTGAATAACAATGAGTGAAATGCTTTAAAAGGTAGATGCTGGGATGTGTTTGTAATTGTATGGTCAACAGATCTTCTTAAATCTTAAATAATGGTATAAATTCAACAAGGCAATTAAATGTAGAAATTGTGTTTTCTTTTATATAATAATTAACCAAGCAAGAATAATTTCATTTGTTTCATAAAAATATATTTTAATAGTCACAGTATGTATGTGATACATAAAAACATATAGTCATACTCAAGGCTTCTATGTCATAATGTTCTTAATAATAGTGTAGAAAAAGTCATACTATAGTACAAAAACAATGTCCTAATATGTGTAGCATAAGAAAGTTTAAAGAAATATGAGTCAAATATATATTAAACCATAAAATGTTTAATAATGTAGTATAGTGATACAAATGGCATAAAGAAACGTCATACTCCAGTATGTCATAACATCATAACCAGGGTTATAGCTTGTTTGCCATTTTTGAAAAAACCTTTTTAGTTGGCAGTCTACGAAGCCTTTTGTAAAGTTGTTCACTCAGTGGACCATTAATACATTTTTAATAATTAGAGTGATAAATGATACATTTTGATATATTTTTATGGAATTTGGGACGCTATTCTAACATTGAGGATCTTTTGATTTCATCCTGAATTGGGAAGGAATTTTGTTCGGCTCCGAGTGCTTTGGATTAATAACCTGTAAAACAAACATTTCATTTAAGAAATGTTTTACCTATATTAAATCAGAGAGAATAGAATGCCATGAAACATAACATTCAAAAGGTCATAGTTTTGTATGTCCTTAAAATGACATTAAGAAGTCATAGTATAGTATGCCATTAAAATATAATTAAGAAACTCATAGTATAGTATATAATACCTCAGAAAAAAAGCGTTTATTCTTTTTAAAGGCATTAATTGTCCTTACATTGATGTATCAATTAAAACCCTTGTAGACGCAAAGTAATATCACAAGCTGAAGATCTCATTTTTGTTTGAAGTTATGGAGACAGTAGTTGTCCCACTACTAATTTAAGGACAACTACTGTCTTCATATTGCTGCAGTTATGACGAAGAGCACTCCAGGGTGGGGTCAGTACCATAGACTGTATATATAAGGTCAGTACACAGAAACCTGACTGCTGGGTGTGGTCGGCGGAACGAGGCAGTGGAGCTCCACCTTTCAGTCGGTTTAAGAGTCACTAACTGCTCATGCAAACAATAATAATATGACAGTACAAACCGTCCCTGAACAGAGAGATCGCACCAAATATAGATAGCAGTTAGTGAGACTTTCCAATAACAGATTTAAATGTCCAGACTTAACATAAAAAAGAACACCAAGCAAATCTTTTCATCACAGTTAAGATTTATTTCATTCAACATTTCACATTACAAATATTTAAAAATTATGCATACTGTTATAAATAGTTGGCTGCAAACAATTAAATAACATTAGATTTTTCTTTTTCGTTTCACTAGCACTTCTACAGACCAACTCCTAGAAATATGGACATATCCGTATTACATAACTTAATTAGAAAGGAAAATACAAAAATAGGAACTTATAAAGTGAAATGACAATAAAAATTAAGGTGATATCTTAAGTAAAAAATGCTATTAATAAATACAACAACCTTCCCATACACAGTTAAAAACTATTGAAATCTTGCCATTAAGTAACATCATTAACAGACAAATATTTAAATATTTATTTTCCTTCAGAAAATGTGAACCATATATTGTGGAGCACAATATAGCAATTAGTAAAAACTAGACACTTTAACATATTAAAAGCTTCACCTCAAAAATATAACAAAAATCTGATCAAAATTATAAAAATCAATTATACATTCCAATTAAAAATATACCAATAAACAGCTAAATACATTGTTGACCTAATAATTACAATGCAATCAATCACAGTAGCTTAAAATAAACAAAATAAGCAAATGAGCACAAAACCTTTAATGTTTTAAAAATAACTTCAATTATTTATATTAGTACAAATAGTTTGATTTCTTTTCTTTTTTACAAACACCAGCATGAAAAGGATTACAATAACAGTAGAAAATGACTGTGAAAAACATATTAGCATCTTCTTTAATTAAATGTCTGCAATTAAAAATGGCATTAAAGAATTACATTGCAAAGAGTCTTTATCTGGAAAAAGGTTCAAAAGAAGTATTGCACATAACAACTTGAAGTTAACTTGCAACATTTACCACATTCAAGTCTTTAAGCTCCCCTTCCTCCAGATAGGTCTATATAATCACCTCGACAGACAGCGGGGATGAGTTCTCAAGTCTTTTTAAAACAGTGTTGTAAAAGGATGCTAAAGTCCTGCACTGCCAAATCGATTTATAGTTAAGTTTCTGTCTTGTTTCTCGTCTTTTCTCTCTGTCGTGTGCATCCTGCAGAGGTCTGCGAATGGGGAAGCGAGGAGATCAACACGTGGCGTGGAGGGGAGAGGGGGAGGGGGGGTGAGGTGAGTGGGTTTGGGGTGTCCTTAACAACTTAATAGTTGAGAAACATTTGGTGCACACCACAACAGTTAATTTTTAATAGCTAATTCATGTACTTGTCATTTTCTCTTTTTTTTGTCATGCATGCTAAGGATTACAATAGGTGCTAGTTGGCAAGTTCAAGAATATATATATACTTTTTTTGAAATATTAAAATATCTAAACACCAAACATCCATTCTTGTGATACGAGACTCAGCGTTACGCCTGAACCAAATTTTGCATTCTCCTTATATTAAGTTATAGTCCATCTATGGAGAGGAAACCAAGACAGAAGTTACCATTGTCCAACTAGTATAGCCATGTTTAGAGACATTAACATCAATTTCAAATGACAACTTGTTTTTTTTGTTTTTTTTTGTTATTCTCGCCATGCTGTTATTGACCAGATTGACTGGAAACATCTAATGTACGAAAAGCTAAGACCAAGAGAGCAATAGACTTTGGTCTCTCCTCTGCAGATGTGAAGTCGCACCAACACAAGTGCGCACTTAGTTGTAAAGTTTCCTCAGCACTGAAATGTATAAAAAGCATAATTGAAAATAATATATATTGAAATCACTCAACTTTTTTTCTTAAAATGAACATTTCCATATATGCAGATCTCTCAGTAACAAAAGTACAAAAGCTACCTTTCACAATGTGAAAAATTGAGGTATTGCAAAAAGGAGTTTCCCCATTTGTGAAAAATGTGCCTAAAATGACTGTTGGAAAAAGAAAAAATATTTAGAAAAGTAGTGCATAATAAATGTTTATATGTGCATGACAAAATAATTTAGCTAGAAAACACTGTACCAAAAATCAGCAGGCCATGTATAAAATAATCTTTTTTTTTCATCTCATTTAACAGCAAATTCTTCACAAAGTGTTTTAACTTCTAAAATGCTCACCCACCACACCCACAAAACAAATGACTAGGGTGCAAAACTGGTGCGACGACACCACGCCCATATGAGGAAAGGTTTCTCACTAGTGTGTATAATCAAGTTTCTGTACTAACTCCCTGACATATTTAAATGCTCGGCTAGCAGGTTACTGCGTGACTTAAAACGTCAAACAAAGGTGAGGATTAGTTTGACTTTAGCTGTGTGAATGTGCACTTAATGTTAAACGTTCCGCGGACCTATTTGAGATAAAAAGAACTACCAGCGTGCACCTCCATTTTGAGCTATGGAGAACTTGTGTGTGTGTGTGTGTGTGTGTGTGTGTGTGTCTGCAAGCCCTGTTGTTTTTCCACTGGTGTTCTAATGGGTTTTGACTGCACTGTCAAATATATATATATATAAATATATCATGTTCAAGGCCAATCTTTGGTTTGCTGGGCTTGACAGTTAAGCAAAACTGGGTAGAAGTGACAGAATAATAAAAAAAAAAAGATATATGAATAAAAACTTCCTTGAAGTAATGAGAAGGAACATAAGAATAAAAAAAACCTAAATAAGAAATGAGCTACAGTATGACCCACTACTGCACAGCCATCTTTGGTTCCCAAAAAGCCACTGGGTACAACCGACTGTTATCAAGAGCAAACTGCATGTGGGTCATAAGTGTGTAGTAGTAGAGCACACTGCAGAGACTATCTTCATTTATGCTTCAAAAACACTGGATGCTGAGTTGGATTAGCTTGGCAGGAGAAAGGACAGAGGGTTCGCCAAAAGGGCAGATCCCTCCATGAATCAAATGTGTGCTGACGATTGGGAAATCCGATAAACTTGAATTGCTTCTCGCATTAAATGTAGCTGACTCTCGGATGCGAAGTAGAACTTGTTCATTAAAGACTTGGGAGAATTGCACAAATGCATCGAAAAAAGACTAACAAAGGACAGGCATTTTCCATTTGGTGGTAGCCCTGTAGAAACTGCAATAAAAAGGTGGACTACTAGACCACCCTACTCTCGAGGAGACACCTTAACCTCAGTCCTGAAAGATCTGGATCCAAACCCCCGCGGTGTTCAGACACAGAAAACAGGTTTTGATCCACGAACGAGGCCCTACACTCTGTTAGCTGCTAGCTTAGCAGGCAGACAGGGGGGGGGGGGGGGGGGGGCTTATCTCTTTAAGCCGTTCTGTCTCTCCTGTAGCCTCCCTCCGCCTTACATTCCCCAAATACACTGTGTACTGTACGATGCTCTGCTCTGTCCCTAGCACAACCCTGGCTTTGAATAAAAAAATAAGGAGGCGATGAAGCAAGTGAGTACAAAACTGTGCCTGTCACATCACACTCTGCCTGTTGCATCACTTCCCTTTGATTATAGTTCTAAGGAAAGGAGAACACGAGCGGGTGATGTTTTCTTTCTTGCTTTTTTTTTTCCTTTCTTCTTAACTGTATCGGCACATTAGCAGCTGAGTTTGAGGTATTAGTTTTTGCATGTCAAAATGGAGATCAAAACCCAAATATGCGTTGCTAAAATTTCCGTTGCGATTTTCAAGTAACATCAAAATATTCGTGTGAAGTTGGAAATCATAAAAAGAGAGAGGTTCAAACATTTTGATATGGGAGGGAAAAGAATCCATTTCATTCTGCAGTGGGCCCTCTCTGTTCTTCAAAGTTAATTCAATATTGAGCTTTGGTTGACTACTAAGGGTCTCGTATACTGCGCTCTTTCAAATTGGAAATAAGTGCACTCTTCTTTAGCAACACCTTTTCAATTCACATTTGCTCTGGAGCCTCTTGTAATCGACAGAGAACTTAAATCACACCTCAGAAATAAATAGCCAATCATATGCTGTTACAACAGCACTTGCACTGCTACAAAACAAGTCAATCAAAAGTCAAATTAAGTGTCTTGTTTTGGGGACAGTTCTTAAAAAATTAAATAAAATACATTGTTTAGAAAAAAATAAAAAGGCCAATTGAAGAGAAGAGTACCATATCACACTTCAAACGTTCCTATATATGTTGTTGTTTTTTTTAGAACTAATACAAATATTTCAAAAATCAAACGCATAAATAAATTTATGTTACACATCTTTTTTCCTTGCTGGACATATTTGGATATAATTCCAGTTTTTTTTCTATCTTCAAAATATAGATATATATTAACTTAAAAAAATGAAAAAAGGTTCAGTGAAATTAGAGCGAAAAGGAACCAGCAACAGAAAAGTGCATTTATTTGTACAATGATTTGCGACTCCTGCACTACCTGCCCTCTGCTCCCTGTTGCCTCTCCCTCTCTGTCCCCCGCTCAGTTCCAGCGGAAGGAGATGTGGCGGGGGCGGTCCCCCCCCTCCTTCACCAGGGGTTTGTGAAACTCCCGTCCGGCGCGGGAGTGGATGGCCGCCCAGCAGTACTCGCAGTAGTACTGCAGACAGGTGACGTTGGCGCAGAAGAACGGCGCAAACTTCCCGCCGCAGCGAGTTCCCTGGCACTCATCGCACAGCTGGTCGTCCAGCACGTATGGCTTCACTTCCACCTGGGGGGGGGGAATCAGTGGACATTAGCCGTGTTGTTTCCTTTACAAACGTGTGTCTGCATGCTGCTTTATCAATCCTGGTTCTACCATATGTTGCTCAAACTAGCAGGAAATGAAACAGATGGCACCTGGAAGGTAGAACGTTTATCTGAAAGCGTATCTTTTTTTATACTATGTACAAAATATACTAAAGAGATCCTATTAACTCAGTTTTGTCGGGTAATATTTATTTAGTATTATGTTTTTGTTTGACTGGCATTGTCATCTCGTCATACTGTCGTGTCCTTCTCTGCATGTGTTGCCTGTACTGCAGAAAATAAAGAATTAGATTTAAAAATATATATTTGTATTACTGCACATATTTTTAGTCCAATTTCATTTCTACGATTTCAAATCATATTCAATGCTAATATTGGTATATTTTACTGTATTTTTTTAATATTATTAGTGTTCTTAAAATTGTATTCTATCCGTGTTTTTAATTCTCGTTTTATTTGTATGTATTTTTATGCACGCACCATAACACCAAGTCAAATTGCTCGTATGTGTTAACCTACTTGGTACCTGATTCCGATCCAACCTTTTACAGTATATGTTCTTAAGGAACAGCCGCTCCAGCCCATGTATTGACCTTCTTTAAATATCAGCTTTCATCACGAGGGGCGGAGTCAGCAGGATTAAGGCTTGTTTTATTTATCACAGGGAGTAAGAGAACAAGAGGGAACAGCCACAGTGAGCTCTCAGATCAAACATTGCATGCGACAGGCTCAACATGTTGCTATTTGTGAATTCTCCCTTTCCCTTTGCACACTGTTCACTATTCATTTGCTTTCCCCACCAGTCAGGGATGAGAGATTGTGCTATTAGCAAGTGAATGTCAATAAGAAGGTCTACAGAATGTGAACAGTAATCATGCAAATGAGAAAGCAGCGTACTATTATTCCTGTAGTTCATATCACCATGTAACCTCTTCACTAAATATTTCTGTTGGATTTCAGCTCATGTTCTCTTTCACTCCCCTCTATTGTGTAAATGTGAATAATATGAAGCAACTACAGAGCTCTGTAATATCTACGGCTGTAATTCATTGGCTGCTGACAACAGTGTGTAAATCACTGATGGCCTTACTGCCAAAGTGTAAATGCATCACACAACTGTGCACTGTTTAAATTCATGTATGAATGCAGTTTTATCATGGAATCATTTGCCATGACACGCAATGCTCTCTTTAACTCTACCTGTTACTGTTTGAATTTAAACGGTACACTGTTCCTGTTATTTCACTTGTACTCTGTAACGCATTGCTATGAACTAGTATGTATGCTAATCATCTGCAGTATAGAAATATAGGTTAAATAAGGAGTTACCTTTATTATCATGGATTTCATCTGAATCTAATAACGGCCTTTTGATGCTGTTCTGTGCGCTCACTCCATGGCAGCTGTTTTGGTCAAATTCTATTTGATTTTGTCAAAAGAAACTGCCCCCCCATAGCTTGGCTTCAGAACATATTGCTACTTGCCCTGATCTTCTAAAATGAACAATTCTGCCAGATGTGCTTCTCTACACTTTCTGCACTGTAATCCAATATAGCAAACTCATTCTGCATTTGTTACTTCTCAACAGACAGTTTGACAGAAAGAGAACAGGAAGTGAGTTGTGGGGAGACGAATGAAGAAAGAAGGGGAGCGGCGAGGGAGGACTTAAAAAACACTGAGCTCTCTTTTCTCTCCACTCACCCGTTTATCGATTTCTCCATGCTGCAGCTGCACAAAGCGAGCACTGATAGCAGCAATGTAGCTCTGCTGATTAGAGAAGGCGACCCGCCCTGCTCCCTTGGGGTACTTCAGCTCAGGGTCTGTGTCGATGCCAGCGTAGCACACCCCTCCATACAGGCGGTCCATGATCATGGCCAGCTCCACTGCAGGGGGGGAAGACACATTGAAGAAGCTGAACAAAATATTTACAGAACTAAAAACATGAACACAATGTTAACATTCTGGCTAAAATCCAGCGACTATTCCACACACACACACACACACACACACACACACACACACACACACACACACACACACACACAACAACACACACACACCCACACACACACCACACACACACACACACACACACACACACACACACAATCACACACACACACACACACACACACACACAACACACACACACACACACACACACACACACAGCACAACACACACACACACACACACACACACACACACACACACACACACCACACACACACACACACACACACACACACACACACACACACACACACACAGGCTCAATACATGAGCCCATGTTCCAACACAAACACGTTGAAGAGGGTTGTTTATCTGAGGGCTTAAAGCCGTCCACACAGATGGATTAAAGATCACAAGCGTTTGATGGAGCAAATATGAGCGTAGCTGCTAAAATGGCTACTATAAATCCCAACACTTTAATTTGCAGTCTTTATTGGGCTTTTCTAAAAAGCTGCAAACTGGCAGAGATAACCTTGTGAATTAACAAGGCAGATTAACTTGTTAAAACAGCAAAAAGGCAAATAGCTTTTCTTTTAATATGTCAAGTTAATACGTGTGAATGTGGACCCATGTTACACAAGGTTATTAGATATGTGATGCGCCACAGGGCTATGTGACCTCAACTAGAGTCTAAAACAGTGTT
The DNA here is from genome assembly GCF_902827175.1 of Gymnodraco acuticeps. Classification (NCBI taxonomy): domain Eukaryota; kingdom Metazoa; phylum Chordata; class Actinopteri; order Perciformes; family Bathydraconidae; genus Gymnodraco; species Gymnodraco acuticeps. The sequence continues at coordinate 4,901,216 of NW_022992250.1, forward strand.
ACCAGCAGTGCAGAAAACATGAGCACTCAGCGCACACAACATTGTTATCCGGATAAAAGGGAATTTTATATTCTGCACAGCACAGCGTGCCACTGAGGGAACTTCCTGACGCTCCAGTGTAGGTCAAAGCCAGTCTCAGCGGCACAGTGCCTCTTTTAGCTCTACCCTCTAGCAGGTCGTATGTTTATTATGAACACAAGCTGATCACATTGCAAGGTTTCACAGAAAGGAGAATTGTGTTTAGAGCTGACCTTCAAACATTAGGAGGAAATAAAGAAGGGGAAGTCAAGGGTGGCTTCTTATTTGTGTAAAACAGTGTAAATGTACACAGCAAAAGGTACAGATTGATGAATGTATTAAAGCATTTTGATAAAGAAACAGGGGAATGAGACAATACCAAACACATGGGATTCAACCTGTGTGTATACAACACACTTCAAAAGGTAAGTGTTGTCATCACAAAGACTCATATGTTGTGGTTTCACATGGTTGGAAAAAGAGTCAAATAAGAACGAAGAGTACCTGCACGGAGCGGACGAGGGACCCCTCCCACAAAGATGGTTTTCCTCGGGTCCAGAGGCTGAGATCCGTCCATCACAAAGTCGCTGTCATTCAGGTTCCACGGGCGGATTTGGACCTGAACACACACGACATGAGGTTTCAAAGTCAAGTAGAAGTCATACGTTTCCTTGAGTTCAGCGGAAACTAATGATGTGAGCAAATGGGTGTTTGTGTGTGTGTGTGTGTGTGTGTGTGTGTGTGTGTGTGTGTGTGTGTGTGTGTGTGTGTGTGTGTGTGTGTGTTCCCACTGACCGGCTTGTCTTTGATGGTGGGGCTGGACACACAGAGGTAAAGCTTGCCGTCCTCTTCAATGCAGGCATCGATCAAAGCCTGCACGGAGCTCTCATCCTGGAACAGCAGGAAGGCGTAGCCTGCACGTAACACAGCAGAGTTATTCATGCTGCTGGGGACACCACGTATTGACAAAGACTCATGTTGGATTGAAGCGCAATGATAACTGTGGCTGAACACAGCTTTCTGCATGCACAGCGGGAAGGAATAAGCTTTAACAAATAGACAGAGAAACGGACAAACAGTCCACACATGGCTACTAAGTGCTTCAGACAATACTGTAAAGGAAAAACAGACCGCACACATATGAATAGTGGTAGTACACAAGGCTGACATTTCTCTACTGAATACAGAAATAGATTCAATTCAAATACATGTCTGACCCACAAGGAAACACAAAGACACTGAAGCAGTCACAGGAATCTATCTTTTTGAAGATAAATTGGAATCAGAAAATACTACTGAAATGTACCCAGCTAGAAAACTCCAAACCATTGTGAGACAAATCAGCACATAAATAATTCAACAAACCTTTGGGTGGAAAATAGGATTTGCTCTCTGCTTTGTGAGGCCAGTCCACAAACAGGTGTCCAAAACGCCGGAAACTAGCAGTTATCTCGTCTGAAATCAGGCAGAATGAATTATTGTTGAGAATTTGGAGATAAAACAAAAAAACAATTACACTGATAATTTACAGAGAAAGTCCTGCCTGACTCTCTAAAAAAAAATACATATAAATTGCAGGAACATTTGAACAAATTCCATTGTTTTTATCTAAAGAGATGTGTAATGTAATATCTCATGGTCTAATTTACAGTCAGAGTGATAATGTTTGTCAAGTCAATCAAATTAAAAGCCTAAGATTTGACTTTGAGGTATCCTAAAGTCATCTTAAAGGTGTCATTTTATGATGTTGGATTATGTTTTAAATTGCCCTCAAGTCTCCATCTTGTAAGTGTCAATCTTTTTAACTGTAAAATGATAAATCTTTACCTTCATCTATGTCAGGGGGCAGTCCTCCCACAAAGACCTTGCGTGAGTAGCGTTCAACACGCTCTCCGTTCTGGTGAGGGAAACAGTGAGGGGAGCCCAGGCCTGCAAGACCCTGATCACCACGGTCATCGTCAGGGAAACCATCCTCCATGGGGAAGAGAGAGGAGTGGCCTGAGAGAGAGAGAGAGAGAGGAAGAGGAGGAAGGGTTTATTTCCTGAGGAGTGATCCTGGGAGTTGTTGTCATAACAACACTACCCCTAAGGCAGTAAGATAACCGTACATACAACTTTTCATTCTGTTGACTGCATTCATATTCTGGGCGGAAAGAGCAATCTGATCCGACATCACTTACAACATAATAAAGGCAAGTGAGTAGCATGCAAGGCAAATCACTAGGGATTCATTCAAACATATTTATATTACATTGTGTAACCTTTCATTAAATGTCGCAGTTAGTTTCTAAACCCCTTAAACAACAGCAACTATATACAAAAACCTCAGAATACTATAAAGAAGAAGAGTAAAGGGTAACATATAACACAATGGTTAGTGGGGTGGAATGTAACAAAATAAAAACATAGCTAAAAATAAAAGTGGTTTGAGTTCATTCCAGTCATGTCAAATAAAGAAAAAACATTTTGAAAGTACAGATAAAACAAGGCAAATAAAATGAATGCAGAATGAGACGTGGTTTTTTTCTTGCATGGCCAGCAAATGTATTTTCCATGAAGTACTGAACATGCACGCAGCTTTTCTCTAACAAACGCAGCATTTCTCAGGTTAATACTTTCACAGTGGACTGTGCATGTTTGTGTTGTAGCGACTAAGCTCTCTCCGGCCTATTCCTGCTCCTATACGACCTGCCCTGAGCTGCTTTATAGAGATTTATGCAACAGAGTTAGCCTCAGCTTACAGTTTGTGCTGGTGTCAATGGGGAGTGTGTGTGGTGTGTGTGTGTGTGTGTGTGTGTGTGTGTGTGTGTGTGTGTGTGTGTGTGTGTGTGTGTGTGTGTGTGTGTGTGTGTGTGTGTGTGCGTCCGGCCATGTGCCTGGCCATGTGTCTATTCTTCTGTTCTCCGAGTGTGTAAATCAAATGCTACACTTTGTGTGTCTCCTCTCCTGATAACTTTTAGCCCAAATGTGACAATAACATCTATTGTCTGAGCTAACAATCTTGCAAAATGTGTGTGTAAATGAGAAAAAAGCAAGCAGAGTCAAACAGAGTCAAGCATAATGAGATAAACGCACAATGAAAGATGCATAAGATCACTTCTCAAGCTGTTGGCAAGATGCGACACTTAAGACAATCATGCAGGCAAACATGTCACTTCACTGTACAAAGCGCCGAGTCATTCCAAAACCATTTACGAGCATTCATTAAACACCCAACGCACTGTAACGTAAAACAAAATCATAACAGAACGGCTTCACATCACAAAGTCAGACAGTATATTGAGACCAAGAGAGCTGGATTTGAGCCATGATTTTATTTTACCTCGTCTCCTGCTATAATTCCTGGCTGCATGTGGAATAAGGACAAATCCAAGAAGAGGGTATTTGTAAAAGGTGCATTATACACTATACCAATAAATGTGCCAGGTGCTTCATGACAATGGAGTCATTTTCCATTGTCTGTCCCTCTGCCCTGTCTTCTATCAGTCAGCTGTGAATTATAATTAGCCACCATACCACTGTATCAACAATGCAGCGTGGAAAGTATAAGTCCGTAGTTCAGAGATGTACAATGACTTGTAAGTTGATTCAACAATCATTTTCTCGTACAGTTCTTTTGTTCCCAACAAATGAATGGATATGTTTTTCCTGTTTCAGGGTGGAGACTTGTCACCTGGCTGTTTGTACAGTACTTAAACAAATAAAGATGGAAAGGATTTATTATCATACGAGATAAAAGACACAGTTTAAAGAAGGTAAAGACAGATCGGTAAACTAGTCAGAACAAATATAGAAATCGTATACTGTAGCAATACCAACACCAACATTCTCTTCTGACCTGTAAAAATCCAACTGATTTAATCAACTAAAAAAAGGGTTCACAACTTTGTTCTAAATAAACTTCACTTAGAAACACACAAAAAACGAAATGTCCTACAAATGTGTCAATAACCCAACATTTACTAAATCATGACCAAGTCTCTCAAATATATGAAACAAATAGAAAACCAATAAAATAATTCACATTTTAATTCCAATTTATATGCTCCTATTTTTTTTTTTAAAGCAGAGTTACGTCATTCATTTTGAGACTCCGACAGGCACGATAATCTAAGTGTTCCCAGTGGCAGCGGCTTTGTTAGAGTCCGTTGCTGAGGGACCACTATTGTGACTCACTTCCACAAAAACGAATGAAACTGCCAGAAGTAATAACAGAACAGTTTCCATCAAGTGTTTCTGGATACGGCCAGCCATTACACATATGTAATTTACCTTCTTAGAGTTACACTTAAGACTGTAAGCAAAAAGCCTCCTCGACATCGCACGATAACCATTTCAAACTCCATTGTTTACTAAATAAAAGCAATAGCAGCCCTGCGGCCAAGGAAGGTAACAGGGGACCAAGCAGAGAGGGCGGCGGCCATTTTAACATACATGTATTTTAATATGCCTCTGTCGTGACGTGAGGTTTAACACTTAGATCATTCTGTTGAGATGAATACAGTACAGTCTCACAGGCAACCATTTCTGTTTAATCTATGCTGCAGAAATCCAATTCTTGTTCTGCCTTGTCTAAAACCCATCTAACAAGTCCATCAGTCCACAATGCGGCTCGGTGTCATATGTGTACTAAAGAACATGCTCTATTTTCCCGTTCAATTTAATACGCGCCTTGGGACATAATATTTCTTTGCACAGAGCTGAAGTGAAACAAATTAAAATTGTGGACACTGGAGAGATTGAAGCAGCGACCCTTCTAAAACTCTAAGGACACAGAGAGGATGAAGAAGTGGCCAGAATGCACAAGCAATAATCCCCCGCTCCCTCGGTGGACTTTCCAACCCAGATGGACATTAGCTCTGGGGGGGGTGAGGTCAATGAGAGATAGAAAGAGAGAGGACAGAGAAAACAGGAAAGCAGATTGAAACAGAGCGGAGCGTGCTATAAAAAGATGTGTGTGTGTGTGTGTGTGTGTGTGTGTGTGTGTGTGTGTGTGTGTGTGTGTGTGTGAGAGAGAGAAATAGATTGGAAGAGATGGAGGAACAAGCTGATAAAACACTATGTGGGGGTGAGAGAAAATGAGAGCGAGAGATCAAGAGAATGAGGAATGCAATCTGTATACGCTTATGAGACAAAAAAGAGGGAGAAAGAGCGAGAGAGAGAGAGCGCGAGAGAGAGAGAGAGAGAGAGAGAGAGAGAGAGATGGTGTGCAACCTCTGAATCCTGCCTATCCGCTGGCACCATCTGTCTCAGGGCTTCATGACAGCTCCTGACCATGTGATCTCACCATGTGACCCGGCGATCTTGTGAACAAACCACCGACCTCTCGTGTTTTACATCATGGCCCAAGACCAGAAGGCAAAGGCTTCAACAACACAACTACACAATGATAAAGGGAATGAGAGGTGGCTAAATATTTAACTGCTGTTGTGGAAACTGTGCCATGTCAAGAGGATCGGCTGGACGGGTTATTCATATACTGTTAGAAAAGCAATGTTGTTCTTCTCTAGGGAAAGACCGTCTGGTGAAACTGGGGCAGCTAGAACATAACTATTGATCTGCAAGGGAGGTTTTCAGAAATATAATGATGGGAAATATTTTGGAGTAAAATATGTATAGATAAACTACAAACCGCCTACAGGTACACCATAGAGTCCTACTGCTATCAGAGGCCTACCACAGAGCATAACATAACATCCCTAATTTGCGTCCAGCAAGGGGATTTTGCAGTATGTGAAACACCGAAAACCAAATCCGCAAACATGAAACCCTGCAGTCAGAAAGAGGGATGCTATTTAAAAAAGGACAAGAATGTCTTGGTCCTCACGTTAAGATAACACGCATATAGGGGGTCCCTTACTGTTGCTATTCTATCTCTAAATGACCCACCTATTAATGTCCTTTCATTCCCCCTTTATCGTACTACATATTTAGGGATTAGGAGTAAGGGGAAAGGAACATGTTCCAACCAAAGGTCATAAGTAGGTGAAAGGTCGTCAACACAAATGATTGTTGTTTACCTTAAAGATGGGGTAGGTACGTTTGAGAAACCGGCTCGAGATACACTTTTTGTTATATTCCATGGAATGCTCTTAACATCCCGATAGCCGTAGCACTGTAAAAAGCACAACCAATCATTTTAGCCGGCCCGGCTAAAATAACTGGCCGTCCATCTGTGCACAAACTTATCTCGTGCCCTCATTGGTCATGTGCGCGTTTGTGTGTGTTGGAGGAGGGGCTCTGTAAGGAAGTGGCAGATTTTTTCCGGTTGTGTATTTTCAAATTCTAGCGCACTCGAACCGGTTTCTCAAATGTTCCTACCCCACCTTTAACCAACAGGAAGCAAGTTAGTGCATTTTATTTTATTCTAAAAATGCAGAGGGGCAGGACTTTTTGACTGCCTTGAATCGTTGGTAAGCAAGGGCACACAAGGCTTTTAAAATCTTAAAAGCTTTATTTCACATCGGCCGGACACACAGTTTCAAGACAAAGTGAAAGACACAAAAGTCAGTGAAGTTGGCTGAGGCAAACTTTATAAATAGCGCTTAAATGGGTAAAAGCTGACATGATTTACCTGAGAGAGCATATTTTAGTACAGGAAACATAATGATCTTGTATGTTTTTTAACCTTTCATATAGACTGCCAGGTAGGTTCATATTTTTAGATTAATGAGCAATTGAATATGGAATCAAGGACAACACCCTTAATGACAGCAAATGCTTTATAGGATTTATGATTTTTTTTTATCCCCGACTTGTAATGTTAGTGTGCTCTTGAAAAGCTGGTTAGCTTGCCATACGTACCATTGAGGGGCAAGGGGTTGTCTCCTCCTGGATGGGGGAAACCAAGACGACCTAAGCAAGGAGACACAGAACAGAAATATGTAACATGTTGGTACCTACATATTACTTCATTTGAAACACAAAGGTATGTTTTGAATCATGATTGATTGTATACTTTACAGTTAATATCCCGTTATTATATGCAGTCCCATTTTGAGATTTAACAGAACATGTCTATAAAAAAAAAGAGTAAAAACAAAATGGCAGCCATAAAATGATAAACCCACAATCTGAGGAATCCATTATCAGTTAAGCAATCAATAATTTGGCAAAAGGCTGAGACCGTGATAAAGCTCTTGATTAATGCTGCATGCTCAGAGAGGAATATATTTAAATAATTCTGCACAAAACGTAGGACAAATCCCAAATACACGGGCACGGATTTGGTTTGAAAAAGATGAATTGCACAGCTGAACATATTGAACAACTGGGTGTTTTTGACAGTTCATTAGGAGTGCCCAGACAGAATATGCAGTGGCGATAATAACAGATATGAGAACACTGAGTGTTGCTTTCACATCAATCTCATTAGAGACTACATCTGTGGGACACCAACCATCTCTCTGCGTCTCATCGACCTCCATTTCCCTGTGTGTGTGTGCCTCTCCCTCTCTCTCTCTGAGCCTCATATCATACATTTTACATTGAGCCACTTGCCAGGCCCGCACACACACGCCCGCACCCACACAAATACATGTTATGATGCCAAACAAGCTTCAAAGTTATGCAAGGCCTGCTTGCTGCAGAGGGATAATGAGATGAAAGAGCTGAAATAGTACAACCATTGTGGTATGGCTACGGACCGCCCTGTGATTGGTGCATTCCGACGCCTCGGTCACATGGAAATCTGATGGCCCCTCCCCCACACCTCGCCTATTCATCCACACAGTACTTGGTAGATGTGGTGCATAAAACAACTCAAACACAGAAACCAGGACGTGTCACCCCATGGTTGTGGAAGCTACTATACTGTACGATAGTATACTAAATATTCCAATACATTCTATCACAATCTGGGCATTAACAGGTTAGTTTACGTATCATTAAATAATTACATTTCAGTCAAAATAAATGTCAAGGTGCCAACCAAAACCAGTTTGTAGACGTGCTATTTCTCTACACTGCACGGCAAGATTCAACAGTTTATCTCCCTCTGTAATTTAGCTCAGTGATTTAGTGTTTGAGCTGATATGTGCGCCTCCCAAAATCAAAATCCATCCCAGCTCAAGCCTTCATATTGGATTTAAAGAGCCTTTAATAGCCTCTGAGGAGCAAACGTGCAGGCACGTAAGCACACCACATCCCTGTGTGTCTGCAGGGTGCTGCGTGCCCGCTCTGTGAACCTCATTTGCAAGCTGCTGGCTGAGTACATGTTCAGTGCAGTAACAGTTTTAGCACATGCATGCACAAGCACATACACAACAGGGCGGTGTGTGAGTGTGTGTCTGTTTAGTGGCTGAACAGAGGGATCCTTTCTGTCAGTCAGGACAATGCTGGAAGCGATTCAAAGCCACTTCTAGAGACATTTTATCTCGCCTCTTCGCTTGCTTCATAGCGCTCTAAGTTCAATATGTTCTGCTGGAATGAGAAATGTGTGTGCATCTAAACGTGCTTGTGTATGCACTCTGTCTGGGTTTATCAGTCGTGTGGGCATATTTGTGTGGGCATGCCTGTACGTATGTGACAGAGAGCAGGAGAGAGCAAGGGACAGTTGGCCTGGAGAAGAGTCAGCACTCAAAGAAAATGTGCTGTAATTATGTTTCTCTTTTTACTTTGCTGTGAGGGAAAAGAGGAGTCACATAAGTTACCCTTGGTACAGCAGTGTATACGCCTGGACTATAATAATGGAAACAGGGAATAAATAAACACTAAAAAAATAAGTAGACCAAGGGCAAAGAAAGAAAAAGAGGAGTGTGGGATGAGATGATGCGTGATGTGAAAGCAGTAAAGAATGGGGCACTGTATAAGAACCAATCTGAAGGGGATGACTGAAGAAAGATCAGGTCAAAGGACATAAGAAGAATAAATAACCTAGAATGAATTGAACAAAATGGACAAATAATTCACATTCAAGGTTCAAGTTTAAAAATACTTCACAATGTCCAAACCCTACATAGTTTGATTCTTTCTGAAGCAGAAGCGTGTGGGTTTTCAATTTCCAAGGAAACTTGTTTTGTATTCAGATGCCCGGCTCTTGGATCTAACAGTCGCAGGAATCTGTGCCAGCATGGCTGGAGCTAAGACCCCAGCACTAGCTGATGAGCTAACCTTCTAGTCTTCCTCTGTTAATATAGAGGGGAGATTTACTAAAGTTTGACAGCAGAACATTACATCACAGCTGGAAGTGGCTGAGCACAGTGGGTGTGAGGCTGAAATAAATACGAGGGGAAATGAAGAGTCTGGAGCTCAGAGTTTTCACTCATCTTGTCATTCTGGTGGTGGAACTGTTTGAACCTTTCTTTGTAGGTCACATGCACAGTAACGGTATTTAAATGTTAAAAAATAAGACATAAATTCTGGAAAAGGAAAACTTCTTGATACTGGCTTTTTGAGATATTTTGTCTACCAGTTTCTGGGGCCCATTAGACCACAACCAAAACAAAAGATGGTTATCTTGTTTTGAAGTAACTACTCAAATATGTGTTAAACTCTACACCCGAGTCTTTAAAATCCAAAGGTGTTTCCTTTCAAAGGACGATCATTACCAGAACTACTCCTTTAGCTCCCCCCTTCCCACCAACAGCTAACATTGGCCACAGTATTTCTTGTTAGCTAAGCACTCTCCATCTATAGTAACTGTCAGTTACGCCCTCAAACAATAAACAACACTGGCTACCTGCTGCATTCAATAACCTATTTTCTGGGTTACCATTGACCTAACAACATTCAGCCAATAACAGATGTTGCTTAGTGTCTATCAATCAATAATCCAGGTCAGTTACGGAGCGTCCACACAGCAGCGTGCGTTGACGCTTGGCGGTGGGCGTATCTGAAGCTTGGGGATTTTTTGCGAGCAACACGACCAACAACCAATCACATGAATCTCCCGCCCCCGACATACAAAGCAATAGCAATGTTAAAACGAAGTAAACTGGATATAAAATCCCCAAACAGGCGAAAACCTACCAGTTTCACCCACTGTCTCTGCCACCTCCCTCCATGCCTCGCTCCTCCGGTTTGTATCCCGGTAGATGAACAGAGACTGATCATACAGCACCGGGTGATTCACTACCGCTATAATGAATTTTCCCTCCATTTTTTGGAATATGAGGAAATTACCTGCGTAGTCTCTCCCAGCATACACGCGGTTTGATTGGCTAGCGCTTGTACTGGCAGATTTGAATAAACGGGATTTCATTGGCTGACGCCTCCGTCGAGGCGTCAAAAGTTGAACATTGCTCAACTTTTGAAGCCAGCAACGCTCCACGTCGCTTCCCAAAATGCATTTCGGCTAAAAGTGACGTCACCCCATTCAAAGTGAATGGGCAGAAGCGTTGGAAGCTTCAACGCACGCCGCTGTGTGGACGGGCCGTTAGAGTCCAATTTCCAATGCAGGATTATTTTTTCTCATTACAAGTCTCAGCCCGTACTTTGGAATGAATTCTATTTAGAATACCAGTTTAGAGTTTCCGTTAGGTGTATTTCTATCATTTTGTCTAATGAGGGGCTACTGTAAATATCAGCGACAGGAATCAGTATATCCTAGTAAAGTTCAATAGCAAACCAACAAAAACACAAATGAATGACAATTGGAATTTAATTGTATACGTTTTACACTACATTGGTTTAAGCTAGATGTACCAAATAAACTGGCAACTGAGTGTATGCACGTGCACAACCGTAATCATCAAATCCATAAAAGAGCAGGAATACAGGGATTTATACTGACCCAGAAATGCAATGGACTAACCTCTTTAAAAGGTGCAAAGGTACCGCATCAGCCTACCCCAGTTTCTAAGCACTGTTTCCTAACTAGAGAAAGGTTTAATGTTCTCGCTTTTTACTGGCATTATCTGGATAATATGTGTGTTCTGATTGAACACTGAAAGGTTAACATCCTCACACTTCAGGTAACAGATGTGTGTCTTTCAAACATGTGCCAGACTTTTTGGACAGAAACAACTGTGCGCCATTGTTTTTATAAGATTGTTGTTATCCTTCGTAACAGGAGGCTGTGCAGCTGTGATCGTTAGAAACTGATGATGGCCAACAACTTTAGTTCAGATCAGTGGGAGTCCTTCCATCTATTTCACAAATCCCCTCTTAAATACAAAGCCTAAGCTTCCACCCGCCTTGTATTCTCGCTGTGCCTCCTTCTCAAAATGAAAGAGAAAAGGAGGTCAGACTCATTGCATTGAATTTTCCAAGTGAGAAAACGTTTAGCTGTTTTGAATTCAGAGTGGGAAGGAGAGAAAAGGAAGAGGAACACAAAGGTGTGACTTGACCTCTCGTGTTATTGTTGATCACAACAAGAAGAAGACATCTGATCTGTGGAGGAAGTGAAACGTTGCTGCTAAGAATTAGGTAAATCGTGAGTAAGTGTGTATTAGGTATGATCAGCTCTACCTTGAAGTGTAACACGTAAAAATCAAGCCACACTTGTCCACACCTATAGAAGAACAGCTAAAGTGGGAGAATACAGCAGGTACAAACTCATGTTTTTAGTTTAGTTTGTGTATGGATTAGGGCTGTCAAGTTAACGCGTTAATAACGCCATCGGGAGGACCGGGAGGGTGTGTGTATGTGTGGCACGAGCGAGCGAGAGAGAGACCTTACGTGTATTGTTGTTGTTAGCATCTGGTGCTAGCTAGCTGCGCTAACGGATATAAGGAGCTTTTTAAATGAAAACAGAGGAGCGACATTTCGCCGACAACTGCGCCGAGCACTTGACTTTATGCAGGAAGCCAGACAGTGGGACATTGTACGAGAAGTCAGCACACTCAGCACGGATAGTGCGCAACATGATTGCAGCGTCCAGGCAGCTCCGACACACACACACACACACACACACACACACACACACACACACACACACACACACACACACACACACACACACACACACACACACACACACACACACACACACACACACACACAGCACACACACACACACACACACACACACACACACACACACACACACACACACACACACACACACACACACACACACACACACACACACACACACACACACACACACACACACACACACACACACACACACACACACACACATTCACACACACACACACACACACACACACACACACACACACACACACACACACACACACACACACACACACACACACACACACACACACACACACACACACACACACACCACACACACACACACACACACACACACACACACACACACACACACACACACACACACACACACACGAGAGGTTCCAGGTTGAATTGAGGCGAATATTTGTTCAGAAGTTGTTGTGTTTAATATTCATGAGGATATTTGTCATTGTTCAAATGATAATAAACATTAGCATAAAGCATATTTGTCCACTCATATGTTGATAAGAGTATTACAAACTTGAAAAATATTCCTCTAAGGTACATTTAGAACAGATAAAAAATGTGCGATTAATCGCGATTAAATATTTTAATCGACTGACAGCCCTAGTATGGATTGTCAGTGACTGAAATCCAAACATTGATGTATCGAGTCATTATTTTGTCTTCTAGGCACTACGTATGTGCCGTCAACAGAGCGTACAATCGTTACTGGATGTTATATAAGTGTTTAATGTTTGTGAATTCAATCCTCACCTTTCAGGGTGTCCTGCTCGGCCCTCATGATGTCGATCAGGGAGCTCTCCAGCGTGTTCATGTTGAAGCTGTCAAATGACCTGGTGCGCTCCTACAGAAAGAAGAGAAAGACCAGAAACATTCATTACTTTTTCTTTCAATGCTTCAAAGACAAATAAATACATTGTGTGGCAGCCAACAGGCTTTCAAGTTGAAGATTCAGCTGGTCCATGGAAGCAACTTGAGCAATTAGATTTATCTGAATCTTTGTATGTAACGTTGCCTCAGTTCATTCAAGCTGATCAGAGAGAAAAAAAACAAGAGAGCATACAAATACTTTTAGAAAAATGAAAAAGACATAATAGCACTTCACATTTCTTTCTACCGTCCTACGAATACATGCAATACCAAGATACTGCAAAGAGTCCACTTCATGATGGACGCTGTTTTTATGCTTCTCACAGCTTTTGGCATTGGCCTATATAGCAGGAGTGACAAACAACACAAATTAGGAGTGAGCCCTAGTTTCACATGAGTGGAATCTCAAGTGATTCACTAATATATTCTGCAGACTTATGTAAAAACTGAGATAAAAGTTTTCTTTTTTGCCGGCTTAACGGATTTGTATTCTGCTCTAAAGATGCCGCCGTCCTGTTTTGGTTTTCTAGCCCCCAAACCGAAGCTAAAAAGACAAAAATAGACGACTATGGGACAGGTATTTATGTTGGCATAATTAAATGTATCGATGTCTTATTGTTTACTTAGATTATATTGTATTTAAAAAAACAACTAAACACTATTTTCGTCCTCATGTGGTTATTATGTGTTCTTAACCGACAACCTAACTGAGCTATAAATGCATCGTAATGGAAGTCAACAGTAAAACCAGCAGTAGAACGAAACAGGAGGCGAGCCAATTCTTGGGCAACAGCTTTGTCACCTACAAACAGGGGAACCTTGGCATACCCTCCATACTGCAAATGTTTATGTGTACGCACACATATGTGTAAGAGAAATCACAACCATGAATGTGTACACAAAATATATGCAGGCACCAAAAACACGGGCCCATAAACAAACACATTCTCCAAGTGCCATGCTGATAAGGCTTGTGTTTTGACTCCACCTCAGCCAAACAGAAAGAGCGCAGCTTTTGACAACAACATGATAACAACCTGATGAACTATTGTGGCTTCCTTGTATCCAAAACAACCACAGTGAAGACTATAGTATTGTATGTATATTCTCCTTGTTTATGTTTACAGTCAGCGCTAAATGTCCCCACAACATCACATGAGTGATTGCCCATTCCTTCCTCCGTCTATCCCCGATGTTCCCGTTATTCTCCGATGCCACCCTAAAAGCAGAAATACCTTTAAAGTTGTGTATTCCTCATTTATGCGTCAGAGCGCTCACACCGCACAGAGACTCTTCTGGATAATGTTGTTTTTCAATAAACCCTACATGGTGACTATTGTATTTCCTAACTGTCTGGTCACGACTGAAATACAGTTTTTTTCCTTTCTGCATCATACCCATTGTATCAAACATGTAGTGATAAAATACTTTTAAACTATTTGTCTTGCAAAATAATAACCTTTTATGTAAACATATAGTGATGTAAATGCAGTATTTGTAAAACACACACATGAGCAATTTAACACTGGAGTACAAATATTTAACACAGGGAGAAGGAGAGGCTGCTGGACTTTAAAGAGCCATGCTTTTAAAATAGCCGTGCCAATACATGAGAACATTTTTTGCTATTAGATTTAAGTCTGGAAAACATCCGCTTAGATTAGATTGAGTCTGGCAAGATGCTGACAGACCAAATAATGAAACGTGAGTTTTTTGATGATGCCATGTCTTGAAACTTGTGAACAGTGAGGTGTTATAGATCATAAAGCTTCACGCTGCAGCAACACGGCCAGTCTTTTTTTTCCAGTCTTTTTTAACAAAGAAACTTAATTTGGTGTATAGTTTAAGAGAAATGTAACATTCCCAAAACAGCAATTATGTGCTCCAGTTTGAAAATAATAAGCAGGTGTAGAAGCAGTTCACATCAAGGTGTGATTGAGGTCTATTGTGCACCCTACTTGAGATCTCATGTATGAAGAAAACAAAAGGCGACAACTGTGGGCTGATGTTAACGATAACACAATACGAATAAAGTGTGACATTACTCGAACGCCTGTAAATTAAAATCTTCAAGTAGAAGTCAAAAGAAAATCTACAATCCTGACAAAATAATAGTACATAATGAAATGTGCAGCTTTCTGTCAAAGTCAGTCTGAAAACATACTGACACAAACACTGTGTGATCAGCTCTGCCTTCGACCTGACTGATAATGGACAGGCCTTGCACAACAAGAGTTACCCAACATCTGTCAACTTAAAAGTAACCTATCTGAATGTTCAATCCCTCTACATTCACCACTTTGTTTTTCCAACAAATACATCAATGCATAACCTCTCGATCACACACTCCGTTATCCAGAAACCAGTTCATACAAACATTAGGCCAACGTCTGTTGAGAAAAGTCTGAGAGCAGAACCACCTTGGGAAGAAAGGCTCACAACAAACCTTGTTGCTCAATGAGCTCCACAGGGGTCAAATGCTAAAGGGTTCAGAACAACAGAACTACGTCATATGACCAAGGGTCGGGGCAGGCAGGCAGCTTATCTTCTCATCTACTGTCTGGTGCCTGCACCCGAAATCCAATAGCTTTACTATCTGATCAACCAAAGACCAATTGTTGAAAGTCTGGCACACACTACTCGCCCATGAAACGGCCAACAATCCACAGCCGTAGCCAACATTTCATCCGGGTTTTGGCCGGTTTTCTCACACTGACTGAGGAACCATGCTAACAGAGAGATGACATGGGTAGAAGTACACACTCTCCCTCTAAACAAATATCAATACAGGGATATAGGCCAGACTAGGTTGACTATTTTCTCATATCCACCTCAGTATCTTATGTGGACTTAGGCGATTGCTTTAGGTCAAATAAACCAAAAACTCAAAGACAGGAGAAGAAGAAACAAGTGAAGGACTGCTTAGTGGGGGGAAGCATAAAACCCACTGGTGAGTACATCTAAAGCAAGCTCTTGAGCACATTACCCAGGACAAACACAGGGCATTAAAGTGCAATATGGCTCTTAGTTATGGTATTTCTGAAGTATACTATTAAAACTGAGCCGGACGCAGGAGCCTTTCCTGGTTTGTTTTTTTACAGCTTCAATCATTTATTCTTATTTGTCATTATACTCTATTGTACCATCTCCTTGGTACAATTACAGATGTATCTTGGCTGATGTAGCACTGCAAGGTAATCCGATGATATTGCTTCAGGAGAAAAGGAATTCATTTTGTGGCTGAGATGGGCTCAGTATGGCGGACATGAGGTCTGGCTTGTGCTCTGCAGTTGCTAAGCATTAGCCTGGAGAGGTGCAGAGGATGATTAATCATCAGATTGGTACATCCTTCTCTCTCTCAACAACTGGCCAGCTGACCAGCAAAGTACTCATCCCTGACAGATTGCAGGGATTGCACAAATACACACACACAGTCACTCGTTACATCCAGAGACACACACACACAAACAGATTAGCTGTGGGCAAGACACACAGGATTTACAGTGCAGCCCACATCAGATCTATCTATAAAAGCTTCTAACCCAAGGCCATAGGTATAAAGATAGAGGACATGGCAGTACATGGTGTGTTATTTGGTGGCTTCAGTCAAATGTAGCCCGGTATACATGGGGAGGCAGAACGGATTTAATAACCATAACCCAATCTAGTTGAAGTTAATGGAATAGAAATGCGAAAAACATCCTCTTTTTTTTTCACAGTGGCCCTGAATAATGATGGATTGATTTGGATTAACCAGCACATCAAAGTTTGACCCTGGATCAACAAATGTGTACTGACCTGATCTAAAAGCACTGGGTTTAAACAAGTAGAGAGTGAATCATCTCATTTGATGTAATCAATTTGAAAAGCAGCAGCGTGGGCTCAGTGGATCAGAGAATGTGCACAAAAACTATAAACCTGTGTGGGCTTTGTGGGAGGAATGAAACGTGACCTGTGGGTTCATTTATTAGTGTCGATATAAAGTCATTACATTTAGACTGCATGAAAAAGTGCATTCCTAACCCTATACTAGGAATGATCTTATAAACAGCTCACCTGAGAGACCTAACAAAATAGTACTGTGAACATTTTGGACAATGCAACTTAGCCAATGCTTCCTGGGCTCTGCAGGATACTAGAGCTGCCTTGAACCATTGTTGATGAATCTGTTAAGTTATTTCAAGCTAAAATGACAAACATTTCATGGTTCCAGCTTTCCAAAATTCCACTATTTGCTGAATATATTCCTCCTTAGATTACTTTAAAAACGAATATCTTTGGTCTTTGGCACATCAACATCTGTTTTGATGTGCTACTTATAATTAAGGGATTCATCGAGAAAAGAATTGTGTCATATCGTGCAATCTGTACCTAGACCAAGCCACAAATAGACCAAGCCTCAACCCCAACAGATCTCACACAGCAATGATAGAGAATCTTGATTGAAAAAAACATCCTGAAAGCTAATAAAATGAAACATCTTAAATCTTTATTTGTTTAAAATGGTTAAATAACAGAGTAAGTCAAATGACCTGCAAAGTAACAGAGCTCTTCATGCATGTTTTAATGTTAACAGGGAGGGCAACCTCGAACATATTTTGATGACATATAGGAAAATAAAAATGATTAAATACAGCATGCTGGGGGTGATTAACTCCAACATTAATCTTCCATGTCACCTGCCTGTTAATGACAAATGGAAGTAGAGGGAGGGTGGAAGAGTGGAGAAAGTCACAGGGTAAAGGACATGAGAAAATATATTTGGGTGCAGTATGATTTTTAGGTTTTGAGAGACGCCCAACTATTTAAAATTCACCTTAGATTCATTCGAGAGAAGGATGATGTTTTTTCCTTATTTTGTATCCATCTTATCTAACCCCGAGACAAAAGGGAGAGAGAGGAAACCCAGAGCAAAGAAGGGAAGGGGGAAATGGCAGATGAAAGAAAGGGGCTGACCGAGAGAGGCAAAGCTAGTGGCGAGTTACGGCAAAAGTAAAAAGAGAAGAAAGGAAGGCAGGAAAGGGAAGCAGGTTGAGCTTTTGATGCTTTCGATTACGCTTCTTCCTGGTCAAAGAATCTCAAAGGCCTGCTACGACATTAAGAAGCCCCAACTGTCAAAAACAACCTATTACTTAGTGTCGGCTGTGTGTGTGTGTGTGTGTGTGTGTGTGTGTGTGTGTGTGTGGTGTGTGTGTGTGTGTGTGTGTGTGTGTGTGTGTGTGTGTGTGTGTGTGTGTGTGTGTGTGTGTGTGTGTGTGTGTGTGTGTGTGTGTGTGTGTGTTAGTGGAAGATGAGTGATCAAGGCAGGGACTTAGACTGAACCGACACCTTTGTTGTGTTTACTGAGCTGGGCTGAATACAATACGACACTTCCTGCATACATTCTGCTTTGTCTTCTTCTTTTGTTAAGACACATGGCAGAAGACATAGGCCAGGCACTAATTTGGGCTTATGCACTCATGGGCATGTGCAGATTCATACACACACACGCTCTCTTATTTCCCGTTTCTGAGCGTCTTTCGAGGCTGTGAGAATAGCACAATGGGGCTGTATGAGCAGCAGAGTTATGTGCTTGCCAGAAAAGCTTAGGCCACTCATTAGTGTAAAAAACATTTCTCTCATTTAACACCAATGGCAATGGCTGAAACCTGGGGCCTCTAGAGCCTAAAGGCTAGGAGCATTTGTTAGTTGACATGCACGCAAGACAATTTGCACGCAAGACAATTTGCACGCAAGACAATTTGCACGCAAGACAATTTGCACGCAAGACAATTTGCACGCACACTTCACGAATAACCGAAGGAAGGCTACCCGAGAAAAAGGAAGCTTCTTGCGTTAAAATAAAGCCTCAACATTATCAGGTACTTCACACGTCATAAATGGGTAAAGAAAATCACTGGATAATATCTGATACTTGCCTAAAGACCCGTCACATTGATTAGACAGCCTTTAAAAGAATAAGAAATGTCAAAAGGAAACAGAACGATCAAATCTGACAACAGGTGTTTCCACTGCAGACACGGGGAGGTAGTTTAATAAAGTACGTTCATACTACAGCACTGTAAAAGGCTGCAGTATGTCTAAGCTACACAAACAGACAGGAGGGAGCTGTAACCAACAGTTACCCAGGCAGCTTACTGAGACAATATCCTGTCCTGGCTTAGATCCAGGCCTCTGACCTTGAAATTCACAGGTGAGGAATTAGTGAGCAAGGAAAGAAAGACAATTTGCGTGGGAGCTTATGTTGACTCCTAGAATCAAAAAGGTTAGTTTTATTGGTGACTCCAAAATAGCCCATAGGTTTAAATGTGAGCTTAAATGGTTGCCTGATAGATACAGGTCCTGGGTGTACACCGCCTCTCGCCCTGTGTCGGCTGAGATTGGCCCACTGCCCCCTCAAGTATAAGCAGGTATAGCGAATGAATGGATAGAAAGGAAAAAAAGCAAGAAAAGAAAAGATTTGCTGGCATTTAAAAATTACAAATCTCTTGCCTAAAGCTAGTTACTAGCTGACCAGTGTATTAGCAGTTAGCAGCAGTGTGCCTGGCCTGGAGCCCATCCCAAATACTAAAGCTGCTCTAATACAGCAGTGGCCCAGCCTTCTGCAGCAACAGCCACAGTACTGGAACATTTTCTCCCTCTTTGTGCCATGGTGCTGTACACCATTTTGGATAAAATATCCACCAAATGGCGTATGGCCTGGTTCTCAAGTGACATCTACATATTGATCATATACACAAAAACTAATGTCCTAGCCTTAGGCAATTCTAAGAAGGTGCCAAAGTGGGCAAAGAAAGGGATCTCAACTGTAGCAGTTACCCGTTTTAACATACCTCACCAATGATGTATTGTTGTTTTAATGGTGTGTTTGACTAGCATCTTACTGTAAATGTTACAAATATGAACTATCTACTTTGTCTATGTGAGCTATATGTTACAACCACATCTAGTCCAAAAGTGTACAAAGAAATAGATCAAATGGAAATTCCAAAGCAAAAGCCACCAATCCTTCATCTCTTGTCAGAGCTAAATGGAGACGCTAGGAGAGGACTTGGAGAGAAACAGTGTGACAGTTTCTCATGGGTTCTGTTTAGTTCATGTGTACGGTAGCTGCTGTTTCAGTTACCAAATGTGGGGTTGCCTTGTGTGAGGCAACATGTGTCATGAGCCATCTGAGCTGTGCATGATCTCGACAAGACATGACAAGAACTATTTTGAGTACAGTACAGCTCAGCAAATCTATTGATATAACATATTTGTCTTTTGCAATTTGTCAGCAAAGGCAATCAAATGTTAAAAGGTTAATGAAAATAAAATGGACAGCAGATCTTAAAGCCTGAACTGCACTGTGACAAGATAAACCTGACACTTGGTGGCTTGTGTAATAATTGAACAGTGTTTCCTACTGTGACAGCTTCAACGCTGAAACCTGATCTATATATCACACCGAAATGACACTTTTATCCTATTCAATTACAGGGAGTGGGAGAATACCATGTGTTAATATTTCAGAAAAACACCTGATATATGGTTCATAAAATGATACAAGAATATTTTACAACATGTCACAAAGAGAGAAATTGCTTGTTACAGCATCTAATATGTATATTAAAATTATAAATCCTAAATGGTTAAGTGTCAACGTATATCTTCAATTCTCAACAGTACATATTTGTTTCTAATTTCCCAAAGCTATACTAGCAATCCCTTTATAAATTGGTTACACCTGCATAATCAGTCATTAACAAGCACACGCCATTATTTGCCCATCCTCCACCTGTCCTTGCCGTATCAAGAGGGCAGAAGGACAATGCTACTTTAGCTGATCTGATTCAACGTGATGACATACTGCAGCTATAGCCATGCAAGCTTTAGCTTAAATCTGACAACATGGGGACTACCAGGAGGGGCTCTCTATTCCTCAAAATGGATATAGATTCACACTTAGGACGGAAAAACGATTTGCTCATCTGTAGCCTTTTATATACAGCATTTACAACCATTTACTGTTCCTAGGTACAGTGTCAATTTGAATGCTGCTTGAAAGAGTCAATTTTAGCATAATATAACTCCAAAACATGAACGAGGATTAGGCCCTAATGATTTGGAAAAAGCCAAACATAAACCTGACCCCATGACTACCTTC
Organism: Gymnodraco acuticeps; assembly: GCF_902827175.1. Lineage (NCBI taxonomy): Eukaryota > Metazoa > Chordata > Actinopteri > Perciformes > Bathydraconidae > Gymnodraco > Gymnodraco acuticeps. Next base: position 4,922,139 of record NW_022992250.1, read on the forward strand.
AGCAATTAGCTAATGGTAACTGCTGCTCGCAAGGTAAGCTTTGCCCCTTATTCAACAATATGCCTAAGACATGCCGAGACATGTCAGCACAGCGTCCTTACCGTTTGGCCTGTGGTGCTCTGTGAGTCATTCATTGCAAGTCGAGATAAGAAAACTCCTTGAAAGGTCACAGCAGGCATCACTTTCTAAAGTATAAACTGAGGCAATTTGCTATTTTGTTGGAAATTGCTTACTTGGCTTGCCCAATGGATGGGCATGGCCAGGAAATTAAGTATTTCCTTACTTGTGGTCTAAAACCAATTAGTAATGCTGTTAGGCTATTGTCCGACAGCCGAAACCACACAGGCAAGCATTCAGACTATTTAATACTGTCATCTACATCCAAGATAAAAACTAAATGGGGAAACTGATGGCAATCCGGTAACTATGACTGACCAGAAGTTAATTTGACAAAGCACAAGGAAAACTGCCCAGAGGTCAGGAGGCAAAGGATATGTAAAGCACTTAAAGAAGCCTTTTATCAGGGAATCAGGTCTAACTGGGCCCGTTGGAGACCTACTCTCTCCTCCCCCGCCTCCTTGAAACGACCGACAAAATCAATCATCAGCTAGATCAATAAAATGAATTTATCTCTGTGCTCCCTTTACCTCCTTTCATCAATTGTATTTGCTGTTTTCTAAATGTGATAATACAATTATTCACGCCATCTTCATTGTGAATGGACCCGGCTATCAAAATTAAACCATGAATAGGCTGGCATTTTGAAAAGGGGATGCAAGCCTATGGCAGCAATGACCAGGTGATACATTAAGCGATAATCCTGAACAATCATTGGGCATTAGGCTCGGGCAATAAATCTACAAAATGACCTCGCTTCTGGCGAGAATAATAGAAGTCCTATGATTATGTCTACATTTTTCTTTACATCACAGTCTCTGTCATCCTTGGTCGTCCATCCACACTCTCCTGCTTCCCATATTTCTAACTCCCTCTACCATTTCCGCATCCCTTTCCACGCCTTTTCCCTTCAACCATGATGCCTCCCCTACTCCTCACTACAACCCCCCAGCTCGTGTGCGTGGCACACACCACTGCAGTGCCACATTAGTCATCATCAGGGACATACAGCTGTGGAAGTACAGAGTCCAAGGACTGATTTCTAAGCGGTAACAAATGCATCATGTAAATCCATACCCTCCCCCCATGTCTAAAAATAGCAGCTATACTAGATACTTTAATAAAATCAACAGCTAGCAAATGACACAGTGATCTTTAATCATTCTGGTAGCAAGTGGCACTGCTAAAAAATATCCACACATAAAACAACATGCTTAGGTACATAATCATCACAGGAAAAAATGTAATAGTCTCTTTGTATGAACACCATTGCATACTATCACATGTAAACTGACCTGAAAGGGGAAGATGTTGTCACTGCGGCCGACTCCTTCATCCATCCAGGACTTGGGGTTGAAGCCTGCGGGACTGTTGCGAGGGTACTTCTGGGAGGCCACATGGTTGTTTGGGAAGGTCTTCTTCAGTGGAGAGATAGAGTTGATGGGGGTCATCCCGCCATTCAGCCCTCTGCGATAATCTCTGCCCTGAGACCCTCCCCAGCCACCGCCACCACTCCCATAGCCTCCTCCGGGACTCCAGGAGGTGGAGGAGCCAGGGGAGGGAGAGGGGCTCTGGTAGCTGGCTGGACCCCAAGGGGACGGGGGCTTGTTCAGGCTGTTGGACAAATGCGGCAACTGGCTGAAAGCCGGATTCCTGTGCGGAAAGGGCGGAGGAGGGTGTGGAGAGGCCGGGGAGCGTCGATGCTGCTGGTGTTGGTTATGAGGGTGTTGGAAGTGGGGGTGTGGTGGGGGAGCTGGGTGGTGCTGGGACAAGGCTGCCGCTGGTCCAATTTGAGGGGAGAAGTTCCCACCAAACCCTGGACTGACATGGTGTGAGAAGTTCTGGAACAGCAGGGGCCCGTTGTTGGCAGAGGCCGGGTTGAAGAAGCTGACGTCTTCATTGATGATGGTTGATGGCGCCGGTGGAATGGCAGCTGACCAATTATTGAAGCTGGTAAGTGATGAGGAGGTTGTACTGGACTGGACCTGGCCATTTCCCCCAAGACCAGACGTCTCCTGGTAATCAAAGCCTGTCAAGACAGGTGACTCAAGACGCAGCTGCTTCTCCTTTCCGTTACTTCCTTCAGACGTGCCGTTGTCAGTCTTGGCATCCTCTGACCGGGCTTTTTCCAGTTCTGAAATGATCCCACCACCATTTCCAACCTCCTGGTGACTCCCAGGGGACAACTGCTGCTGCTGCTTTTCTTGCGTTTCTTGCATTTCCTGTTGCTGCTGTGCTTTGGGCTTCTCTTGGCCCCCCAGGATTTCGTCTTGCACGCTGTTGTGGGTGGCAGAGGCAGGGAAGAGCCAGGGAGAGCCTCCTGTGGTGCCATTCCCTGCGGCTGTGGTGCTGTTTATGAAGGCAGCAGGGCTCTGCGACACATTTTGGTGGTGGTGTGGGGGCTGCAGATGCGGGTGGATTCGGACCGGGAATGCAGACTTGTTGCCAGTGTTGTTTTGAACTAGGACACCAAACCCGTAATCCCCCATTTGTTTTCTCCCCCCACACACAAATGCTATCCCGTGATCGTTTGGTCCTATTGAGAGAAGAGCACACAGGATGGCAGGCAATGAGTTAGCAGTCAGCCTTTCTCATTGCACTATAGATCAAGGGATTTAGAAACAACTAGGTGATGGCCATAGACATTTTCTAGTGACATAAAATATATTATTTTTTTTCTGTTGGGACTTTAAATCTCCCTTTGTGAATGCCTAGATATATGATAATGATCATACAACACTGTCATGAATGAGCTCATTCTAGCACTGAACAATCTGCCCTTATTACTATGGTCAGTTTAAAAATGCCAACCAGTTAACATTACATCTTTAGCTAATTATAACCCCGTGACGTTGCCAGCTTGTAAATCTTCAGCTGAGCTGCTGGCAGCCACTAATATAGCTTGAAACACTGCTGTGTCGAGTCGACACAATCTCCATTTGGAAAGACCAACTGACAGATTATGAATTACCCACAATGCAACCTTTAACAGATCGCCGCTGTAAAACATATCAATGAACGTTTATAGAATTAACAATCAACCGTTATAACGTTAAGAGCAAAATTACTCGACCTTGTTTGACAGCTGTCACCAGAGACCAAACTCAAAATGTATCAGATATAAGCAATTCCATGAATAGTGTCAGTTGTTCATATTACATTTGTACACGTCAGGTAAAAGCCGACAATCAAGTGGTTGAAATATACTAGACAAATTAGCTTGCCGGCTAACATTTCCATCCGTTGCTAATGTTAGCTAGCAAGCTATCAACCGTTAGCATATATGCTAGTTAGCTGGACAGGCTGAATACAGGAGAATAAAAATGTCTTTTCACCTTCTGATCACCAGCTTCGACCTCGGCGATGTCTTTCGAGATCCTTCCTACGGTTCGAAAACGAAAGGTGGTGTCCTTGAAAAATGAGTGCGTCAGGCAGATCTTTTCAGAGACGATTTGATAGCTGACTCGTACAGTGCAGTCGGTCAGCTTTTTTTCTCCCTTCTCCTGACGTGTCCTGCCTGCTCAATGACACAGCTCTCTATCCTCTAATCTGGACTGTGTGGTCAAAGAGCTTTGTTAACGTGTCACTGAGTGAGATATACCCTGCCGCAGATGTTTCACAAGCCTTAAACGATCGGTTTCATTGTTCGCTTAATTTGCTGTATATTTTTCTCGCTAACTGTCTTTCTTACGGAGCAAGCCTGATTCCTGTATGCTTCTTTGGGCTGCCCCTCTCTCCTGAAACCGACCGTGGCCGAATGACAGCGAGAGATCAGCCGAGACTCACTTCCGCTTCTAGCCCCGCCCCTCTGCACCGTGATCACTCCCTCGCAGAGCCACACCTCGGTATCTGATTGGCTGGAGGAGCCGGCAGCCTCGCCTTATTCCTACAACATTTAAAGCCCATGCACCAATAATACAATCATGCCATCCGTAAGTACTGCCTACTGAGGTCAGATATGATAAAAAAGAAAAAGGAAGATCCACCCAGCAAGCACGGTGCTGTCCTTTCACGATTCAGCCGGTATCAGGTCGTGAGAAAACTGAGATACCCAACCCCCCCTCGAAAGGATGGCAATGCCTCAGAGAAGGAGCATCCGTTGCTTCAGCTTTTTGATCTCATGGTAAATGTGGAAATGAAACAGAAAGCTATGAAACCATTTCTAGCTGTTTCTGTTATAATCCTATTTGCTCCTATGCATTTGGTTATATTCCTATTTATTTATGTATATTCTATGTGCCATTCATTATTTTAGGATCCCTCTATACGGTTTTTGTTGACACTGTCATAGAGGTTTTGATTTATTTATAGTTTTTAGTACTGAGGTCACATTTAGTGCTCGCTGTGTTGTACAGGGCTGCCTTATATTACGATGTGTTTCTGCATCATTTCAGTAAATGTGAAGGTCAAAAGGTTAGACACTCCTCCCAATATAATGTATTCAGCAACACCACCTTTTACTATGAACACAATAATACACATGTTTACATGATTCCAGCAATGTCAACAGACACTTGGCATATGAGCTTGGTAAAGATGCAGGTTATGGCAGGACTGTTTTATTGGATTGCATTCAATTGTACAGCCAGTTAGTCGCTTAGTGTAGGTGGTATTGCACATATGCTATGGTATATAGGATTAACTGTATACACAATAGCTGTATTCAAATCCTTTTTATAAAATGTCATCTCCCTGAAGACAGTTTTTCATTTATCATGGATAATAAAGGACATATACATGTGAACAATTAATAGTATCACATTTTGTTCTATGCCACATTTGATACATTTATAAAATATGTTTCACTAGACACTACATATGCATTTACTATATATTTGTATATATCTACTGTTTGTGTTAGCTTACTATAGAGCCTAGAAGCAGGAGAAACAGCTAGCCCGGCTCTAAATATGCTGCACAAGTTCTTGGACGACTTCCTGGAGAAAGAAAACACCAAACGTATTGCCCAATATGTGTCTGATCGTCCAGCCATTTTTTTCCCCCATCACCCGCCCACACCATTTCCCCTGTCTCTGTATCTCCCTCTTTATCTCCCTCTGTGTCCTCCTCTGTGTCCTTCTCTCCTGTACGGTCATTATCACCTCGAGGTCATCAAACAGCTTTGACTCTGTCAGTCTCGCCGACCCTCAACTGGCTGAGTTACATACAGCCACAAACGGCTATCTAATAAATCTGTCACTTCAAGTCCAGCTGCTAGAGAGTGATAAATTAGGGAATCCGTGGTGGACTGCATTATTAAATGTGTACAAAAAGGATGAGCATGCTATGGAAGGTGGGTGATGGCAGGTATTGGCAGGGTTAGGGAGTGGCCGGCTTTTAGTAATCCGACAAAAAAAAGAAAATAGATTACAGATGTCTGATAGTAACACTATTTACATTTAGCTTGCAAGCGGTGAAAATATCCTCACATGCAATATATGTTAGAGGCCCTAAAGTGATGTCTTTCTAACAGTACAACAGGTATAATTTGATGCTGGAAATGATAAAAATGTAAGCTCTGCATGCGCTTAAAAGAGCAGACAAAGGACAAACTCTACTTACTTTAAATGTTTGCTGAGACCAAGTCCTTTACAACTGCAACATTTTTCAGATTTTCGCAAAAGCTTTTACCCTACTAGGGAACACAGTTTTTTTGTTCTATTGTCATTAAATACAATTTTAGAAAGGAGTAGCATGCCAAAACTGCATGATTTGGAGATAAAACTCTCAAGCTCACATTGTTAAATTGTAGTTGTCAGTTCCATTAAAATATCATGTAAGGCGTTTTTCGTAATCAGAAAATATTGAGTCTAGCGTGCAGGATATTCCAACAACTTTGTCTTCTTCAACATTATATAGTTAATTCATTGTGTAAGGATGATGATATAATAATTCAGCAGCTATCTTTGAGAAGTAATTATTATCCCTGCATTGCTTTTTAATCAATGTAATAGGTCCAACACTAGTACGGCAGTACGCATTTCTTTTATATTTTGTCATTTCCATCTGCGACCTCCATTTCATTTGCTCATTTTATAATCTGCATTTTTATCCACAAACCAAATGTTCAAGTGAAATCTTAATCGTGTGCTTGAGGGCAAGATCAGCAGGAGGAAGGAGTCATGTTTGACAGTCCTAAATTTGCTCCAGCTTCACAGTATCTCTTGTAGGGCGGAGTATTCCTCTCACAGATGGGTGGTTGTTTAGGCAGAGAGCTCAGCAGAGTTAAAGTGTTTCAAGGACGGAGTAACCGGTCTTACAGGCCTCACCTGGGAGACAACACCCTCTCCTTATTATTGCCCTTTCTCTATCTCTCTTTCACTCTCTGTCACATTCTCCATGTCCTAAACCAACAAAAACATATATACTTGTGAAAATAGTTGTGTATACATCTACGGTTTGAATCCAAAATGCTACTGTGATAGATGTGTAATTCAGCCTCTGTATTAAATAGCTAATAGCAATTTTTTCTGGCAATGGTTTTGTGTGTCCCCTGCCATATCCAAGACTGGATAGGTGCTATGAATAAAACATGGCATCCATTAAAAAATTAATCGCCTTTTACCTTAGGCATAATTATGGTGTATTCCTCCCAGAGTGCATGTGTGTGCACGATCATTGGTATGTGTGCACAGAGGTGTCTGAGTGCAAATGTGCACATGCTCATGTCATAACTCGAATGTTGGCGATTTATAACTTAAAATATTTCAATTTCAATCTGAAACAATTTCATGGTATTCTGATGTTAGAGATAATCCTGCAGTATTTTCACCGGGGCTTGGGAAGGTGAAATAAAGAAATGCATTTTGATCCATCTAAAAACATGACTGTTTTCCAAGTTGACATTTGGGACAAATACAAGGTTTTGACCTGTCAGCAATTGTATTTGTGTAAATTATGTATATCATTTCAAGATAGATGGTTTCTAGACAATGTAAGGACGCCTCATGATGTGTTGTTGTGTGTCTTATGAAATATTCAGGGAGTGTATGTGTTGCTAACAAAACAGTGTGGACACACTCCTGGGTGGCTTTGGGACACAAGGACTTCTGGGCACAGAGTGGAGTGGTGGGGGTGAATTAGATGATGCAAAAAGCAAATATGAGGGAGATGGATACAAAATATATAACAAATAAGGATCAGGGATGAGTGTGAAAACAAATATACACGAGTGTAGAAGCTAGAAGCTCCTATCTGACAGCTCTCCAATAAAACATATTAAGAAACACTAAAACATGATGACCTAGTTTCCGTTTAAAATGTCTCTCACAAGGATTTTGAATTGAATTGCATTCATTTTAAACATATTACTTATCTATGATCTTATTATTATAATCTTCACACACAAAGAAGACATGATACATGTGGCAAAGCCTCAGTCAGCTTCCCAATATGTCTAGTCATATTGATAGATTTAAATTAATAATTCATTATTATTGATAACATAATTGAATACATATATTGAAAAGTAAACATCGGTGTCCCTATTTTTATATACACACATCTCCTCAGTGTTGTATTATTTTGTCTGAAAGCCATCTCACAACCTTCATCTGTCGAGTTTATTTTGCCACGTTGTATTTTCCAATGGGACTCTATACTAATTAAGCCAAAGAGGTCTCTGCCGGGGCCGCGACGACTGTGAAAATACACTTGGACTGAGTGTGTGTGTGTGTGTGTGTGTGTGTGTGGTGTGTGTGTGTGTGTGTGTGTGTGTGTGTGTGTGTGTGTGTGTGTGTGTGTGTGTGTGTGTGTGTGTGTGTGTGTGTGTGTGTGTGTGTGTGTGTGTGTGTGTGTGTGTGTGTGTGTGTTGCAAAGGTCAGGCTGATTTCATGACTCCACTGGGTACAGAAGGGATAATAAATTACAACAGAGCAGCAGCTGGGGGTCAGTGATGTGAGTGTCAATGTGTGTTTGTGTGTCTTAGTGTAGACTACTAGTTTGAGCAAATGTGTTAGGGAGTTAACACATATTTCGAAATTCAATATTTTTCCATTGTTACAAAACTGGAAAAGCTGCAGTTTCACTCATTGTTCAAATCAATAAAGGAATGACAGGTGATGTGAAAAAACATTGCCAGTCTTAAAAGTAAATGTGCCAAACAATTTATGAACTGGGAAAAAAAGCAATGAATTAAATTTGGAGGGGCACCAACTTCAGGGGAAAAAAATTGGCAACATTTGCATAATTACTATAACTGGCATAGAAAATTAGTACTGGTAGATTACTCATTTTCGCCCTTGTGGTAGTCACGAGAATCAGATGAGAATTGAGCACATTAATGCCAAAAGGTTTCACAAAGAACTGGCTCTAAACACTGCGTCTTGTTTTAGACGAAATACTATTGAACCTTCTGATGTGGAAATTTGGTCAACGACGTACAGAAAGAAGTATCATTATGTTTGTCCATCTTTATATCTTTAAGTACTTCCCTCTATCTTTTGTGATCTCTTGTACTCTATATGAGGCAGTCTGCAATGTGTGAATTTGTTGTTGCCATGGCAATGTCAAATTTGAGCTACTTGTTCATTCATTCACTGTTGATGACACATTAAAGAGATTCAGATTCGGCTCATTTTCATTCATTTTCATCTTTATTGTATATGTCTTATATATTAACACGAGAAGTAACCTTTTGAAACAAGTATTGATCCGTCAAAGAGCCTTGTGTGTATGAGAAAGTGTTTGAGTGTAATTAAAGAATGTGCACAGATGTGTGTGAAATCAATTGAGGAACCGTGGCGCTAAAGCAGGAGTGGTTTCATTTACCTTCTGGGCACTTCTCCATGGCTGATGAGTCTGGCTGGGTGACAGCATGAAAGTAGCCAGGACAACAGATGCTGGATGCAGTGGCCAGCCTCAAGCAATACAAAAAAAAACATAATGTTGGTCATCTTCAACTGTTTTCTTTGTAATCATATGATGTTCAAGTCACAGATCCAGTCAAGCTAAATGAGTCATTTTTGCAGGAATTATTGTAATTTGGAAACATGGAATGTTGAGAGCAACTGTTTCCAACCATTAACTGGTGGAGTTTTAGCTGTGTTATTAAAAGACACACATGTTGTTCTTACAACTTATACTGTTCTTACAATATGGTTTAACCATGGTTGTGTCATCCTGGTCTCTTAAGTTAGCGATTTATTTTTATAGCGTGGCTCTATGGATGGCAATGTTGTTGATCAGTCTGTCTGTCTGTTGGTTTTCAACACTTTAGTCCAAACTGAAATATATCAACAGATTTAAGATGGATTTCCATGGACTTTGGTTGACACATTTATGTCTCCCTTTGGAGTGTAACATGGATTTTAAAACCAAGAGTTGTTTTGTTTTAGCTAGGATGGGGATCCCCTAAAAGCCAGCACTATTATTACGTCAACATTTCAAAACTGTGTGAGCAATACACTGATATTAGACCAAATATCTGCCAAGTAATGACATTCCCATCCGTCTCAGTGCTTTGTGCTAATTAACTAATGTTAGCATTCTCACATAATGAACTATGATTGTAAGGCAAGGCAAGGCAAGTTTTTTTTCACCTTTCAACACAAGGCAATTCAAGGTGCTTTACAAAAATGAAAGACATTCAGACAAAGGAATTTAAAAACAGTCATTAAAATAAAAAATAATAAAGGAAACATTAAAAGAAAAAATACATGAATCAAAAGTACATGAATCAAAAGTACATTAATCAAAAGTTACAATGCAGTTTAAGATATGAATAGTTCAATTAAAAGCAGCGGCAAAAAGATAAGTCTTCAGCCTGAATTTAAAAGTAGTAAGAGTTGTAGTGGACCTGCAGGTTTCTGGGAGTTTGTTCCAGATATTTGGAGCATAATAACTAAATGCTGCTTTACCCTGTTTAGTTCTGACTCTGGGGACAGAAATCTGACCAGTCCCTGAAGACCTGAGAGTTCTGGATGGTTCATAATTTAGCAGGAGGTCAGAAATGTATTTTGGGCCTAAACCATTCAATGCTTTATAAACCAGCAGTAGTATTTTGAAATACTTTATACTTTAGGTGATAGTAGGCTGATTTAGTAACTGTTTTAATGTGACTGTTGAAACTCAGGTCAGAGTCCATGACTACACCTAGATTTCTGGCTTTATCTGTTGTTTTGAACATTGCACACTGAAGCTCAGCGCTAACTTTTATACGTTCTGCCTTGGCTCCAAAAACCATTACCTCAGTTTTGTCTTTGTTTAGTTGCAGAAAGTTCTGACACATCCAGTCTTTGATTTGTTCAATGCACTTACTCAGTGTTTTAATTGGAGAATAGTCTCCTGGTGAAATTTGTATGTAAATGTGTGTGTCATCCGCATATGGTAACTTATTTTGTTGTTTTTCATTATCTGAGCCAGTGGTAGCATGTAGATGCTAAAGAGAAGAGGCCCCAAGATGGAGCCTTGAGGTACCCCATATAGGTATATGTCATATGTGTAAACTTGGTAAACATTATAACCACTTAACATCAGCATGTTTGAGCATAATGACGTTTGCGTGGATGAATGGTGAACTGTAAATTGTATTCCAGATAAAAGGAAATTAAGCCTTTTCTTAGTTTAACATCTTGATAGTGTTTTACAAATGAGTGTGTAGCTGATTCAACATGTATTTTTTTTAAACTTTGGTTTCTTTTTTATAAGCTGGATAAATTGTAGCTCTTAGAAAATCCATGCCTCGCTGCTAGCTACCTTTTTTTCAATTGTGTTGGTGAAAAGTGTTGTCAGTTTGCTGTCCTTTGCTTCTGAGCAGCTAGACCAAACCTCATGTTGGCTACTATTGTTTATTTAATTTCCATCCAAGCCCCTGAAAATAGTTGTTGACCTACAAAAGAGGTTACAAAGTCTGTTTGTTGTCAGCTGACCTGTCAGCTGTACACCGACTTGGGCTGTGCCTCTTGTAAGGTCTAGCTGTCTGCATGGGGTTCAACGTCTGTTTGTCTTTCTCTTGTTTTCTCTTTCCTGTGTATGTACACACACACACACACACACACACACACACACACACACACACACATCCACACATAGACCCACCCACACACACACACACACACACACACACACACACACACACACACACACACACACAAACACATTGCTGACAGAGGCTAAAAGAAAAAGAGCAATGGACAGAGGAATGCTGAGTCAAGCAGACCTGAGCCACCCCCTGCTCCAATAAAAGTACAGAGCATGTGGCCTCATCAATTATGAAAAGTCCTTCTTAAAGCCCTGAAAGTCACTGATATGTGCGTGCATGTGTGTGTATTTGTTGTTTGTGAAACATTAGCTTGTGTATTAAGACTTCAGGCTATACTGTGTGCATGTGGTTGGGAGGGGGACACAGAAAACTAGGGCTTATTCACTTAAACTGTGAGGTGGAGCTCCAAGTGTCTCTTATCAGTCGACACAGCTGTACCTCCAAGGATACTGTGTACTGTGATGTACTGTGACGTGAGTGTCAGTCGGCCGATTTAGTTAGAGCCAATCTGAATGATGTTCACACTGTTAGACCCAACCAAAGGTTTCCAGACTTCCATGACTGCACGTTCCTCCCTCCAGCAACTCTGTAATCCCCCATCTCTTGCTTCCGTTGACTCAATTAAATTATATTTCTTAATAAAAGTTCAGCACATGCATACAGTGTGACCATTTCACTTCATCATACCATGTGGACATTAATCAGGTATGTTTTGTGTGCACCTAGACGACTTAATTGTATTTAAAGGGCCTTAAAGGGAAACATATTTTTCGTAATATTATCAGCATTGTATCCAAATATACAGTAATTTAAAGCCATACAAATACTTTAGCAATGGAGCCATCTGATAACAACAGCAACAACTTTTCTTGGCAATTGTTTTGCCTGTTAAGCCCATTTTGCTCTGTCCAAACCATTTGTGGGTGATAACAACTGATAACGACTTTTCAATCTGCAGATAACAATTGAAACAGGTGTTTCCAACAGATCTGATACAGGGACAGGGATACTGTAAGGGGAAGGTCACAGATGCAGAGGAGGTCACTGGAGTTTACAAGATCATTAATCCATTTGATGCCTGGGCGGGTGATGATTGCTGTACTAGCAACGTCGGCATTATTATCAAGCAGAGAGACTTTGTGACCTTTCCAGTGAGCACCAGTGCAAGGGGGGGCCCTTTAGTACAGAGATTGATCCCCCCACCCCAAACCCTTAGAGCCCCCCAGTATCTGTTGTTTTTATTGACCTCAGTTTGCAGAGTTCACAATCTGCCCCATTGGTACTTAGAGCCATTGATTGGAGTATAACACATAGATGATCAATCTGTTAAAATCGCACAGGCTGGGAGATCAGCCAGTCACCAGCATCTGGGGTCACAGCAACGTGACTGTTGGGGGGGAGGTTAGCTGATCCTGGGTCGTGAATGCATGCAAAAAAAAAATAATGTGGTGTGTATTCATGCATGTCTGTTCATCATGCATTCATAGCAGTGTGTGCACCGTGTAAACACACATTAATCACGAACATACCATATACACTCTCTACACACAGAAATGTCATTGCACCCAACAATCAATACCTCACAAAATCCATAGCAAACTGTTTAGCATATGCTTTGATCATCAGCAAAGCTACCCCCAGAACAACCTTTTAAAGCAGATAAATAGATGGTAAATGTCACAGTGTTCTTCCAGCCCCTTCACTATTTCATTTTTTAGCCTCTAGTGGCACGGCTCTGGGGATGGCAATGTGGACTGCTCTGTCTGTCGGGTGGTCAACTACTGTAGTCCAGGCCAAAATATGCCTGGACTACAGTAGTTGACCACTGAATTTTTTTTACTGAATGCTACTTTTGGTGGCCATTTTGTCTCTTCAGGATTTTTTCCATAAAGCGCCACCATCAGGTTAAAAATGTTGTCCTTTTATTTTTTTTAAAGGGCAAAAATGTGCTCATTCAACCCTAATTATTATTTAGTTCCAATTTGTATTCACAAACGATGTGGTTAATTATCAAATAGCTGTGTAAAGTAACGACATTCCCAGTAGTATAAAATGCTAATGAGCAAATGTTAGCTAACATGCAAGTGTTTGGCATTATAACTGTGTAATGGATATATTTGATATATTACTTACCAAAGTACTGTTCACATATACTACATACACAACTGGATTATATATTTGTCATATTCCATGCCAACACTCCTTATATAGGCCAACAATACTAAGCCTTATTTTAATCATACATTCAACAATGAGCGTTCGGTCTTCTGTAATGCTGCTTACACGATAACATGCAAACAATGTGATCCTTTTATGTTTTACCATTGTCTGTGTTTGTGCTGTGTGCTGTAACCCAGTCTATCTGCCTCTCTCTTCCTCTTAGCTAGCAGTAGTGGACAGATGGTAGGATCAAACCCCATCAAACATTTACAACCTCACAGACACAAGCCTCATCACACTCACTCCCTGACATCAGAGAGGTCCACTCATACCACCCCCACATGCACACACACACAAACACAGCCTTTATATTTATTTTTCTAATCAAAACTTTGATTGAGCTTTGACAGAATACTAACACTGACCAATTCATGTTTTAATTATAACAAATATCCCATATGGTTAGCCTTACTTAACAGCTTAATGCCGTGTTTGTGTTATATTGTTGAAATTTGGTCAAGGACTTTCATCAGGACATATTGGATCCATCAGACTTGTTTTACTGCAGCCTTGATCCCCAGGGTTCTGTATCTCAAACAAAAGGAGAAGGACCGTAGGAAGGGAGGACAAGGATGATGAGTCAAGGGAGAAAGAGTGTGAGAGAGAGTAAGAACAGGATGACAGTGCTGAGGAGGATGGGAAGAGAGAAACACAGATGATTAGCAGGCGGGAGAGAAAGAGGAGGAGGAGGAGGAGGAGGAGGAGGAGGAGGTGGAGGAGGAGGAGGGGAGGAGGAGGAGGAGGAGGAGGAGGAGGGAGGAGGAGGAGGAGGAGGAGGAGGAGGAGGAGGAGGAGGAGGAGGAGGAGGAGGAGGAGGAGGAGGAGGGGAGGAGGCAGGAGGAGGAGGAGGCAAAGAACTCAAATGGATAGCTGCATTGCTGTCATGCTATCATGTCCTTGAGGCTTTTCACTGAAACAACCAAAAAATTATAACATGAAGCAAACTTTCACACCCAACATTACATGCAGAATAATGCATGTACTGTATGTTCAGGTACAACACCTGCATCATAAAGAACATTCCTACATCCTGCAGTGTTCCTTGTATGATCACACTGTTAAACATACACAGATAACCTCATACTTACACAGAGACAAATAGATGCAGGAGATAAAATCCTAATAATGATCAGTCTGTTTCTGTCCCAACAACCCCACAGAGATTGGTTGCCAAGTCAACCACGGCCCACCCTCGATGACAACCATGCAGTCAGCTTGTCTTCACCTCTATTCAATATTCAACTGATACCGCTGGCTGCTTTTCTCATCATGAATTTGCATCATGCATTTTGATTCTCATGCTTTGGGATCATTTCAGGATGGCACATGTACTCTAGGGCACTAGATTGTATCATTATATTGTATGTTAAGTCTGTTTTGTACAATTTTTTACTTTGAGTTCAGTCCCACACTCTCTTGGCTTGATTTGCTCAGGAGAATCTAGTAAGCAAAGACTATAGATTCAAAGGCTGCTCTCCAAATGTCTTTAACATATGGTCTAACCATGCACCGGGAACAGCCATGGACGCTGCAGAGAATTGGCAAGGCGGCCAAAACTACAATTGCAGGTTTTGCTATAGAGTTCCATCACAGAAGAAAGAGATGTAAACCGCAGAAGGCAGAGTTCAAGACTAAACATATAGAGGAGATTTTAGCAGCTCGAGAGAAAGTCCACCTGAAAAAGCTTTTTTTAAATTTAGTATGGCATATTGATCAACACGCCGCTCTTCAATAATGTAGCCAGACAAATTGGCATTGCAAACAAAGTAATATATTACTCATTCTATTATATATGTTTAATAATTTAATACATTCCTTGAGCCTAGAAAGAGCTCAAGGTCATCTCAGTCCAGATATTAAGGGATGGGTCTGTTGGTTCAGGGAAAGTGTGAATGTGCAGGAATACGGAAACAAACTAAGAAGAGAGAAAACGTTTTGGGCCCATGGCTGGCTGAGCGACTTTCACTAGAATACATTTATATCGGGCATAAATTGGTGTAACCAGCATATTGGAAAACCACATGTTGTAATGCATTTATGTGTCGTAACCAGTGTTGTGCTAGTTACTGAAAACCAGTAACTAGTTACCATTACTAGTTACTTCATGTAAAAAGTAACTCAGGTACTTTACAAGTCACTTACACAAAAAGTAATGCGTTACTGTGAAAAGTAACGTGTTCGTTACTTAACAAAAAGGGCTCCCATTAATGCCCTTATAGCCTTCATTTCAGTACTGTTATTGCATTGGAGAATAATACAATCTGTTGATCAACTTGACATGCATTATATGCAATCTGGATTGCATCGATATTAGCTGGCTTTCCATTTTTGTATATTCTTTCTCCAGGTAGTTGGAAAAAGTTTTCCGTCCCATATGCCGTGTGCCGCCCGGAAATGCTATCATGCTAACTAGCTCCCTGAAAGTGGGTGACTCCACTGTAGCAATAGCCTGCATGTGTTCTACACATAGACTGTATATATAAAGGTTCTACAACATACCGTGCAATGGCTTTATCGACTTTTCCCTGGCTAGCAGTCCCTTGGTTAAAATCCAGCCACTGTTGCTTAGGTGGAGGTGGAGTGGCGTCGGCTGAGTCTCTGTGGTCTTAGCTACTAGCTTCGTCCCAGCATGTTGTTTTTGCAGATGTTTCAACAGATTTGAATTACTGGTTTGGGCAGTAGATAGGATCTTTGACCCGCCAAAACACAACTTACATTTAACTAAAACGTTCTTTTCTTTGTGCTCGACAAAAGTGAAATAGTGAGAATATCTCCAGGTGGAGAAACTAGACTTGAGCTCCGCCGCCGCCATGATAGTCTTGTTAGTAAACAACACAAACACGCCCACAGCCCGTCTCCGCATGTGACACAGGAAGTATCTAAGTACATTTACTCAAGTACTGTACTTAAGTACAGTTCTCATCTCTGTTCGCCTGGCTGTTGACTATATACAAAAAACTAACAGAGTAACGCACCATGTAGTAACGGTAACTGCGTTACTGAATTTAAAAAGTAATGCGTTAGAGTACTAGTTACAGTAACGCGTTACTTTGTAGCTCGTTGGGCCCAAGAATGGTCGTAACATCAATGTAGCAATTGAACTACAATATCGGTGAGCTAGTTTAGAACCACAGTAATGATGGTGGATGACAACCAGAATGTTACATTCTAGGACATTTTGTATTCTTTCACAGGATTTTGATGAGATGGACCCTGGCAAAGAAAATCTGCCTTTGAATTCAGCCCTACTGGAGCGATGCCTGGCAAAGCTTATTGTGGGATAGTAACACATTACAAATTGATAGCCTGAAAATGACGATCCATGACGATATTGTGTGTGCAGCAATTTCTACTAGAAAAACAAGTTCAGATTTGTGTTTTTTAAATGCAGTAAGAGTTTAGTCTTTGTAAAATATATGCATTTTTCATGAATAGTGTAAGGTTATGTCAGAAATAAATTGTTATATACTGAAAGTAAACCAGTGAACCAACACATTTCTTTACAATTGGTAAACCAAATCTATTACAGTAGGAGACACTTATTTTTACTGCAGCCCGTATTTATAATTTCAATCAAAAAGGAGATGATGATATCTTGCCTATTGTAGCATTATTAATAGAAAATGGATCGCCTGGAGTGTCCAAAAGTAAACCATTAGAGTCACACTGATATACAGGCTGGGTGCTGCATGATCCAAACAGAGATACAGCGTGGGTCGACGACTTGTGAATGCATGAAGGGTTATATTATTCTGTACAGGCTGTACGAGTTTGAAAGTACAGAGCACAGTGGAACAGTCATTGCCTGAACATACTCAAGTCATGCATAAACTACAGAGGAAATGTTTGGCTGCTCACACACGCATGGATTCACTCACTCACTGACCTACAGACACTCTGCTGTCCATGCTGCTTATTGTCACACCTCAGTCTATAATAAGCTTTAGTCATCATGCCATTTCTTTCACACAGGTAATTACCAATAAAAACTTTGGGACAGCAGATCAACACTGACATAGAATAACACAGAGATCACAGTAACGCAGTATCTTTGCCTTCATGCCAATCAGTGTATCTGTGAACCAACAAGGTTCTAGTGTCCTCTGACCTGATTAGACACAATATGCATTAAAGGCCATCTTTCATTTGAAGAAAGTTAGAAAGATAAGCCAAACAAAATGTCTCTCTCTCTCCCCCTCTCACTTCCACACATGCACACACACACACACACACACACACACACACACACACACACACACACACACACACACACACACACACACACACACACACACACACACACACACACACACACACCACACAGCCACACCCCACACTTATACAAACACTTAAACACACACTAACACCTCAGCGTTCAGAAACTCAAACCCTGAGCCAGGGATGAGTCTGAATGCTCTCCAGTGTTGATTCTGCAGTGTGCCTGCAGTCATTGAGATGCATAGCAAGGTCTACATAGAGTTCTGCCAAGTTGGAGCCATTTAACCACCACCAATACACACACACACACACACACACACACACCACACACACACACACACACACACACACACACACGCAGCAGACACAGGGAAGGATAGACACAGAGGCCAGGATTGTGTAAAAAGACAATTAACTAGAACTTCTTGTTTCTGTGATGCACATTTAGAAAAAAAAAGTGTGTGCTGTGTCGATATTTTTCAAGAGGAAATCAATTGAGTATAGAACGTGTTTGCTTTAACATTGCAGAGGTGGCGTATTGTGCTTACTCACCAGCAACACTTATAAACATGGTAGAAATAAGATGCTAGCATTATGCTAACATTCTGATGTTTATCAGGTTTAGCGGTTATCATGTTCCCCATCTTGTTATAGCATGCTAGCATTTCCTAATTAGCACTAAACCAGAGTTGAGGCTGATCTAAATGTTGTTCGTTTTGCAGGTTTTTCTTCATGATTTACGTGATAATCGTTCTTTATGCAAATACATGGGACCACCAAAATCAGTATGAGTTTTACTAGTCAAAAATGTGTCATTTAAACTCAGTTTGCTTTCATTCTTTCTGATATACCATTAAATGCAATCTACCGAGTCCTTCTTAAGAGGCACCATCCTTCCTTTGAGCTAATGATACAACCAGACATTACCTGTTGGCTTTTGTTTATTTCTCCTGCCACCTCTCTGCTGCAGTAAATAAATACATATTAGCACTATAAAGCAATGTTCTGCTGTTTTCCTCTGGAACCCCTTTGAAAATATGTCTTGTGCTGCTCCTGCAGGAAGAGCAACGAGCATCACTCAACTATGGGATAACGAAACAATGAAGAAACCATTCCACATACTTCTATACAGTGCAGGTTGAATAGTGCCAAGAGGACGCGATGTACCGTATGAGCTTTGAATACAGTCTAGAACTGTTCTAGGGTTGAAGTGTTAAAAATTACACCTACAAAGCCCTTCCTTTGCTATGAGACAGTTAAAGTATTTCTCACGACGTGAAAAAGGAAAACCTTCCTCAAATGCCTTCAATTCATTTTAATTATTTATATCCCTGCCATCTTACCACAAGATGCAATGTTAGCCAATTAATTTGTTATCACACCTCCAATGTTGTTGTTAAAGCTACTCTTGAACCAAATGAACTGTGATGTGGCACATATAGAAAGAACCAGAAAGTGTGAACTCAAAGCTATATTTAGCTTTAAAGTAGGTGCATTCCAAACCAAAAGCACAGAGCAACACCCTGATCTGTACTCTGTAATCTGTATTTAGTGGAACAAAGGTCATAAGGCAGCAGTTTATCGGCATGCATGTTTGGGGGGAAGGTTGTCACGATTAAGGGATGATCAGCAGGCCGGGGGATTGTGATCTCAACTGATCATTCCTGCATATTTACTCTGCGTATTTTCATCATGTTTGAGCCTCTTCTCTCTGTGATTCTCAGTTCAATGAGGCAGTTTTCATGTCAGATATGTTATAAATAAATAGTGGTTGTTGTCAGTCACCCTGTTATTTGTTTCAAATGCATGATGATGAAAAGAGATGTGGATTTCAGGTTACTTTTTTGTTAGATGTTTGCATTTAAAACCCAGATGTACTCTTATTCTGGGCATGGATTTACTGTCAATAAGAGACAATACATTTTCTGTCAAGTGGCATGCATAAGGTCCCTTGAAAAACATATTGACGTTGGATCAGTGTGAAAAGATTAGCCTTTTTTTCTTATTGTGCCCATTGTGCCCATTACTATTCAGTCAGCCCACGTCTTCTCTTTTTCATTTTTAAAGAAAATGATAATCACCTTTCCTGCACTCGTTGTTTATGAAGAAATATCCCCCTTTCTCAGCCTCTCCCTCACCATTTTATCATCTTCCGGGGAGGGTCTCATGGCACCCGTAAAAAAAAAATGTGACCTTGCTGTTCCACTCCAATTCATATGTGTGTTGTGTGTGTGTGTGTGTGTGTGTGTGTGTGTGTGTGTGTGTGTGTGTGTGTGTGTGTGTGTGTGTGTGTGTGTGTGTGTGTGTGTGTGTGTGTGTGTGTGTGTGTGTGTGTGGTGTGTGTGTGTGTGGTGTGTGTGTGTGTGTGTGTGGGAGAGAGAGAGAGAGAGAGAGAGAGAGAGAGAGAGAGAGAGAGGTCATTTAAATGAGCTCTGTAGGAGGTTGTTGTTCCACACAGGCACCTGACAGAAATGCCTCAGAAGCCCCAGCTAAACTATAGACTACCCCTCCCCACACACACACACACACACGCACACACGCAAAATGTATTTGACACACCTTAAGGCAGAAACAAAGCCACTGTTTGTATACATAAGCCTTATTTTCTAGGAAGCTCTTCAGTGATCCCTCAATGAATGGGAAACTGCATCGTCACTTCTAACAGGGACGCCATTTTGTTTCAGAGGCAGTGCGGAACTACCGTATCAGGACTCTGTTACCCCTGCAGAAGGCTTTCACTCTTTCTCATTCTTGATTCCAGTGAATTTCCCTCTGACAATTTGACACTTGATGAACAGTTTTCCTGCCGTTCAGCAGTGTATGACTGTTGCATACTCTATATCTGTGTCTCAAACATGCATATTTCTGTCAAACCCGCTCTTATCTTTCACTTAGTCTCTCTTTTCGTCAGTCCTTTTTCCGGTGTCCTGATCCTTCCGATTGGCATGGGTAGCAGACATTTGAAGATGTGATTACCATGACAACATGAGGGACTGACGTGGGGGTTATTTCTGAGGCCACGCAATCCATAGAGGAAACTTGATGACACTGATGAATCATGAAAAGATGCAGAACCAGTATATCTGACTCATTTGTTTCATTAATTAAATTGTATGTAAAATGTGGGATTTTAGCTTTACCCTTTTTTTTATAAATAATAATAATAATGCATTTTATTTATGGGCGCCTTTCAAAGCTCTCAAGGACACCTTACAGAGCATAATTAAAAACAAACAACAAAGAAGATCAAACAGTAATTCAAGACTTAAAAACAACAATCAGTTTAGAAGAATTAAGATAATGAATACGCCAGTTTAAAAAGGTGGGTTTTCAGGCAGGATTTGAAGGTTGAGAGTGAGCCCATATTGCGGATGTCTTGTGGGAGAGAGTTCCAGAGACGGAGGTCAGAGTGGCTGAAGGCTCTTGACCCCATGGTGGTCAGGCGGGCAGAAGGTACAGTGAGTTGCAAGGCAGTGGAGGATCGGAGAGCACGAGAGGGAGTGTAGATGTGAAGGAGTTCAGAGAGATATGGAGGTGCAAGAGTGTGAAGGGCCTTGAAGGTGAGGAGCAAAATGTTAAAGTCGTTGCGGTATTTAACGGGGAGCCAATGGAGTTGTTGAAGAACCGGAGTGATATGATCAATGGAAGGAGTTCTGGTAATGATACGGGCGGCTGAGATTTGGACCAGTTGGAGCTTACGCAGGGATTTGTGAGGAAGACCAGAGAGGATGGAGTTGCAATAATCAATACGGGATGTAACGAGGGTGTGGATGAGAATGGCGGTGCTGTTGGGTGTGAGTGACGGGCGGAGATGATTAATATTGCGGAGGTGGAAGTAGGCAGATCATAAACCATTCAGGCATGTTTCAGAAAGTGGACATATTTATCCTTTTTAACCTTCACAAACCCAGACCTGTTCCACACACCTGCCTCATTTTTGCACCCTGACCTGTTTTCTTTCACCTTTCTTCCCCTTCCTAGTGTTTTCTTCACCTCCTGCTGGCTCAGACTCATCCTGTCCCATTTTGCCTTTTGTATTTCTCCACCTGTTCATTACCACAATTGCTCTCTGTCTACTGGTCTTGCAAATGCACTCCTCCATTTTCCTCCAGGAACCCACAGCCTCGCCATAGCAACAGAAATGACTGCGTGACAGCATGCATATCAAGGAAGGGAAAGAGGAAGATAGAGGAGAGGAGAGGGATGGAGGGAGGACTTGCAGAAACATTTGTCTGCTTGCAGAAAGATTGTGAGGGGAAGCGCCAAGCTTCGCTATCCAAAAACATAAGTAGGTCAGTCCTAATCTGGGGTTGAGTTTAGCATATAAATAAATAATGAAGTCAGCTTCAGAGTAAAATCACCATCTAGGTAGAAAACCCTCTAAATATCAAAACACATTGTTCTGCACTTTGACAAATACACAATTCACTATCCCTGTAAAGCAGAATAGTGATACATTGACAGGTAGATAGAGGCTGGTGTAGCCTGAAGAAGCTGTAAGATACAGTAGATAGTGAGGAGGTTATCAGGATACAATGCTGTCACTGTGTGTGTGTGTGTGTGTGTGTGTGTGTGTGTGTGTGTGTGTGTGTGTGTGTGTGTGTGTGTGTGTGTGTGTGTGTGTGTGTGTGTGTGTGTGTGTGTGTGTGTGTGTGTGTGTGTGTGTGTGTGTGTGTGTGTGTGTGTGTGTGTGTGTGTGTGTGTGTGTGAGAGAGAGAAAGCCTGATTTTGTTGGCGATATGAGGTGCATTAGACAGATGGGGCATGTGATAGGTCACATCTGGTGATGGGTGAGGAGGAGAGGAAGAGTAGAGGAGACAACGACACAAAGGGAAATTTGATTTTAAGGTTATACTCATATCAATGGTTTATTTATTTCAAAGAATACTTCGACATTTCTGGGAAAGAATGCTTATTTGCATACTTTTTAAGAGTAAGAAGTATAGAGTTGAAGTGAGGACTTATTAATGTTAGCTCGGGGCAGCCGATCTCTGATGAAGTCACTTTTTTGTTGTCATCTCTCCAATTGTTTGGCATTTGCTAGAGTATTCCGGACACAGCACAGCACCTGCTACATAGTGTTAAAGGGTGTTAGCTACGCTACCAATAAACAATCACCCATGCTCCTCTAATTTATTCAAAGTGGTTTTCATCAGCAGCACACCTGGGTAACAGCAGATTTGGAAACATTAAGAATGCAAAAGTGCACCAGGAGATCACCTATCTTATTTTAACAGAGAACAAAGACAAAAGACATCCAATAGAATGTTTCTGCATGAGGCCCAATGCGAGTCATGTTTTTTTTCTGTGTACATAACCAGTCAAAATTCTGACAGCAAGTTCCATGTCACTCTCAGATAGATAGTGCATCAACTTAAACTATTCCTTTAAAAAATAATCTTTACTCTATCAGGCCTCAGAAAAGAGCATGTTGCCATTTTCCCAATGTCTTTAGTCTTCCCCCTTTTTTATTTATTATGGTTAGACATCTCAAACAACACATCCACACTTACTGACTCCTTAAAGAACATACAGAGGTTCAAAGAGGACACATTTCTTAGTCACATGTGAAACAAATGTAGAAATTCAAGTATGTTTTTTTCCAATTATCTTGTCCTGGCCCTGGTGTCAGTGCACTACTTACTTTAATAACCGGTTTCAATAAGATATATCTTATACTAAGGAACAACACCTGTACTTAACCCGTACTGATATCTGTGACACCGCTGTGGCCTGACACACCTCTCCGTCACCATCAGCCTGCACTGATTGGATCTATTTCCGTTGTCCTAATAGGGTATTATAAAGCCACCTTTCCTTCCCTGGGAGCTGAAAGGGACAAACAGAACAAAGACTGCAGTGGATGAGGCCCACACCTTCCCTGCTGGCATTAGCTTTAGTTTCCTAATCTCACCTCGCAGTGGCTCAGCCATTTTGTTAACCCCATTCACACAAATCTCAGGGGATTTATACATCACCATGTATAAAGGTAATGTACGTGAATCTAAAGGTTTTCTCCTGGAACAACTGGGGCTCTCAGCTGCACATAACACTGTTATAGTTTTCAGCAACGTAATATCAATGGTGTTTTACATTTAATAAATGTCCTTTATTGACCTCATGTGTTTTAGCAATAAGGTTGTGCTCCGACTGTTGTTGTTTTGTCTTTTAACTTCCTGTCCACACTGACAATGTGTTGCATTGTTACATTGACATCTGATACTTTCTTTCAGGAAATATCTGATTCGTTTTACTGCATAACAGAATGTAAAGCATAAAGCCTGAGCTAATAGATAACAAGACGTTTTGTCTATAGACGTCAAACAGACAAACATCAACTGCTGTTTACATAGTGACGCTAATTAGATCAGTTCCCCTGCACAGAGCCAGGACCAGCTGGTCATGTTACTGTTGTAATGGTGACCAGTCAGAAGGGGCTGGTATTTGGCATGTATTATATGTTATACCATTATGCTGCAAAGTTAGCATCAAAGCTCTTTAAAAGGTTTACATAGAGCCAACTACTGCAACACACATAAGGGCAGATTCAAGCTAGTGAAAGCCAAAATAAAAACATTTTTCAAATGCTGAGGTCTTTGTTGACAGCATGGTCTCTTCAAAGTATGTTCTTTTACAAGGTAACTGCATTGCTAATTATGTTTCAAGGAATAATGTTTTTGACATATATATCTATAGTAGGCTGTGCAAAATGATCAGGAACGCACATATGTATTTAGCCAGTTTTATTGCTGCAGGCAAAAGTTAAGATACAAAACTGGACGTGGAATTATTTGACAACATTTTATTTCAAACCCTTTCAGAGACTGAGCTTCTATATAAGAAAAACATTGTCAAAGTGTGGATTGGTTTTGGTTTCCCAGTTTGATCAGATCACAAATAGGGGCTGGCTGTAATGGCTGATCTGATTCCTCAGGACAATGGGTGACCTCACTGTGTGATTGAACACCAACACTGGTATCTTTGGTTACCGTCGTCGTAGCAACTAATGCTAATGCTGCTTGTCCTGATCTGTGTTGATGGTGACAGTCTGGTTTGGACAGTTAATCTCCTGTTATCAACAAAATCTTAATTTTTCTGCTTTCCATTTACTCTCCGAACCCCTCACCTTCCTTTTTTGCATCTTAACTCTGTATCGCTGATCTTTTTTCTGCCACTCTCTCATGAAAAAGTAAAAACTCCTCAGTTATGTTGTTTCCAAGAAGGCTTATTAAAATATGCTTAAAGATTCAACAAAACAAATACTGAACACATCTCTGCTGTCTGTGCCAGCTATTTTATTGCCAGTACCAGCAGGATGATGAGGCTAGTTTTCATCATCTCTTCTGATTGCTCCCATGGGCTGTGTAAAGAATTGTGCTAGTTTTAAAGGCAATTAAAAAACAATTAGGAAAAACAACAATCTTTTGCATTCTTTAAAACTACAAAACAGTAAGGCATGCCACTGAAACATGCTCCAAAGGCAGAAATAAGCTCAAATATTCACACACTGCACTTATAGCTCTTAACAACTGTAATACTGTAGACCAAGTAACATCACTGAGTAAATCAGCAGTATCAATTACATATATTCAATCTATAAGTCTGTGTTTGAGTGGCAAAAGCTACTACCTGTACACACTTGCATCTACTACAGCTTCAAACATTCACACACATTTCAAGAACATTTGACCTCCATGCTAAATGTCAGCATCCTAGGAAAAAAACTGTGGCCGCCAAGGGTGGGGAAATAGCAATCTGCTGCATAAAGCTGATGTTAGTAGCTAACAAAAATGAAAATGGTATTTCATTTGATTTTAAGGATTTTTCTTTCTTCATCCACAAATGTGCTTAAAGCTCAGTGCAACAGACACTGGCTTTGTTGACAAACATATGACTATAGACAAGAATAATGACAATTGAAAAGCTTGTAAAATCAGTCTGCTGTTACTCAACCAATAACACAATCTCTACAACCCTGTCTGATAGACCCAAAAAGGACAAAAGGTGCTTTTACAAAGAGCTTTTGTATTGCGTAATTTGTAAAAACTAATTAAATCACCTGAATAGTAACAAAACATTTCCAAAACAGCTCTGTCTGGCTGAAGTGTTTTGAGGATGATGTTATCATGCTAATGCTAATGTAAGTCAGGAAACCACCCAGAGTTTATCCTAAAGGGAACAGAAAGAGTCATCCATGCCATAGTTTTGAGAGAATGCACACTGAAACAACATTTCAATACAAATAAATTGTAACTAGGTGGACTGTGGGAGGATCAGCAACGTCAAATACTTCTCAAATGTGCATGATGTATATCTGTACCAAATTTAATTCCAATCCAGTAGAAAAGTGATTTCACAGGATAGCTCAAACTACACCTGCTGCAGGTCCTGGAACAGAAATAGTCCGGGGATCAACAACATCCTTAAAGTTAATCATCTGGTTATATATCAACCACATTTTATAACTGAATTATTGTTTAGATACTGTATTTCAGTTTTGTGTAACCGACCAAGCAAGACATTGCTACTCCTTGGAGCTCTAGTTTGGTTTTACATTGGGTGAAATGCATGTTTAATAGAAACTCCTGTAGCTTTCATCACTTTGTGTGTCTTTCTCTGCTGCACTCTGTCACCTCAGAGTGGTTTTCATGAGATGAGCATGCTGGTAGACTGCGCTGTGTGGTCTGACCGGGCACAGCTGCTGTTTAAGATCTCCTGTTGTTATTCCTGCCCCATTAGGACACCACAGAGCAGCTGAGGGAAACAACAAAGGCTCACACAGACACACATGTTGCTCTGCATCTGTCGGATGTGACAATACTGGTGGTTCACCGGATCGACTGAAAAGGTGCTAATGTACCAGTACTTTGCAGCCAAATAATAATCAAAACTAGAAGTAAAACTAGTTGATCAATCATGCAAAGTAAATAAAACTAGAAGGCCACTTGGAGTGCAGTTCTCCCCAAAGGCATAATGCCCTATCTAACAACAAGGAAAAACAATCAAAGCAATGTTTTTGTGTAGCTAGTTGTTTGATACTGCATTCTTTCTTTCTTTTTCGTTTTACCAAATTCACACAGGGGTGATACAGTATGACACCATGTTTATGGAAAGGCCGCTGCCTGAGTTGCTGCCAAAATAAAAGTTGGGAATATGTTCACTTTTTGTAGCATCTTTGAAGATAATGTTACCTCAACTAATCGAGGGATTCATGTGACCACAGTGATAATCGACCTTTTTAACACAGAGCGTCTTCCTGCTTGAAATGTCTTTAAACGTATGCACACGGTCGAGTTGAATTTAGCGCAAGAAATCATAATCCAACAAAATAAATCAAAATAACTTGTTGTGTAATTATGATCCATCTCTTTCCTTGGCCCATGCTAGACCCTTCCACCAAGAATCATGAACATGTGGATACTTTTTCCATAATCCAACAAATCAAACCGTACACATAACCTCATTGGCTCATTGGCGGAGGTGAACAAACATAGCTGCTGAGCTATGCAAATTAAAAACATGCTATTTAGAGCTAAATAAACACACAGCAACATAATATGGACTAATATATTACTTAATACCTTTTACAATTACAAGCCAATAAGTGTTATTCTATCAATCGACATCTTTCCGCCCCTCTCTCAGATCTCAACACTGACTACATACTGTGACTGAGATGGTGTTTCCACAGCAGCATCCTTTTGAAACACCTCTGATCTTCCCTCCTCTCCTTTCACCCTCCTCCTCCTTCTCTGTCCCTCTTGGCCTCTGACTGTCTGCCCACCACCCTCGTCTCTCTGCATGCTTTCCTCCCCCTCTTCTCTCTGGACACTGCAGTTGGACTCATGCGAGAGAAAATAGATACCGCTGCAGATAGATGGACAGAGAAGAAGGCAGAAGGGCAAACTGATCTCAAGACATTTAAAGAGGAGTGATGAGTTCAAGATCCCTCCATTCTATCCAAAGAAAATCCTTATCTGATGTGTTTTCAAACTCATATGAGGTTTAGAAAGATACAGGCTAAGTCTTGAGTGCAAATGGGACATACAGTAACCTCCATTATACTGCAAGAAGACTATGAGAAGACTTCAAAAATCCTTGGTATCACTGAAATATCCAGACATTGATGCCAGCATGCATTGTTTTGACACAGTGAGTGTTCTTTTATCATGTGTCAACTTGATAATTAGAGCTTTGATCGAGCCAATTCATTCTTTCTAGATAGAATCAAAAATAATGGTGTAACCATCTTAACAGCATGGGAAATCCTCTATACTTAGACCTCAATTGTAGTGCGTAAAAAAGGAATCACATTTTAAATGTGCCCAAATGCTTCATCATCTTCATCTTTCGTAGTACATATTATTTGGATGATGTGAATTGCAGAAGATAAGCATCTTTGTAAATTATTTGTCGGTTCAAGAATTGGATTAATATAACTTAAAATAAGGTTTAGGAACAATCAGTGTCTTGATAAATTCTATATATGTCCAAATGGCTCTCTATGCGGCCAGTTTATAACTCTATAAATGTTGTCTTTTTGTTTAATATTTTACATGTAATTGTATTGGAATTAATTTTTCGGATATCATAAGGAACCTTCATATATATTTCAGATAGAATTACAATTTACTCAGAATCAATCCTTCACAGACACACTGAATCACAATTACAGTACTGCTTCTATCAGCATAATCACACACACACACACACACACACACACACACACACACACACACACACACACACACACACACACACAAAGAGGATTGTTGTGTGAAGCCAGGCCCCAAGCAGCAGCACATGGTGAGCCCATGTGACATTATCCATGTGACCCTCTCTCTCTCTCTGGGGCACATCTGCAGTGCTACAGGCTTGAGGATACAGAACATCTGACACACATCCAACACACACAGACACACACAGACACACACATTACACACCACACACACACACATACACACAGTGTATGTATGTATTGTACAGTGATGTAATCGTATCACACGCAGAAATGTAAAAAGGCACATATGGCTTCACATCGATGCGCCGGTGAAGATGCCCGCATTGTCTTTGGCTCTCTTTTAATATAGTATATTTTAATATTGTTTTAATATTGTCTGCTTATCTGTATTATTGTGTTGCATTGTTGGAGAAGCCTGTGACCTAAGATTTTCGACGACATAATTACTGTGTAGCTATATGTTAGTTTGACAATAAAGAACCTTGAACCTTGAACAAATACACAGAAAGAAAAAAAAATAACATCTCTCTGATTAAATTTTGACTTGTACACACACACAAACTACTCTTTGTTGGCCTGCCGATTCATGTGACGCTGATCACATGACCAACTTTCAACTACTCGTGAGTCGACCTAAATCTGCAATGGCAGCTGATAATAAGTGCTGCATTGTCTTGGAAACAAGCCAAATGACCATCTGCAAACACTTTTTAACAAGCTAGTAATTGTCCTACAAAACACGCCAAATATCATAACGTTTTATCTACACTCCATACCACCCAGGGGTGATGAGGAATTTCACAGCTGTGTTAAAAACATAGGGACCGAGCCATTGCAGCATATTGCAGAAATACAAAATATTTCACTCAGCTTGAAATGCTAATCATCAGGGAACACAGTAACACAGTTGTGACTGCAGGGTGGCGTTGTGAAATGCTGCTATATTTAGTAGTGAGAACTCGTCAGTGAAAAGAGGTATAATCGAAAAGAACTATGCTACAAATAAAAAGGAACAAAAAGTCCCTGTTTAGATATGTAGGGCATACAAAAGTATAGGTTGTTTAAAACCAATAAGATCTTCTCTATCTGAGATAATGTTTACATTTTAATGTTTCTGATCCTTTTCTCACATTAATTTCAATTTAGCACCTTGTGCAATCTCACAGCATGTCGTCACCCTTTTTTAAACAATTCAATGGATTTGCTTTCTATGTTCTAAGCGACGTTGGCAACCACTGAAGCTCTTGTTACCATATGGTAACCTTCATTATTTAAAGTTCAACATTGATAGCTCAGATGAAAATGTACTTTGCTTAACATATATTATTTGCTCACTTTTTCACCGCTCTACACACCGCTCACCTGAAAACTACTGTATGCTGTTGCTGTTTGTATATAATTTGACAAGCCCCACCTCCTCCACCCATGCAGCCCCAAGGGGAAGTTATGATCATCCCTCCCTTACTCGCTGCTGAGCTGAACTTGGTGCCTCCTGGTGGGGAGTTCAACATCTGAATACTAAATATCAATGCTATACATAATAATCTACATTTACAAAATATTCTCGGTCATGTGAGTTGACTGACTGTTGCTGGCTGTTGCTCAAAACATTAACTTTCAGTATTCACCAAAAATGAACACATATATTTTTGCTTGTTTGAGTCTAGGTTCTTAGGGGTTAAAAGTTAGGGGAAATAAATCATACCCTACACATGCACAGGGTTGTGTGCTTGCCAAAACAAGCTAACATAATATTCAAATCATCTCCATACAGTATTATATCTTCTACTACTTTTTGTTGTGTATGTAGTGCATTTCTTTTACAATGCATAGCAAAAGCCTTAAGTTAGGAGGCAGCACAGGGTGTAGGATCACGCTGACCACATGACAGGGTGTAGCTGCAGGATTGTGTGTGTGTTAGTGTGTGTCAGTGTGATAGGGTGGATGACGCAGCCCTTGTGGGGATCCTCTGAGGACTTATAGAGGATGTGAAGAATGAAAGAAAGGGA
Source organism: Gymnodraco acuticeps (assembly GCF_902827175.1). Taxonomy (NCBI): domain Eukaryota; kingdom Metazoa; phylum Chordata; class Actinopteri; order Perciformes; family Bathydraconidae; genus Gymnodraco; species Gymnodraco acuticeps. The sequence continues at coordinate 4,952,425 of NW_022992250.1, forward strand.
TCACTGCTTATCTCAGGACCTCAGGGTCTCCGCGTCCTCCTACCCCTTTCTCACTCTGCTTCTTCCTCTATCCTCCCTTAAACATTATGTGTTACAGTGTGTATGGATGGTTAAAAGTAAATCTACCTAGGGCTTGTCCTTGAAACAACTGTGTAGTGAAGGAGGAGAAGCAGGCCTCTGTAATGTATGGGTAATGTAATTTGCTGCATATGTATGTGGATTAGCATCTTAGCGGAGGGTAGAGGGTGTAGGCAGGGAGAAAAGCTAGAAAGAAGGAGATGAGAATAAATGAAGGACGACAAAATGGCAGGATGAAGGGGGGATGTAAGGGAACTACAGCTCTCTAGCCATGTGTACTAGCTGGCAGGGCTTAATTGATTGAGACAGCTAACTTCCAGTAATTCAGCTGATGAAGCTTTTCACTCTCAGGACTGCTGGATGGACACAAACAAACTCACCAGCACGGCAGCAGAGCAGTGGAGACGAAGATAGAGGAACAGAGAGAGGGGGATGCGGGGTGTTTTGTTAACATGTCGACCCACAATCAACCCCCCCCATACACACACACACACACACACACACACCTACACACACACACACACACACACACACACACACACACACACACACACACACACACACACACACACACACACACACACACACACACACACACACGGCCACCACAACTGAGTGGAGACAAAGTGCTGATAGTGCTGTTCCCATGTCAGGGTTGTTGAAGACACATGCATGGCTGGATGGAGCTGTGAATATAATATGGCATGCTAGGCAGTAGACAGTCCTACTGGTGGTGCAGAGGAATGTTGTCTGACACTGTTTAACTTTGGACTACTTTTTTTTAAAGAGTGATTTAAAGGTCCCATGACATGCTTTTCCGGTTATCCGTCCCCTTGTGTGCTATGAAGGTTTTTCTGCATGTAAACTGTCTGCAAAGTCACTAACCCTCAAAGTACACCCTGTAGCGAGTAAAACTCTAACACAGAAAATATCTGTCTATGCTGCCCCAGAACGCCTCGTTGGAGATTTTTCTTTTTCCATTTTTTTCTTCCTGAGTATAGTGACGTAACGATACCCAGGACCAATTGGACCAATCCGTGGAGCTCCTCACACACACACACACTCACTCAGCCTTATCTTTTCTCAGCCGCGGCTCCGTGGATCTCCGCGCACACACACACTGTCTGTGAGTGTGTGTGTGTGCTCAGGCTGAGTTCTGCAGTGTCTCGCAGAACCCACGCAGCAACCAGGAAACGACACCAGTAATCCAGCTCACACTGTCCGCTCCTCGAGCCTCGAGCAGCGAGCCCCGCAACGTCCCGCCAACACGGCACCCAGACCCCACGCAGCATTCTCATCTGTTTGTCATTACTGGTGTCATTTTCTGGTTGCTAACAAACGCCATTGTAACACATACTGATGTTCCGCTGTAACCTCATCAGAACAGAATGGGCGAGCTGACCAATCAGAGCACAGTGGGCTCATAGGGAGGGGGGGGCAGGAGCTCCAACAAGTCGTTTAGGACAGAGAGTGAATACACATACTATACAGAGATGCTGTATGAGAAACCAATGTGATTTTGGAACATTGAACAATGTAAATATATTCTAGTAGACCTCAACAATGGAATTATGATCAGTAGCCATGTCATGGGACCTTTAAATGATCTAATCTAGTATGTGCAAATCCAGCCAATCATGCCTAACAATCAATTTAGCAACACAGCCTAAACCCCCGACCAAATTCAAGCAGCAACAGCAAAGTGCAGGCAGATTATAGACCAGTGCTTTCCATTGAAGGCAGGCCTGCACTTTTCACCCCTCCCCTTCTACTCCGCAAGGCTCTCCCAATCCCTGCTTCATTCTCAGCCACGGTGCCGCATGTGCATGTGTGCCATAAATAGCATCAGCGAGGCTGCAGAGGGAGATCTGCAGATGGGAGACGCACGGCCCTAAAATTACACCTGCTACTGCAGTTTCCCTGCAAGCTGCCACAATCTGCACTGATGTTCTGGATTATGCAGTGGAAATGAGGGGAAGGACAAAGGGAAGAGAGGGTGTAAAATAGGAGGGTATAGAAGACAAAATAGGATTATAAATTTTCCATCATATCTGGGACTGGCTTTCTATTGAGGCTTCCCCAAGCTTCTCGGTAGATATTACACTGATATTTCATCATTGCACACTACGGTAGATTAGATTGCTGTCCTTAAATCCCTTTTCATACTTGAGCATGAAATGTCTCTGGTATTAGTTGGAAAGCAATAATCTGCCTCTGTGTGAAAGCCACAATTGACAGTTTTATGAAACAAGTAACTGTGAGACAGAGAGGGGGTGAGGGGTGAGGGGGGGAGGGAGGGTGTTAAATGGATGGGTGGAGGAAGGTGTGTCTGCTTTAACCTTGTGGTTCCAGGATGAAGGTTTGTATCAGTGATTGGAGGAGTGAGTAAGTGAAGGACTCTTCATGCAGGTTGTATTATATTACTATAAAAATGTACATCATTATTTGGAAGGAAATCAAAAGCACTATTATTTGAAATAAAGTTAGTGAAATTAATATACATTTAATGAAAATTAAATAAAGTAATTTCACAGGAGAGAAAAATAGTCTACAGCCAGGCTAGCTGATCTGTAGCGTACTTATACAGTGAGCTAAATGCTAACATGCTCACACTAAATATGCCAAAAGACTGATGTTTAGCAAGTAGGCCTACATTCATTAACTTTAAAAGCTTTTAAAATGCTGTTAAAATTTGATAATTAGTACTAAAAACTGAGGCTGATGGGAATGTCATTCATAGGTATTTGGATGTGTATTGCATATGTTAAAAGTGTGACTCATGATGGTGTTAGTTGGAAAGTCAAGGGATCAAAAAACTTGTTACAATTAACCCTGAGGGGCGCATGACTGTCTGTGACAAATTTCAGAGCGATCCATCCGACATTTCACCCTGAACCATAAAGGTGAACCTCATTGCGGCTCTAGAGAAAAGTCAGGGGGTTACCGAAGTCATTAGCAGTCATTACGATTCATTGGGATCAGGAATGTCAATAACATGGCAATATATCAAGGGTTGACAAGATATTTCAGAATATTCTAGATCTAGTGTGGTGCTAAAATATTTTTTTAAAGAGTCATTTTCTGTCCATAAAGTGTTATTCACACCTACTGATTTTATTTCTCTCAACAGTAATGCAACAACTAGAAAAGCTGCAGTCACAAAGGTACCAAATATATGTCTAAGAATCAGAAAAAATCCCCAAATATGGTAGCTCATATGGCAGCCATTACTGTGTTACCAGTAGTGGCATTACTTTCACACACCTAAGTTGAAACACCGATCATGGTTAATAAGTCAAGATTGATCAACTTCATTTATATCCAATTTGTTTATATCCCTGTCTCTAATAAATCTAGGTTTTAATATTGCATATAAATAAGTAGTGTTTAAACAGCAGGGGTATTTACCTAAACTATTCAGAAGGCAACATTTTCAGAAAGCTAAGACTTTTATTAGTGTATTATTCCCGGACGGTAAATTGAATGTTATGAAGGTTTTTATTTTTCCTAATTTTCCATTTTAATTTAACTCCAGATATTACACAAATATTCTCTTAAATAAGAGACCCATCCTCTCCTTCAGGGAATTGGTCGGGGAGTTTGGATATGCCCTCCAGAAAAAGAGAATTTATCAAATCAAATTTGTGCGTTTACATCATCTACAGTAGGATGATCCTCCTCGATTTTGAGTGTATTTTCTGATCTGAATAGCTCGCTGCTGTCATGAATTGTTTTTCACTGTGTTAGAAAATTAAGGATTTATAGTGGCAACATTTCTGCTAGTGTGTCATTTTTTATCTGGTCCTTAATTGTATTTTTTTGTAACTGATCTCTGAGCTGCCTGTTCAAGGCCTGTTAAACAGCATATCTACATTTTTCGTCATTTATATCATTCTTTTTTAAAAGTAAAATAGGTGTGACAGACTAAGAGTAATAACAGTGTGTGTCTAATTGAAGTTGAAATTCAAATCATTCAGTGAGTTGACACATTACGAGATTTGATTCCACAGACGCCGATCTAGATTAAAATATGTTATTATTTAATATGATAATTATAAACACAACTTAGAAAGACGTCTCATGGTCAAATCTGTCACTCAAGCCCCATTGATTTCAGGTAATGAAACAATGGAAGGGACCACCACAAGGCCTTTGTGTCACAGTAATTACAATGAAGAATAGCTCAATTAAATAGTGGGCGAGAGGGAGCAGTTTGGAGAGAAGTGAAAGATACATTTTCATCCAGGAGTACTGGTTTTATTATTAAAAAGTTCAGCAAATGCTGAATGTATTCATAGTAACCTGTCTTTAATGTTTCAGTATTTTAATGTTCTTTGATGATGAGATCATCAATAATTGATCAAATGAAGGGGATTTTTTTTTTTTTCTTTCTTACCAACCTCTTACTGGAACTGGAAATGTAATGGAGGATATAAAGTCAGAGGCCAGTGAATCACCACTTTTAAAATAACTTCGACAAATTGTATGTCAGGCAAGGCCAGATACAAAATAGATAAATGTGGTTAGGGGAGCTCTCTTTAAAACCATGACAGCAAACATACGTCAGGAAAGGAACTAGTGAAGCAATTAAAACAAAAAACTGCAAAAGAACACATGTATGGCAGTAGCAACTGCTGATATCCAAGTAGGCCTACATGCATAGCCTGAGGCTGAGAGTGTACAATTCGGACCACTGAGCAAGAGAAAAAGCAATATTTTCTGATGTAGTCTTTCAACCATTTTCCTTCATTCATCACATATGGAGAATACCAAATTATGCTGTCAACCACAACATTTGCTGCGACAAGATGGAGGCTCTGCAACAATATGGCAGCCATCTCATGAGAGTCATTAGCTCCAGTGATTGCTCTGCCTGTGTGTAGAGGGAATATGAGGCCAGACTACACGAGCAACAGATACTATTATCATGCAAATACTGTTTCCTCACAACATTTGCATATTCAAAGTGTCCCATGTGTAAACCTCTGACGTTCAGCTCAGTTCATTGCTTCAGGTTCATTATGAATACTGCAACAAAGATTGAAATATTTTCCTTTTTTCTTCAATCACATTCTCTCTATCAACACTGTGTTTGAGCAATTCAACTAAAGTGATATCAAAGGCAAAGGAGAGATGCATTTTGCATTAGGAATGTATATTTACATAGTGGTATGGGAGGGATGACGATGTCAATCGGTCCATTGGGTCCACCATTTTAATCCAGACTCAAATTTCTTAATGTGTATTGTGTGGATTACCATTCATTTGGTAAAGACGGTCATGGTTCCTAAAATGCAACCTTATTACTTTGGTGAACCTTAGACTTTTCTTTATAGCGCTATCCTCAGTTAAAAAGGTCATTTTATTCAATAGGTTAGTTTATGGCAGAATAGCTGCTCCCATCACCCAACTGAACTGTACTGTGTGTTAAGTGCTAATTAGATAATTATTATGAATGCCTACATGCTAAACTAAGGTGACAGAACTGAATATGTATAAGATAACAGTTAAAGATCAGCATGTTAGCACCATGATATTTAGCTGAAAAGAGAGCCTCCCAAAGCAGCTAGCCCGGCTGAAGCATCATGTTAATTACTACATAGTCGACTTAATAAATGTGGTGCTAAGTGTGTCAAACAGTTATATATTTAGCAGTCATTTTTAAAAGAAGCAACCCGGGGGGGTTTTGAGTTGTTTTTTTCATGTGCTTGTGCAGTTACTGAATATGTTTCTATCTTGAAGTAAAAGCACAGTGTGGAATCATTTTGTCAGAACTGCACACAGAATTAACCATTAGAGATTTGGGATAATAATAAGGTGTTGTTCCGCATCTCAATATATTGAAACGTTTTAAAATATATGCAGCTACATCATGAAGGATGATATGGACACCAGATCATAATCTAATATAGACTTATACTCGTGATTGTTGATGATGACTTCCTAATATCTCGTTGATTAAAATTCTAAAACGTATTATCCTTTGTAAGCTGAGGGGTTACAACGCATGCCTATTAACTGTTACATCCCAGGTTTGATTATGGCCTTGGGACCGTTGTTGCCTGTCATTCTCCCCACTTTCTCTAACACATTTCTAAACAATCCCCTGACAAATAAATGCAAAAATGCCCCCCAAAAATCTAACTTTTTATATAAATAGCAATTTAATCATAAAATCAAAAACTGTAATAACTTTACCATTAATCGGTGTTTGAAATGTTAAAAGTAAGGATTTTATTATAATTCTGTCACTTTTATGTGACAGTTTAGTTACTAATGCAAGTGAATAAGTGAATACAAGTTGATTTCACCCTGTTGCGAAACACATCATTAGTTTTTAAAAATGGGCCGTGAAAGGCAGTGACAAGCCATATCAGTATTCAAACTTTGAACTGGTGAATACAAATACATGGCTCACTCAAAGGACGGCTTGCACATTGGCTTTGACATGTTGCATTGCAGTAGGAATAGATTTTTGTGATAAGTGGGCTTCACAGACATGTCAGACACAAGCCATGTGACAGTTGCTGGAGACACATAAGTGGGCACAGTGGGAGTTTGTCAGATGCTCCAAGGCAGGGAATGCAGGAAAAAGGGATCCTGACGCTCAAGGAGGCAGAAAGAAACAAGGGAGGCAGAAAGAAACAAGGGAGGCAGAAAGAAACAAGGGAGGCAGAAAGGGAGGCAACACATTGGTCTCAACTCATTACATTGTCACCATGAGCGCCCAATCTGGGACTAGCATGAAAAAGCCTGATCCCACCCTGAATGTGTGTGTTTGTATGTGTGTAGGCTAAATGATTGTGTCAAACCAGGCCATGGTCACATCTCTTGGGAAAATAGGCAGAGCTTAGGTCTGGATTCATATTAAACCAAGGATTACAATAATATGAAGCCACAGGGATGGGCAGTGCAGTGCGTGTTTGTGTCCCCACAGTATTTCCGTCTCTCTGTGTGTGGCCAGAGTATGCCGTATACATGCATGGATGATTGCTCATGTGCTTTTGTGCATGCTGGTATATGTGCAGGCATACTGCATATACAGGACTGTATGTGCCTCTGATGCTCATGGGTGGGTGATCTGGCTACGTCCAGCCATGCTTATGCATGTGTGTGTGTCAGAGTGTCGTGCTGTTGCTGAGGGAGGCTGCCATTTGTTTGCCCTTGGCCCGCAGAGGACGATCGGCTGCCAAGGACCGGCTCAGCGGAGTCGTTGAAAGAGGCAGCGAGGAGTTGAGCAGGGGATGGAAGCAACAATAAGAAGGAGGAGAGGACGTTTTCTTTTTATATTGAGGGTTATTTTACCTACATTACAAAAAAACCCTCCTCATTAACTTCTAAAAGGTTAAATCAAGTTGGTCTTATGTGGAATTAATAGGCCCAATACAACAAATGTGATGTTTCATAGCTTTTAGCACAACAAATAAACCAACTTCCAACTATCATCTCTATTGTGTTGGAGGAATTTCTAGATAGAATCAGAGGTTGTATAGAAAGTATGTGCTGTAATTTGGGTAAAGGTATAACCCAAAGGGGGCTGTCGGGTATTAGAAAATCAAATAAAGAACCAGAGAACTGTAAAAGAATCAAGCAAGTGTAATCTGCTCAGAGACAATGGTACAAGTTGAATTAAGAAAGTATTTCAAAAGTAGAAAAGAAAATGTAAGGGCAGGAGAACAAAAATGGCAAAATATGGCCCATAGGCCTAAAATAATTACAAAAACACACTGAGAGAAAGAGTCAGAATGAAGCCAACATAAAGATGGATGAGGAAAGGAAATAGGATACTAAAAGAATCCACAAAAATACACAAACGTGAACACACACGGTGGCACAGACCTTGATCACTTATTCATTCAGACCTGAGGAGAGAGCCTGGAGGATATCAGGTTGCCTAATGACGACTAATACACACACACACACACACACACACAAAACACACGCACACACAATACACACACAAACACACTAACCCACAGGCAGTGAATCCCACAGGCCAGGGCTCGCCAGCTCAATTGAATTACTGTTATCGTACACCCAGAACTGAGACTGGGACCCAGTCTGCCCACCAACCACACCCTCTATGTTTGCCCTGAACTGAAGGACACACACACACACACACGCACACACACACACACACACACACACACACACACACACACACACACACACACACACACACACACACACACACACAGGATCAAATACCAGCACTACATCCATTCCACAGGATCGGTCCACATCACTCATGCAATGACCCACCACGGGCATGGTCCCATTATAGCCATCATTTACAGTCAGTATTGATTACTGCTCTGGCTGTGGCTCTCTGTTTTAGGCACACACACACACACACACACACACACACACACACACACACACACACACACACACACACACACACACACACACACACGAGCGGATAAGATGACACAAAACGTAAAAAGGACACATCTTTGATTTGATATCCAGGTGCATATATTAACATGCATGCTGCACACAGACACATATACACACATGTTCCTGAAAGCAAATAGAGTGCACTCTTACACACACGTTGCCAAGATGTTATATCTCATTGTATTGATTTCTGCTGGGAATGGAAATCACTCGTCTACATTACAATGCTCTCACTTCCGTCTGTTTTTTTTTTTTTTCATACTGACGGCGCGTGTTGTTTCATTGTTCAAACTAAATGGAAACGAGTAGATGAAAAGCCAGATGAATGATGAAGATCACTGAGAATATCTGAAAAACAAAGGCTTTCATTAACCAGAAACAGAGCAAAAACACACAGAATGGGGAATTAAAGCACTGACAGAGAGGCTGCATTTAAAATACAATGGGTTTTGTGATGCATACAAATGATGGTGTTGATAATAGAAAATATGACCCACAGTAAATGTAATAAAAGAAAAGCATCCAGTAAAAAGATTCTGATAAGTGTAACCGATACACTACACTATTTTTAGGGATGGATGTGGAGTTCAGTTTAAAAACGTGTTTCTTTTGTAAAGCAACAAAGCAGAAAGACAAAGTGACAAAAAAGTGAAATAAAGATCGGAGATAAGGAGATCCATCCGAGTATTTATGGAGGAATTGTGGGATTGCATTGTGGTGAAATGTGTAACATCTCCATATTTTCCATATATCTCGCTGCCAGAGCCGAGAGAGTCTGGCCGAGGACCAACTGTGTCATGTAAATGAAGGCTGGTGGCCTGCTTACTGTAGTGTGTGATGGAGGCAGCAGAGAGAAAAGAGGAAGAGAGACAGAAGGATGAGAGGCAGAAAAAAAGATGGAAAAGAGAGGGAGAGAGAGAGAAAGATGGGAGTAGGGAAAGAGAGAGAAAGACCGAGGGTAGGAAGAGGAAAGGGGAGAGATTCATAGGGCTGATGTTGCTGCCATGGTAACCGGCGTCACCTTGGAGAGGAACTGAACAGAACCGCTCAGGGGAAAGACCCAGTGAACACACACACACATCAACAATCATGTATTCATTTATGTTTAATTGACACAGCCCTATTTTTGGACATTAAGTCTTTGTTGAATTATTTTTCTTGGAATTCATCGACTGTAGGTTCAGCGCAGTCCGAGTGCTGCCCCGCTGGCCATTGATGTCTAATTGATATGTCTGAGGCTGAGCCATGGAAATGCCTTATAGATGCATCTGCCTCCATGTTTCACTTCCACAGACTGTTCTGTTTTGCACTTTACACATTCAGAACGCCTTATATCAACCGCCTTCTGTTTCATTTGGATCACATTCACCATTTTATTAAAAATTCGTACCACCAAATATGAGTTTGTCAATAGATTGTGTGCAGTGCATGCCCTTGAAAAGCCTCTATATGGTACTGTAAGCCATACTGTATGCATTCCTGAATATGCATACTGCATATCCCCTGCTGTAGCTATGAGCAGGAGTTCCCATCCCCCCACATTTTACCCAGAGTGTAATGCGAGTCTGTTCAGCATATGCGTGAAAGATTCCCCCATTCTGTAATGTTATCCTCCATTCTATTCATTTTATGGGCATATAATTAGATGTTTGATTAGCTGTGCCTTCTATTAACTAAGTCTCATATTTCTCTCTTTCCCTTCCTCTTTTTTCCTTCTAATTGTAATGTCTTTGTGTGAGACAAAGATCACTCTCTGTGATGAGAAACCCTCTTTAGTCAATGCTATACGTAGTGCTATCCTATCACGCATCATATACTGCATACATGTAATTTGAAGGAAAATAAATGCATATTTGCTTAACATCTAGGGCTGTGAGTGGAGATTATCTTTATTATCGATTAATGTGTTGACTAGTTTTATGAACTAGCTAATATTTGAACCATTATGGTTCTAAAAATAATAATGTCACAATGATACAAAGAGAGAAAAACAGCAAAATATTACAGTATAGAAATGGAACCTGTGAATATTCTGCATTTTCACCTTGATAAATGACCCATCTGCCTTATCAAAATGTATTCCCTCTCTATCAACTCAACGATCAGCACTAAATCTATTATTCAACATCTCTTGTTCTGGTTGGATAGATAAATTGGGAAGGCCATCTACCTTGACTACAGTGAAGATCATAAAGGTATATCCAAGCCCTCTGTAGTATTTTGCAGTAGTTTCAAAGCACCAAATGCATTGCATATGCCATTTTGCTATTTATAGCACAGAATGTGCCAGAGAAATGTTCCAACAGATGCAATGGGTGTAACAAGGACATATAGCAAGAAGGGAAGGTGAAGACGGTGATGCTCCAGGACAGGCCTGAAATATGAGGCTGCTATATGGCTTTAAAGATATGAGGAGACAGGGCTTTATGGGAAAACAAGACTAAAAGTCTTTGGCTATGCTAGCAGCTCTAGAAGACTGTACATGTTAAAATCATAATGCTTGCATGCTTAAAAGATAATGCTAATATGGTGGTATTTAGCAGCTATAGGTCTAGAAATGGTTACAGATAATCCTGAATGTCTTCCAAATTCAATGGCATTTTATCCAACAGCTGAGGTATTATAGTCAAAAGACAAATAGCCACCTAATTTGGATACAATGGTCAAATTAAGGGGGTCTCCAAAGCCATTGGGATTACATTTCTTGACATCCATCTCATACTGTAGCTGTTTTGATATTTCAGTCTGGACCAAAGTAGTAGACCTACAAACAGATGGACATTGCACTAGAGCCATTCTGCTAGTATGGCTTGAAACTGGCATGGTGCACTGTCAGGGTACAATGTGGGAGCACACAGGTTTACGTCCAAAACACACTTTTTTTTAAATTGTCAGGAAATCTGTGTTGTGATGTTGCCAGCCTGCCAGCGTGATAGCTATGGTGACGGTTACTAACCTGGCTTTGTGCACTGTCAACAGAACTTAAAACAGCAGGAATAAGCTTCAACTGGCAACAGGGGACTCAGGTGATTAACAAAGTATCTATTGTCTTAAGTGTCACATTATTTGTTGTCTTTTTGGGAGTGTGGACAGATCACCTTTGTTCTTTTCCATCAATGGTTGAGATGGCAACAGAGTGGGCTGGTTTTTATCTCAGGCCGAGATGGTTTCATAAGTGGGAGTCACTTCCCCCTTTAATTTGATTCCTGGATTCCTGGCAGTGCCTCTGGTCAGTAATGTGTTGGTCCTACCTACACAGACACATCTATCATCTTAAATGTGATAATACAGGGTCAGCATCTGTTGACCATAATGCTTTGTGGAAAGTATTGTGATCCCTGGATAGGTATCTACACATCTCTGCTGCAATATCGATACCATTAAGGCATTTAAAGGCAGACATAAAGAGTCTAACAGCAGAGGCATCTTTTCTGTTGAATGTAAACCTCATTACTCCTCAAATAATCCTGTAAGGGTTGTGACCTTTATATTATAGATCCTGCAAAGCCAGGACATTTTGGAGATCAGAGTTTTCACCTGGCAGTGATGATATGTCAAATGATACAACTTTCAGCCGGATGTTCTCCTAATGCACAGTTCAAACTGTTCACTGCACAGGCATATCACATAACAGCTTGTACTATCTCCTGTCTGTGCTGAAACTACAGCTCAAGCACAGTTACACTTGAAAAACATGGACTATAGGTCTCAGACTTAAGGCTAAGGTTTGAAAAAATATACTATTTACAAAATGTTGGTATTAGCGATCAAATGTAAGCATTAGGCCTGTCACAGTATAAGATCTTAACTATGCGATTACTGTGTATTGCGTTATCTACACAAAATTAGATTTGTTGTTGTTGATGCTATTGCTATTTCTTTAACTGTGTTTATTTTTTTTGGTAAATGATTGTGTAGGGAGATGGAGAGAAAGACCATAGCTGTACAAAAGCGTACAAAAAAAAAGTTGAACCAATTGAAAGTGAAACGCCACCCAGACGGACTGATAAAAAAACGGAGAGCATAACATCTGCCAAAACAATATTAAAATATATATAATATTAACACAATATCAATATTTCAGCACTCTTTATACGCATATTGCAGATTATCCTTATTCTTTAAGGCATATTTTCTATTTTATTCAAATATGTTCTTTTCTGGTTGTCACCTTTCATATCCACTTTGTTTCATCCCTCCCTCTTTGCACCAGTTCCTCTCACATTTAAATGTATGCAGAATATGTTTGCAATTTGCAAAGACTGTGAAGTGGCTAATGAATGTGAGAGATGCTCTAGTTATCAAATAAATACCCTGAGAATAAAGAGTGGAGTTAGAGGAGAAGGATAAGAGGGTGGTATGAGAAGTGATAGGTGTGTTCGAATGGAGAGGACAGGAGAGGAGGATGGAAAAGTAAAAAAAAATGTGGGGGAGGCTGGGGGAGGTCAACAGAAGGAGAGGCAGATGCTCGTGCCTTGGATGCCTGTGCGCAAATAATTATCCTGATGAGATTCACCGAGAGCGGCACGAAATGCAGAGAAAGAGGAGGATTTGGGGAATACCTCACGACACAAAAGAAAAAAAAAGAGACAAAGGATGTTTCATTTTTTTTACAAAGATATTGCAGTAGAGTGCGTATATGTTGTATGTGGGTTATGCACCTACTGTTTCTCCTTCATCTGTCTTGCGTTGACTCCCTCCTCGTCATACATGGCGTGAGAAAGTGGAGCCTCCCTCTCATCTTTTAAAGATGCATGAAGCAGCAGCTGCAGAGAGTCATGGGGAGACTGTATAGGAGATAGAGAAAGAAGAAGCACTGAGCATCAACTCTATAAAAAACACATACAGCTCTTCATAAACTCTCAACCCTGCAGTTTCTGTCTGCTGAGAGAGATTCAAATGAAAATTAGTGCATAATCAATTTTTCCTGTCTCCCTCCTGCGTGATTAGATTGAGAGGCCAGCCTAGTATGGGTCAGTAATGTCTCTGCTTCAAGTCAAGCTGATATTAGGACCACTGTGTGCATCCTAATATCACGAGCCACCTCCTTTTTGAGATTCTGCCCGGCACAGTTGGATGGCGGCACATCAAAAAACAGAACCAACACCAGTCTCTTTCTTCATGCTCTGGTGAAAGAGCTTGATCTGTTTCTCACTGCAATACACTGCTTTTCTTGAGATTAAAAGAAAACACAGGTGTGAGAGTGCACACGACCACCTGTCTAGTTTTCTTTTTCACACAAACCCTTGAAATGCACACGCATTCAGTCAATCCTTTCATGTGATAGGTCTGTATCACACATGTTGGCATCTTGTACTCGTCTGTGGATGTATCAGAAGTATAGCATCGCATCATTTTTTACGCGAATGTAATCTTTTCAACCTAAAGATGAAGCAGATATAGTGTGAAGAAAAAGAAGACCTTAGTCCCCTTTCAGCCTTAGCAGGCATTTGACATTTAGTAAAGCAGGACAATACATTTTGGATAGGAGATGTCAAGATATGAAAATTAAATAATGTTGAAATGTATTTGGACAAGAGCAATTGTCTACAGGCATGCTAGCAGCTCGTGAGGCTTTGAGCAAATTGCTAACGCCAGCATGCTAACATGTTCACAATTAAAATCTAAGGCTCTTCCCCATCTTAATTTAGCGTGTTAGCATTCTAAACATTTGCTGATGAGTGTACAGTATACCTGAAGTACAGCCAAGGGTGATGGGAGGGTCATTGTGTTTTTAGCTCAGTATTATTCGTTTATTAAAGAAAGTATTAAACATATATCTTGTCCTGATGATGCTGCTATTTTATAAATTATTTTGAAGGATTACCATTTGTAAGGGAAACTTCTGTGTAGCAATGCAGTGGGAGTCACCGACTCAGGAAAGAGACACGGGAAGAGCAGGAGCTTTGATGTCAAACACTGATGGTTTATTTGGAGCTTCGGCCGGAGAATTCACATCACAAGTCACAGCAGCCACGATCTGACTGCACGGTAGAGTTGCCACGTCAATTCTGAAGAACTCTACCCCAGACCCATGTATTTAGCTAGTTCCAAGAGCATCATCATCATGCTGCATAACAAGATAAAATCATAACACCTCTATCAGCTGACGTCAACAGGCAGGAACAGGGAGACAAAACACTGAGAGCACAGCAGCCAAGGTTACGAGGTGCGTGTGCTCAGTCAGGACAGTTTGAAATGATAAACTGGGTCAAAGTTATGGGCCTTGGAAAATATTCCCCCAACACCAATGATTTTTAAATTCACCAGAATACTACTTTGAATATCTGTACAAAATGTAATGTAGTAATGATTTGTATAATCCAACTTTTAGATGTTAAGATCATTTAGATACATTAACCGTGTTTTAAAAGATTATGCATTTCTCTTTTTCAATTGCATAATTTGAGGTCAAATTGTATGCTTTTCAGGGAGAGACATTATTTCTGAATATACATGAATTGGACTTCCGTTGTGGCCAAATTATATGTATCTAAAAATATGTTTGCTACATACAGTACAAATGCTACTGTTACTAAGAGAAGAAGCAGGAGGTGTTGTACAATAGTGTTAGGATAAAATGAACATTTTGGGAATGCTGAATCCCAAGTCCCTCATTCTCTGTTCCCTCCCTTCTGCCTGCTGCTGCTGCTGATTTGTAGGTCATATGTGAGTATCAGGAATAAACCGAGTGAATGAGTGAAGGACTTTTACCCTCTAGTGGTGAGCCTTGGGAAAGGCCTGTCAAAAATGCATTTAGGGAAAGGAATATGAATGTCCAATTATCCCTGTTCAGTTGCGCATGGAGGCAGTGAGTGACCCAGTTGGAAATCAGTTTCAGATTTCCGAATTTCATTTTTATATTCACCAGAAAGTCTGAAACACTTAGAGAAGAATGAAAGGCTTATGTACGTCAACGTTTTCTTTTTTGGAGAGCATAAATCACCAAGTATGGTGTCACTATTCCACTCCGCTACTTGCAGCAGAATAAAAAAAACGAAATGAATCAGATGCAGCAGCTCTAGTTGCATTTTAGAAATGTCAGTGATGTTGAATTTTCAACTTTTTATGAAGCGCAATACATTGAAGGAATATGCTTTTTAAATGTACTTTAAAATGTTTACCACCCATGATTTTCAGAAATGCAGGCCTCTCTGTGCAGTAACTTGCGCTATAAATTATACAAATTTGGATTAAACTGGGAAATAATCCTGAATATTGTCTTTCTTACTGCTCGTTTGTCATGAGTATTTATGCTTCATTATAAATAATTCATCTTCTTAGACACACATAATGCTTGGTAAACAATCATGTCAAAAAGGTCAGTTGGTGAGTTAACCACCTTGAGACACACTTGAGAACCACAGTTCTCACACACACACACACACACACACACACACACACACACACACTCACACACACACACACACACACACACACACAATATGGTACACATTGCACCAGCCACACATTGTGGAAATCAGAGGGAAAATCACTGTTAAGCGCCAAGGGAAAATCCAGTTGGTTGAAATTCAGGTTTTCTTTTCCAGTGCCAATTAGCCTAAATTAATACATCTTCGTGATATCGCTGACAATTGAGCATCAATGATAATGCTCATCAACTGTGCCTAGTTGTGTTTATCACACTAAAACACAAACACATCCAAGCACAATCCCACATCACACTCATGCACACAATGACATATGTTTCGAAAAATTGTCAACGGGCTCAATATTTCACAGTTTTGCCTGTCCCTGTTCCAACAGAATAGCTGTGACAATGTATTTGGTAAACACAGTGCCTGAACAGAAAGAAAACATATTGAATATCTCTACGGTGTTCTGTATGCCATTACGGTTTCATGGTCACCCACTAAATAAAATAAACAGGGAAATCTCCCAGCATGTGAGTGTGTGGGTGTGAAAGCAGAGAGACTATAGATAGCGAGAGAAAGGGGAATATAAAAAGACAAAGAGAGGGGAGTCAGGGAGGGAATAGCTGGTATTTAAAATGAAGATGGCACATGGGATAGTTTTCCATTGCACCTCAGCTGGCTCTCATGAGATGGGAGTGACTTAACATTTCAAAGTCTCATGTGAAACAGACACACACATAGGCTCTGAAGAGATTCTCATTTGGCTGAGGAGAGAATGAAGGCTATCTCTTGAGGTGAAGGGAAGGGAAATAGAGTTCAGTCTCGAGTTTCACAATGATCAGGGAAACATTTATCTGCTGCAAATAATGCCACACAATTATACGTGGCTTAGTGAGGGATTTAATGTTACAACTGCAAACTCATTTCAACGTTAGGGCTTCTTTAGTGATTGCTTTGGTTTATATATTGTTATAAATCACACTGATTTATGCTGCAGAACATATTTAAAATTCATAGAAATCACCAAACCATTCTGTACCTATTTGCTTATTTATTGCTCCATACATAAAATATGACTGACCCGCTCTTTCCTTTCCTTCCATTTCCCCAATTCAATCTAAATTCTACCCAAATGGTGACATCCACATAGACTAGAGCTAACAGTGTGAACAGAGATTGGACACTATATTTAACCATGTAACCAACATGTGTGGACATCCCCCTGGTTATTTCTGATTTCATCATGTTGAGTTGTAGTATTTTTCAAATGTTATATGCCCATCCACTAATTGCCAACCAATTACAACTACTACTGTATAATGGAGAAAGTATGTAAAGTGACTCTACAAATAAATAAAAAAGAAGATTCCACAGGCTACATTTGGTCTGGGGCTGTTTCATGGTTTTGACAAGGCCCATTAGTTCCAGTCGATCGATGACGCCATGGCAAACAGAGATATTTTAGACAATAATCCAACTGTGGCAGCAGTTATATCGTGACAAAGCACCTGTGCACAAAGCATGATCAATACAGAAATTATTTCTAGACTTCAATGTGAAAGAACTTGAATGGCTTGCTCTAGCCCTAACATTAAAACCATTCAAACACAGTGGGGATGAAATGAAAGCTTTAGCGCAAATTCAATAAGGAAGACCTAACATGAGTCACTTACACGTCACTCTATTGCTCCCTTCCTCCCTCATTAAATACGAGGACGTCACCCCTCAGCAGCCAATTGCTGCACAGGCTAAATTCCTTAAATACCTGCTCTTCCTCCCTGTCAGTTGTCATTTCAGGTGACTACACGCAACCCGCCTCCACCCCTCTCGCCTCCCGTCTCCTCCAGGACAAAGCTAAACTTCCTTCTTCAGACCGGTCCCACTTACTTATCACCACCACCAGTGTCTAGACCCCGGGGATTTCATCGGAGCGGTTCTTTCCCTCCTGTTTTTTATCAACTTTGGTACTTAAAACAGATAAAGTAATTATCGTAGGTGACTTTAATATTCATGTTGACGATGATAAAAATAGCCTTACTGTTGCATTTAACTCTATATTAGATTCTGTTGGTTTTTGTCAGAGTGTAAATAAACCAACCCACTGCTATAATCACACTCTCGACCTTGTTCTGACTTATGGTATTGAAATTGAGCAACTATTAGTCGAACCGCATAATCCTGCTTTATCCGACCATTTCTTAGTAACTTTTGAAGTACTTTTACGAGACTACAAAGCATTAGTCAAAAGCTCCTGCAGCAGAAACCTATCTGTTAGTGCTATAGCCAAATTTAAGGAAGAGATTCCACCAATACTTAACTCGATAGCATGTCTGCATGTAAGGGAGGAAACGTATACAAAATGTACACCACCCCAAATTGATCATGTTGTTGATAGTGCTACAGATGCGCTGCGAATAAAATTAGACTCTGTTGCTCCTTTGAAAAAGAAGAAAATAAAACAACATAGATTAGCTCCATGGCATAATTCCGAAACCCGCAAAATAAAGCAAAAGTCGAGACAACTTGAAAGGATATGGCGTTCCACTAAACTTGAAGAATCTCGTTTAATTTGGCATATTACTCTCAATGAATATAAGAAAGCACTGCGTAAAGCGAGAGCAGCCTACTACTCTTCATTAATAGATGAGAATAAGAATAATGCAAGATTTCTTTTCAGCACTGTAGCCAGGCTGACAGAAAGCCACAGCTCGATTGAGCCTTCTATTCCCATAGCACTCAGTAGTAATGATTTTATGTGCTTTTTTAACGATAAAATTGTTACTCTTAGAAACAAAATTAATGACCTCTTGCCTTTGACCAGTATAGTGTTATCAACAGCTCCCGGAAACGTAAGTTCTAATATTACACTAGATAGTAAACTAGAATGCTTTTCAGCCATAAACCTTGAACAATTAAATTCAATGATTCTCTCTTCTAAACCATCAACGTGTATGTTAGACCCAATTCCAACTAAGCTGTTGAAGGAAGTTTTTCCATTAATTAGCACTTCTTTATTAAATATTATGAATATGTCTTTATTATCAGGCTATGTTCCACAATCATTCAAAGTAGCAGTGATAAAACCGCTTCTTAAAAAGCACAACCTCGATCCAGAGGTTTTAGCCAATTATAGACCTATTTCCAATCTTCCGTTCCTCTCAAAAATTCTTGAAAAAGCGGTCGCAAAACAGTTGTGTGATTACTTAAAAAACAATGATTTATTTGAAGATTTTCAGTCTGGCTTTAGAACACATCATAGCACAGAGACAGCTCTGGTTAAAGTCACAAATGACATTCTAATAGCCTCTGACAAGGGACGTGTCTCTATTCTTGTTTTGCTCGATCTCAGTGCTGCATTTGATACTATCGACCATGATATCTTATTGCAAAGACTAGAGCACTTAGTTGGCATACAGCGAACTGCTTTAGACTGGTTTAGGTCCTATCTATCTGAACGCTCTCAGTTTGTAAGTGTCAATGATGAATCTTCCACGCAAACCAAAGTTAGCCATGGAGTGCCACAGGGCTCAGTGCTCGGACCTATTTTGTTCACATTATATATGCTTCCGTTAGGCAATATTATAAGGAATCATTCTGTACATTTTCATTGTTATGCGGATGATACTCAACTATATTTATCAATCAAGCCTGATGAAATTAATCATCTAAATAAAATTCAAGACTGCCTTAAGGACTTAAAAACGTGGATGACCTTAAACTTTTTGATGTTAAACACGACCAAAACTGAAGTTATTGTACTTGGCCCGAAGAATCTTCGAAACAAATTATCTAAGGATATACTAACTATGGATGGCATTAATTTGGCCTCCAGTGAGACTGTATTTGATCAGGATTTATCCTTTAACGCCCACATAAAATCAATTTCAAGGACCGCCTACTTCCATCTACGTAACATTGCAAAAATCAGGCATATCTTGCCTCAAAACGATGCAGAGAAACTAGTCCATGCATTTGTTACTTCAAGGCTGGATTATTGTAACTCTTTATTATCAGGGTGTACCAAGAAGTCAGTCAAGTCACTTCAGCTGATTCAAAATGCTGCAGCTCGTGTACTAACCAGAGTTAGGAAAAGGGACCACATTACTCCTGTTCTGGCTGCCTTACACTGGCTCCCTATAGAACACAGGATAGAATTTAAAATTCTTCTTCTCGCCTACAAAGCCCTTAATGGACAGGCGCCATCTTACCTTAAAGAACTCATTATACCCTACTGTCCTACTAGGGCATTGCGTTCCAAGAATGCAGGGTTGTTGGTTGTTCCTAGAGTCTCTAAAAGTACAATGGGAGCCAGAGCCTTTTCTTATCAAGCTCCACATTTGTGGAATCAGCTTCCAGTTTGTGTTCGGGCGGCAGACACCCTATCTGTTTTTAAGAGTGCGCTTAAGACCTTCCTTTTTGATAAAGCTTATAGTTAGGGCTGATTAGATTCAGCCCCTAGTTTTGCTGATATAGGCTTAGTTTGTCGGGGGACATCTTACTTCTTCCTTCTCTCTGTCTATACCTGTGTACTCTCATGTTCCGATTAACCCAGCTTCCCCAAATGTCTTTCTTTTTGGTGTCTATATACGCCGGGTTCCGGAGTCATGGATGATCCTGCGCTCCTCTGTCCTGGATCACGAGCCCTGGATCTTGAGTCGTGGCTGTGGTCCTGGATCATAGGTCCTGGATGGATATCCTCGTGGATTCATCTTCCTATTATACACACATGCATTTCCAAACATTTGGACTACCTATGTTGCAAATGTATTATCTTTTCAATTTACACACGGCATCTATTGCACGTCTGTCCGTCCTGGGAGAGGGATCCCTCCTCTGTTGCTCTCCCTGAGGTTTCTCCCATTTTTCCCTTTAAACTGTGGGTTTTCTTCGGAAGTTTTTCCTTGTACGATGTGAGGGTCTAAGGACAGAGGGTGTCGTATTGTCATACTGATATTTTGTACAAACTGTAAAGTCCACTGAGACAAATGTAACATTTGTGATATTGGGCTATATAAATAAACATTGATTGATTGATTGATTGATTATCCTGCAAACCGGGGCCTAATCGTCAAACACCATTCCATTCTCCTTTTGTATTATCATGGCAATCATTTCATTCATATGACGTGTAAACAATAAATATGTATTCCTTACATCACGTCTGGTCTCTCCGGTTTGAACTGAAGTAATGGACATATTTTCCTAATCAGGGTTCTAGTCTTCCCAGAAGAGTAGGCTGTTCTGGCAGCTTATTTATGGCCATAGTTTTGGAATTAAATGTTGGGGTGAAAGACATAAAAGAGTAGTGGCATACAAGATACTGTATAAACATTCTAAAACATGTTCTGTTCAGGGACAGTATTTCCCAAATGCATTGTCACAGCTCTTATGTTGCAGGCAAAACTGTACAGTATTGAGCCAGTTGACAAAGCAAAACTACAATTTTAAGGGACTTGTGCGTCACTTAAATATTTTTGATATATTTTTGATATACTCTACCCCACTACAATTTATTTTATACCTTTAGTTACTAGAGTTGGAATAATGATGTGAAATATATTTAACACTTGTATTCACATCCCTGCAGCGTACAATTCAAATCAGCGTTTGAAACTGTAATGCATCAATAATTATAATCAAAACATAAATATAATTCTGAATAGGGCCAATCTGCTAAATTAGTACTTTTAGTACTTTAGTATATTTGTATGCTAATACGTTCGTACTTTTAACTTGTAACAAAGTATTCCTTAACTCTGGTACTTCTACTTTTACAATATCTTAGTTCTTCTTCCACCTAGTCTGACCTTAATGTACCTCCTTGCAGGGTCAAACTCGTGCAGATTTGTTGTGACAAATGGAAATGTTACACTGAAGGTTTTTTGACATCATTTCATGAACACATCCCCCTTTCACTCAATAGTATGAAGCTGCACTCTCAAGACCACTCCCACGACCCTAGTTGTTTTGCGTATTGTGTTGTGTACTTACTTACCATAGACTGTATAAAGTAACATATTATATCTTATATTATTAATATATATATAAATAATTCTGATAAAATGTTATTCCAGCGTCAATAAATTAGTGTTAATCCCAGTGTGTTTAGTGTACAACATCACATGTCATTTCACCTTCAATTCACGGTTTTCAAAACGTTAGCCACATGCTAATGCTAACCGGAAATGAAGAATCTTCAGAATAAAAGTGTTAAATTAATAGTTAGTGTGAACTTCCGGGTTTTTCAGAATAAAACTGCTTTAAATTAAAACCCTGTATTTAATTTAAATTACGTCATATCAACATTGAAACATTGAGGTTTGGGAGGGAGGAAGGAAGATTAGAATTAGGTAAAAAGGTAGGGAGTGGTTAGGGTTAGGATGGGGGGAAGGGAAGGGTTAGATTGCGTACTGCATTGAGGGGCTTCAGGCGTTCATGTGAACGTGCTCCGTCACGTGCCGCCGTGACGTGCTCCGTCGGACCTGTGTGTGCGGTTCTACAAGTGCAGTCCTGTGCTGTCTCCGACGCTGCAGCTTCATGCTACTCCTTTCACTTGCCTCCAAGGTTGCCAGGTTTGCCTCCCCACCACGCTCTCATCTCGGCTTTGGATCCGAACACGTGGAGAACAACCACGACTGCCACGACTCAGGTTAGAGAAACGTCTTAAGACCGAAGGTAAACTTTAACTTAAATGTGGCCACAATATTTTTAAAAGTTAGGATCGTTAAACTTCAAGCTCGACGTGTGTATGTTTTTTCTCAGATTGGAGAGGTTCGAACGCACATTCAAGATAACGCTTGCTACTAGCTAACATGTTAGCAAACATTACTTCACAGTTTCGAGGGGCAACAACTAAATAAACTAGTTGACGTTCAGTGAAACGTTTTATTTCACAGTTTCGTCTCAAAGATGTGCAAACGTTTATGACTGTCGCTTAGGAAGCATTTACTGAAAGTCTCGTGCAGTTGGCAGCTAAGTCACGCTAGCTAACGTTCACGTTCGTCGCTAGCTTGACTCTGCGTCCTTTTCCTTCGTTTGCGGAACTTTAAAATGCACGAATATTTGGCTAGAAACTGGTCCTTTTTTAAAAACTCAACTAATCTTTGCAAGTACGCTGGTTAATCATGTGGTTCAAATCTTTTAAAAAAATACTGTTTTTATTTGAGTGGTATGAGACAGACCAAAGCAACCAATTGTCATGACTAAAAGGCTGGAAACTATAAATCATTGCCCTACAAAAAAAACAAGGTGTAAAAAGTACGCGGATCTTGTACTTAAGTAGAAGTACCAGAGTGTAGGAATACTCTGTTACAAGTAAAAGTCCTGCAATCAAAATGTTACTCATGTGAAAGTCGAAACACTTTGTTATATCCCATGGAATGCTCTTAACACCCCGATAGCAATGAATAAATTAGATGCTTTGACAATAAATACATACAAATATTTTATCTGTGGAAGCCGTGGCGCTGTATAAAGCAAGACCAATTATCTGAGCCGGCCCGGGTCAGATAATTGGATGGCCTACCTGCCTGTCAGCCTTCCATCTCGTGCACAAACTTATCTCGTGCCCTCATTGGTCATGCGTGTGTTGGAGGAGGGGCTCTGTAAGGAAGTCTGAAGGAAGGGGCAGATTTGTTTCGGTTGTGTACTTTCAAATTCAAGCGCACTCGAGCTGGTTTCTCCATTTTCTTACCTACCCTACCTTAAAGTACCAAAAGTAAAAATACTCATTGAGCAGATCGATCCATTTCAGAACATTATATTATATGTTTTTAATATAGTAATTGATGTATTCATGTGTACATTAAACATTAAACAAACAAAAACTAACTAAAGGTATTACATAAATGTAATGGAGTAAAAGTACATTATGTGTCTCTGAATTATAGTGGAGTAGAAGTACAAAGTAGCAAACCATTTAAATGCTCAAGTAAAGTACAAGTACCACAAAATTGTACTTCAGTACAGTACTTGAGTAAATCTACTTAGTTACTTTACACCAGTGACATCCACTATCTATATTCTATAAAAAACTATCTTAACTAATCAATTGACTTCTTTATGATAAACAACCTGCAGGTTTAGTGCAATTGAGTCTTAAAACAACAGGACTCTTAATCTTGGGACATTTGTTAAATAAATAATTTTATTGATTATTGGGGCAAGGCTAAATATGAAACCATCACACTAACTTAATTTAAATGTTTGTACAGGTTGCTTCATAAGCATGGCAGATCAGGACTCACTTAAATACAATCCAAGGAGAGGGACTGCTAGTTTTCTGGCTCTCCAACCCCTTCGCATTCCTCGGGTCCAGCTGACAGACGAAGGACCCTTCTACAGCGATGCTGCTGGGCTGAGGTAATGGAAAATGTGACTGTGTTGTATTGTGTTTACACCAGAAAGGGCAAGCTTTATCTTTACTGTGATCAAACATATTTTTATTTAATTTTGAGTTGCAATGTAAATGTGATTCCATAATACATTCCTTTTGATTTACATACAATTGTTAATCTTTTCTTGTATCCTCCATACTCTTTTGAAGGACTAGCTGCCCCATTTACAATGTCAAATGTTGTTATTTGTTTATGTTACCATCTCAGGAAAGATCTACCTGCTTCCTTTGACCAAGTGAAAGAGGCATTACTTTATGAAGAAGGTGATGGACCAAAAAATAAGAATACTTCTCTTCCAAAACTCAACAATAAACTTCCTTTTGGCAACATCCTATCGGGAGATGAGGTAAATAAATAAAAATACTACTTTCCCATTATTAAAGTGGTGTTTTGTAGTAAAGACCATTTGTCAAACTTGGAGTTATTGTTCAGGCCTTCACCTGAGATATTCAATTCCGAAAGCAGAGATGCAATAAGCATCTGTCACATTCAGCCGGCAGTAGCCAATTTCCTGGATATGAAACACAATATGCAATTTTCTGCTTTCATGTGGAATTTGTCCTGCACATACAACTTGAAATTACAAAGGAATACAAATCCCTATTTTGCTTTATTTGAAAATATGACATCAGTGTAAAATCTCAACATCTGTGATAGTAAACAGCATATTATTTGACTGGCAAGTATCGCAGTTCTTGATATCATTTTCCAGCTAAATGGAGTGGTACAAAGCCATCTGCAGCCACTTTGTCTCTTAAGCCGGAAACAACAAAACATTCTCAACGTTAATCTCACATTTACATGGTCCTTTTTGTCTCATTATCTCTCCCTAACAGTCTGTTTACATGTGCTGACATTGATTTGACTACAGCTTTCTTTCCTAGAGAAACACTAGAGATGTAGGTTGTGGAGAAGAAATAGCAATGCCCTTTTTTTTTACCAGAATGATAATGTTTATTTTTTTCAGGATGAGTACTCGGATGATGACCATGCTGCCCTCTCTCTCCGTGGTTTGTCACCGGTCGGATGCCTGTACTCCGATGAAGAGCTCATCCTGGACCAGATCAAGGATCCTAATCCTGACGAGAGCACACGGACTGAAGGTGGATAGATGTGTCTGGTGCTCTTGTAGTCTTAAGGGCAGGAAATGGACTTTTGGATTTCCGCTCACTTATTTTGGTCAATGCTCTTCTATGTCCAGGTCACACAGTAGTGGAATAACTGCAGCCGTAGTCTGGACAGCAGAAGCAATTCACATCTTCCAACACAAACTGAGAATGATCTTCTCAGACCTCAATACCTCATGCTAGCACTACTGAGTAAAATAAAAATAAAAAGACGATTTGGACTCAATTGTCTGTAAAACATATGCAATAATGCATTCTCCATTTGCTGAACTCAACCTTACAGATGCAACATATTTAATTTGTTTTGCTAAATGGTTAAAAATATGTATTGGGTTGTCCCTTTGACAAGATTTTAAATGTCAGCGACTGAAACTAAGGACTATAGGTCTTACTGTCTGCTTACATTGTTATGCCCTGATTCTTGAAAAAATCAAAAAGGGTTTTAGAAAACTGCACTGAAAGGGTGGAGTCCAAAATATATTTATCTCTAAATACATAGCTGTCTTTTGTTTTTTCACTTTCTCCTAGTTTGGAAAACTGACTTGCACAAGAACCACATGTCAGCTTTAAGTGGTGAGATGTTTGACAACCTGCTGAAGATGTGTCCCGACTTCCATGGCTGTAAGAGCCACATGGCAGCATTTGTCTTGATAAGAGGTAAGCACCTTCAGTATGTTAGTAAAAAACTTTTCAGTCTGATCTTCCTAATACAGAACACTGATGTCACTTCTTTATGAACGGTTTGATTGGCTGCATCAGAATTGAGTCTCCATAGACATAGAAAACCTGACTTTAGGAAACTGTACAGTGTTATAAATGATCGTCAAAAACATTTCTGTTCAGTTCACTTCTTTATGGCAGGTTACTTCATTCTCAGAATAGCAACATCCCTGAATGAATCACCAAGCTTGCCAGTGCCAACCACGATTTTGACATTTTGATGGCAGAGAGCTGCCGTTAGTTATTTTTGCTTTTCTTATTCAAAGTCAGATTTTTATTTTATAACCTATGAATCTTCTGAGTCACCAGCTACGGTTTGAATGGAAACGGATGAGGAGGGTTTATGGATGTCATTTTAGTTTTGATCGCAGCTTTTTTTTATTGTTTAACATGTGTCATCCCTTCCTCACCTCGTAGTTGAATGCCATTTCACACATCATTGTCCATGTCAAAGAAAGAAAGTGTCATTTTTCTACAGAGGTGCTGGACACAGCAGGTCGTCCATGTGAGCATTACACGCTGGTGGCCTTAGGAGCCGGCCGTTCAAGCTGCAGCAAGTGGCTCTGCTACAACGGAACGATGGTCCATGACTGCCACGCCATCATCATCGCCAGAAGGGCTCTCAAAAGGTACGAAACAGCTTCGTTGACCACAGCACAGGCCATCATTTACAAGATCATAACTTAAGTATGTATAAATATTGCCTCTTTTATCTAGAGCAGGCAGCCCTGATCAGCACACTCACTGTTTTAAACCTTTGATGGTGCTTGCGTGGCTCAAAGTGAGAACCGTTTTTTCTGGCTTGTGTTCAGGTTTCTGTTCAAACAGCTTCTGCTGTTCTTTGATGCTGATCCAAAGGCTAAGGAGAACTGTGTTTTGGAGAGGAGTGAAGACAGCTACCAGCTTCAGCTGAAACCCAACACCAGTCTGCATCTCTACACCAATCAGTGTCCTGAAGGAGCGGCTAAGAACCTCTACTTCAAGTACTCTCTTATTCCCAACTTTGGGCTTTGTTGAAAGAAGTCTTTTGCAGTCAGTGTGTAAATTATCTTCGGATGATAGAAATCAAGAATCTCATCCAAGAAAAAAGCAATCTTTATTTTCATAAACCTATCAATACATTCGCTTAAAATTAGAACTAGAAATAATCTCTTTCAAGTTAAGTCATATATAACTTCTTGTTTTTTGTTATGTAATGCAGATGTATTATTTGGGGTGAACTAGTTAATATGGTTTACGTTTGTAAAGTGAATGGTTTCTGAAACACATCCGTCTTTCCTGATTAGGGCCCCTTCAAACGACATCTGGACCAGTAGGAAGCTGCAGTACCATTCCAAGGGCCTGCTGGTCCCGGTTGCCTACCTGGACCCGAGCCACTGGGGGGCCAAAGTGTGCTGCATGTCCGGCAGTGACAAGTTGTGCAGCTGGACCGTCACTGGGGTGCAGGGTTCACTACTGAGCCACTTCCTCCAGCCTGTCTACATCACTAGCACCGTACTAGGTAAAGAGCCTTAAAGGTATTCTATATTTCAGGAAATACGCCTCTTTAATTCTTGGCCTAGAGTTATATGAGAGCTTTCAAAGTCTGGTGTTTTACAGGTAGTTAAATTTCCAAAGCTGTTATAGACACTAAGTGAAATATGTGTGAAGCTGTAATTGTATGACAATTTGGAATGGTGACTTAAATCATGTTACATGGATTACTTTCCCCTGTGTGTTCAAATACAAATACTGAGCTTGTTTTGATTATTTAGGGGGCCAGAAGTTATTTTATGAAGAAGTGTCTAACATCACCAACATGCGACTGGGTGATGGTTGGGAGGACATTCTGCCGTCGTCCTACAAAAAGAAACACAACATCTTCTTCCTGTGTGGCGACTACGTGGGACCGGCTGTGATCTCCCCGAAGCACGACAGCCTCAGCGTCAACTGGTGCCTCGGGGACAAGGATGTTGAAGTTCTGGACAGCAGCGATGGCCGCATCGTTGATGGGTAGGATGCAGATTCAAATGTCACTAATTCTAAGAAGTAATGTGCATCAGGAATGTGAGTGTGAAGTCTTGTACTGTCCCTGCAGTGTGTCCTGACCTGACTAAAGCTTACCTCATTTAAACTGTGCAGCCACATCCAGGGACAGCGTAGAACTGCTGGCAGTGCCCGATGCTTTGTGTTTGTTGGACAGTCTCAGCGATGCCCGGGGCTTCTGCCATGTCTTGCCTTTTTAGAGCTGCAGACAAATGCTGATGTCCAGTAGCTAGAGTGTGACACAGACATGGCTCTCACTGGAGGCTGCGTTGTCCTTGGGCAGAGATTACAGCCCAAAATAGATCTGAGATCCTGCTTTGCGCTCGCAGTGATGCTGCATATTTCTGCTTCGGTGCCGCAGCCTGAACTAATAGTTTAAGGCGACACCATAGTTTAAACTGTCAGGATGAGCTCTGCACAATGTTCCAAACAATAAACTATAAATAGGCAAAGAAAAATAAGCTCCCTGAAAAAGAAGAAATTAAATTCAAGGGCAAGAATAAAGAGTGGAGGGGAAGGTGAAGAGCAATTGAAAGCATGGCAAGAACACATACTGTACTGAAAAATACTAAATATAGTGTGAAAATGAAAGAAGACACTGCTTCAGTCGTATGGGGCTTCTTCAATGTACTAATGTATAAGTAGCTTGCCAATTATTCCTATCATCTTTAGCAATAGATTTTCATCATTGAAGCAATGAATTGTTTCCTCAAAGTCTTTGCTTGCCCTAACATTTCTTGTCTACCTAGAAAGCATTATATAAAATCCTACAATTCAATGTCATCATTATAATTTAACTAAATGCAACATGTCAGCCTCAGCTAACGGCTAATGTTAACTAGCTCTCCTCCTGCATTACAAAGTAGCATCGTCAGGGAAATACCCCTTATCCCAGGTCCATGGCGTACGGTAGAAAAATAAATACTGCCCTTAGAAAACGTTGTTGTTCTTGCATACTTCCACTGTAAATAACATTTGTTAAGGTGAAAATCAAGAAATTGAGAAATACGTATAATAACAGAGCAAGTGAGCATACGACTGGAGCTTTACTTCACCATTTGTGAAAGAGTTTTTTTAAAGACATATTTGTTTATAGTTTTGACAATAAATTCAACCCCTATTTATTTGAATACATGAGAACGATGCATATTTTCATTAAAGATCAAATGCAAAGGTTTTTTTATAATTGCCAGTAAAATTGAAATCATATAGCTACAACACTATCTAAGATATTGCAGTATTAAAATCGGAGATAATATGCGTCTGGCAATGCGCAATATTTATTTTGTTCAACCCCCAACACCAAGTCCGACGATTTATTTTCTCAGCCGCTCCTCCGCAAGATGGCGTCGCGTGACGTCACAGTGGCCAAACAAACAAACCTTGGCTTTTCGCTCACAGCTGCTTCCGCCGATAGTACAACTTAGTTTCGTTATCATGTCTGATTCTGAGTAGACTATAGACTAGAAGCTTTAGGAATCCAAACTATAACATATAATAAGTACCCTGTATCAAGATTGATGCAAAACAAGTGACGTTTGACCTTTTTAGAGAGGTTTAGAAAAATAAAGTCCAGGCGGACTCACCACTGGGTAATTTGGGAACCATCACAACCAAACACAATGCTAACAGTGAGACTCTGAATTAGCCCTGAGCGAAAAATGCTAACCTATTACTGCACCGAAATCACTCCTAGCTCCCTTATTACTTATCCTAGCTCCACATCCAACACATTGTTTATGATCGTAAAAACACTGAATCTAACGGTGCCCACCTCTATAAGCACCCACTCGGCTGAAAGAAATGAAAGCATGGCGGAGGGCTTTTTTGATGCATAGGCCTAATGAAGTGGTTAGAAGAATGTTGGGTTTTCTAAGTGCTCACAGTCACTTTTAATTGCGCGGGGGGCATTTTTAATTGGGCCAGGAGGAATAATAGTGGATTAAATCCCTATCATAATGCATATTGTTCACACTTTTCCGTTATGAGTGGAGGAGCGATGAATGAGCTGCAGATAAACTACAATGCTAACAGTGAATTAGCCCCGAGCGAAAAATGCTAACCTATTACTGCACCGAAATCACTCCTAGCGCCCTTATTACTTATCCTAGCTCCACATCCAACTCATTGTTTATGATCGTAAAGACACAGAATCGAACGGTGCCCACCTCTATAAGCAATAAAACTGCAATTCCGTTATCTGCGTTATCTGCTGTGCTCCGTGCGCTTTTAAATCTAATCAAAAGTTGTTTACCTCAATTCTTTGGCGTTTCTGCATCGCCCGGCTCTTTCGTTCTTTCAGTGGTTTCTTGTGCTGAGATGTGGAGGGGACGGCTCCGGGTTTCAGCCTCCGACGTGCTATTAATGCTTCTCCACCAACAGACTTCATGATAGCAGGATCAACCTCGTATGCATCACACGCGAAGTGGTCAGAACACAACTTGCTCCATTTTGTCGGTTGCCATCCAACACGATTCACTAAAAAAATCCATTTTTTGCGGATGATTTGGTCTTTGGGAAATGCATGTAAAACTCTCCCAGATCCCGCACCGTTCGTACAACAAAAAGCACAACAATAACCCATGTTAATTCAGTTTTCTTTTCGAAAAACATGTGACCGAGACTGCCGAGTCGGGATATTTGGTCCAGAGACTGTTTGGCCACTATTACGTCACACGCGCGGAGGCTGCTGGGAATTACATGTCAGAAATTCAGACGGCTTTGGGTCGAGTTTTGGATCAATAAAAAGCTTTTTTTTGGGTGTATTATCTCGATTTAAATAAAATAAAAAATACAGGCAGTCTTAAAAACAACATTTCTATAAAAATGTAGCATATTTGGAAGCTTTGCATTTGATCTTTAAGTGGGTGGAGTATTCCTTCAAAATGATTTCAGGCACCCTGCACAGCCATCTGCTAAAGTCGGCTCCCATTGATGCTGTCATACCCGATACTAGGGATGGGAACGATTATTCGAAATTATTCAGGTATTCGAATATGAGTTATGAATATTTTTATTAATTTTTTTAAAAAAATTTTTGGGAGGGATGCCTAAGTTGATTACATATTATCAAATTGAATAATTCAATGTATATATATATATACGACAGTGCCATAGCTAAATGTGTTAGTTGATGTCTAAAGGTGTGTTTTTCTCCGCTCACCGGTCATTCACAGCGGGCAGAGCTGCAGGTGCTGATCTCTCTCTCTCTCTCGCGTCCGGTTATACTTCACTCGTGTTTATGTCCAAATCCATCAGATCTAGCTAGTGCTAGCCAATGATATGGCTGTTGCCCCTCCCTACATGCAGATCACGCAGACTCAAACCTCATCTTAGGCCCAAATGTGGCGCAAATGCGCTCCGCAGCCGTTGCGAGGTTCCGGCGCTAACAGTTCATGAGCGTGCTCCCCCGCCCCCTGTCAACACTCGCGACACATGAGTGGCCAGCCTAAACAACAATAAGCGCTGCTTGGCAACCGTGTGTGGCGGCAAAGTACAGACATTTTGACTGGAGAGATTTAGTTTTGCCGGTATTCAACATATTTTACCAGTCATAGTCCGGTAATTATTTACACTCTAAGAAGAGTCCTACACAACAGACATGGTGTCAAAAAGGAGTAATGTGTGGAAATATTTCGACCAGGTTAGTGAGTGCGGTGTAGAGGTCAAACTATGCCAAATTAAACTTATATATACATGCTATACCTTGCTATACCCGCAACCTCCGTTCCAGCTGAGAGGGTCTTCTCAACAGCTGGGCTGATTGTGAATCGCCTCAGCACATGAAAGCTGTAGGCCTATAGCTGTCAAACTGTGATCACCAGTTCAATACATTTTACAAATTCGACTTGGTTTCTACACTTATTTGAACATGTATTTATTTATTTCCAAAAATTATTATTTATTATAAAAAAAAAAAAAAAATTACCCAATTTTTTTTTTATAGGATATGTACATTTCGGTTAACCGTTTTTTGGGGGGGTCGAATATTCGAATATACATTTGCTTTCAAATTCCCATCCCTACCCGATACCAGCACAGAATGTATTCTTTCACTGAAAACACTTCTCACCACCGGTCTGCCCCCCCAGAGATTTCCCTAGGTTTCCCAGAGGAAATAGCTTAGCAGCAGTGGTAAGTGCTGCCTGCAGGAAACTCTTCCCTCAGTCAGCCAGACCACATTTAAGATTTTTGCTGTAACAGCATAGAAGAATTGTCTTGCACAACACTTTTTTATGTTCAGCACAGCTAAGCCCCTGAAGCGGAGACTGCGTCCTCCAAAATAGTGTTGGCGGTGGAAAACTTAGTTATGAGCAAGTCACTTAATGCAGTGCATGAACACACATTTAACATTTACAACTTTTGATCCTACGAGTGGATTCTTGATACAGCACCCACCTCTCATTAATGCTAATTACCTGGCGAGCTTTATTATGACTCATGGGTGAGGGAGTGTATGTGTGTGTGTGTTACGCATACTGCAAAGTCAACTTTACCGGTTAATATATTTGAAAGGGTTAATATATTTGAAATCTACTAATATACAATACAGTTCTCAAAACGATCAATACATGTATATAAGACAATCAATGCATCTAAAGGGAAGCATTCATTGAAATATACGTTTTTCCCAGTTCTCCTTCTGTGAGTGGACCCGACTTCTCCAGCAGACTTTGCAAGAGAGCGTTCTACAGTTACTTCCTCCTAGCTGCAGAGATCAGCGGGAAGAGCTACCTGCTGAATCTTCCCGTCTACCACAGCGTCAAGGTCAGCTATAAATGATTATACGATTACTACACATTCCACCCAGCAAGCCAGTGTAAATGTGGTGAATGTGAGGGAATTGTAACTTTGTTTCATTGTGGTTTTTAGACCGATGTGATGCATGATGATGTGAATGTTTGTTTTATAGATGGAAGCCGTCGCCTACCAGACTGTCAAAGATCTGGTCAAGGAGCGGTTTCTGAGTAACCATGCAGGTCCCTGGAATTCAAAAAAGCTGGTGGACTGCTTCAGCGTTTGAATGTGCTCCTGCTGAGAAACAGGCCACGCAAAAGTTCATGTTCCTCTTGAGATTTAGTTTACTTCTGTTTGCTGTGCTCTTCGTTCAATACCTTTTTTAACAGACATTTTTTAAAAAGTGTTGTTTTACATAACATATTTTAGTTTTCTGTTTGTGTAGGTGTTTGAAAAAAATAAACGAGACCCTACTGTTCTGCAACACAGTGAAGTATTTGTTAGTTTGAATGAGTTGTGAGTGGAAACACATGACTTATGGGAACAGTAAGCCACTCAAGTAGAATGGAGGAACATTATTACCCATTATCACATTTGTAGCCAAAATGTTTTACTGATTGACAAAAAGATGTTTTGAGTTGATAAAAATAAAAATAATTCTACCCATGCCTTGTTCTGTATGGAGTTGCTATCATGACAGGATTCATCACAATTTCATTCACTGTTTTATAATTTTACACATTTTTAATCACCGACTAAGAACCAAGGATATAGATCATAGTTTCAACCTCTTTAATGCTCCAATGTCCCCTAGTTTTTACTAACCTCTTGAGATAGATATTTAAGAGAAAGAAACAGTACTTCAATATCATTATCAAACGTAACTCTTGCACTCTGCAGTAAGTGAGATAACCTTCCTGGTGTCAAATAGTTGAAGAAGAAAATGGGTAAAAGATATGCAACTATATTTCCTTTTTGAAAGTCTCTAGTTGTATATCTTCATTCGTGTATTTTCTGACTGGTCATTTAATAGTACAAAGCATTCTGAAGCAATATTTGTTTATGTACTAACAACTCTGCTAGTCTTCAGATTCAAATGTTTTGTCAAACAATACAGAATGAATAACTGTTGCAAGTGTTTGGTTTGCAAGTGTTAAGGGAATGTAGTCCATAAAACAATCCAGGTAAAATAAATGACGTAAAAAAAGGCAAACCTTTATGGGAGTTTTATGTAGCAATGATTTCTGTTCTTTCCACTACTCTACTGATGAACTCCAATCAATGCCAGTGGTGTATTTAAACCGCATTGACTATTTTGGATCATCACATGTTTCACAAGGAAGGTGTCAGAATTTAAAGAACAAGATGGCAGCCACATTCAGAAATGGTAATCACCTCCTGAAGTGATTCGAGGAACAACTGCAGCATAATTATTTGGTTGAACTTGAAATACATATTAACTGGCACAAAGAGAGGCGGAGAAGGGACACAGGGAGACTTGCATCATCTTAAATTAAATGTTTTATTATTTTTTCAGACAAACCATGGTTCATTGTCACCATGGCTCCATCTCACCAGTTGCTTGGCAACCAACTCCTCATTGGAACTGATGCAACTACTCAGGACTTCATAATTACAGGCTCTTTATCAGTAGTTGGCAAAAACAAAAAGACAATAGGATTGCATGATAAAATGATCTAATGAAGCTGGATTACAAAGGAATTAATTTGATATCTGTAGCTTATGTTAAAAAACAAATGCATGTTAAAGCTGCTGTTTCGGTCAGTTTCTAGCATTTGCATGTGTCTGTGGTTCTTTGTGTTTTATCTATTTCCTTGCTGGCCAAGCAAGTGATTCCTCCAGCCAGGTGTTGGGTTCTCCCCCCTGGGGGAGGGCAGAGCTCCCGTATCAGAGGGGCTCTTCTGGGCACGAGGGAGAGCCAGGGAATTCACGAAAAGGCCTGCAAGGTAATTAAACCTCTGTGAACAATTTGAGATGTGAAAATCTGAAATGTTCTCAAATGTGGTTTGAGAATTCATGCCTGGGATTTGGGGGTTCAACTTAAATTGAGCTGACAGGTGGGGAAGGAAACCTTTAAAAAATAACAATGATGTCCTCTTAGGTCCCATTACAAAGGCTTCTGTGTAATTATTTAACGTCAGTGCAGTCTCATTAATGCATACAGTGACCTTCACTGTGATTCTGGCAGCCGAGGGACTGTGATTATGACTAAATCTGTGATCATCATCATTTCATATTCCCACAAGATGAATGAGAACTTTTAATTGTAACCTTAAATGTCTAACAAAAGAGGAGAATTAAGGCCTTCATTAAGAGTTTAATGACAAAAGATGATAATTGGGTTTTAAAGAAAAGTCATTATGGAATAAAATGGAAGCCAAACCCTCGGCTTATTATCTCTCTAAGCACATTTTCAGAAATGGCGTTTATTTTGTATTCAATTTATATCAGTGTTGAACTTAATGCATTGTTTATAATTATCTTTCAAGTCTACTAAAGTGAAAGCAGTGTTGTAAGACTGATAACTATGTGTTTAATAAGGATGTATGCTACTTTTGAATAACTAGGCCTCGTTTTCTCACCCAGGTTTGGTCTCTTGCAGGACGAGTCTCTCTGGCTGGAGTCGGAGGACGCTGATGTGCTCTCTGTGGAGCTGGACTTCACAGAATCCACTGATGGTACTGGCGCTTTTGGAGGATTTGATTTGGGCTTGGCCGTCACTCCCACTGATCCCGAGTTGCTGTAGTCTGGATGACAACACCAATAACAGGTCATTAAAGCCATGAGTTGCCTTTAGTGTAATTTATTAACCTAATAAGAGGAACTGTGCTTTCACAAACACAGTGACAGTACAATATTTCTTCAAGTCACCAAAAATGTAACTTGAGTGATGATCTTTCCTTCCTGCAGCGGTCAGACTATACAACCAGTTGACCCCCACCCACACACCACAACCCAGACTATATCACCCCTTGCTGCTGAATACCAACAAACTATGTGCAATATATAAATGCCGTTAATAACTGTGTAATATATACCTGGCTGCTAAATCCTTAGAACTGTTACAAGGTGTGAATTTTAAATTATGTAACTTTTTATTTTGTATTATATCATAACTTAGTACTTTTTTTGTGGCTCTTTTTCCTGCTGTAACTACGCAAATGTCCCCTCCGTGGGACTAATAAAGGTATTCTGATTCTGAATCAACATCAAGCTATGTTTGGCTGCCGTACCAGAATACTCATCAAGTCGAAAACGTCCAAAGCAGAGGTGAATCCTCCACTGTTTCCTGACATTTTCCTTCATCAGACAGTGGAATAGGAAGATGAAAAGTCCTGGAGAATACATAAAAGAAAGATAAGGTCATGAGCTTAGAAGGACAATATTGGATCTTTGGTGGCTCTTTTGGCCCTCAGCAGTTATTTGTAGTCTCGATCGAGCAAGCCATTTCTATCCCAGAAGTGAGAAGTTGAAAGGGTTTCTTTGTGTCACTCTCAGACATAAAAGAAAGCAATATAACAAAGGCCAGCCGAGGTAAAGGCAGTTGTGAAATAGTTGCATCATTCAGCCTCTGTTGAATGAACTTCTTTATTTTGTTGGTTTCTGTTTAACTGTGAACATGAGGAGGGATGTTGACGAAACCTGCGTACGTGTTTAGTAAACCTTCCTCTTCAACAATTTGTTAACCAACATGTCTTTCTATTCTTGTGCATTGGTCTTTACATGCTGCACATTTGCATATTTAGATATCATCCAGCATGGTTTTCATTGATTGTAGAACAATTGAAACCACAACCTTGCAGGGTGTTGAGTCCAGCGAAAAGGTAGAGCAGAACTACTCTGGCTGGTCCCACCGTGAAGAAGCCAACTGTCCAGGTGAGTCCCAGTAACAGAGTGATACTGGCCACGCCCTTCAGGTCGTGCATGAGTCCGCCGCGAATCCCAGCCGGCCTGTTGACTCGCATGTGACGAATCTGGATCAGAACCACGACAAAAACCTAAAAGGAGATTCAAAGGAAGATCTAGTTAAATACAGGAAAACAATAGACTACATAGGCAAGTGCCCTCAAAAAGGGAAAGAAAAAAGGGAATTAGGAGAATACTGTGATACATTTACCATTTAAGATGGGGGCATAGGCCATTCTTTAAGTAGTATGAGCATCTTGACAACAGTTCGGCAAATGTTATAGCTATTTACCGCAATGTTGAAGAGAAAGACCAGTGCGGCATAAGCAACCACGGACACGTAAAATGTCAGATCGTCCTGGAGCCAACAGCTGAGGGATGGAAACAAGTAGGAACGATTTAGAGGCTATCAAACCGCTAATTCAAGTTTTGATATCAATTTCAGTTTTTAGTTTGACTTTATTAAGACCAGCTTGATATGTCACTTGTATGTGGATCAAAAGGATTAAAAAATGTTTTGCAATATTTCTTTAACTGTTGGTGACAATAATACAAACATATAATCTTAATAATGTATACTCTTGTTTCATAATTGAGAAAATCCAGTCAAGTTTGAAGTTTGCTTGACACAAGATTTAAAAATTCTGTCTATTTCAGTCTTACTGCTGATTGAAACCCCTGTGTTTCAAATATGCCTCAGGACATACAGGATAAACTCACAAGTTGTCTAGAGTTGGCTTCAGGCTTTGTTGACCGTGTGTGTAGAGGTCACTGCCGTAGGCCTCTCTGTTCACGATAAGCACCAGGATGCAGATAACCAGAGGAATGCCTGGAGGGACAATTTAAATGCAGTTATAGCAAATAATAATTTTGGTTGTCACAATGGCCAGCAACAAAATGTTATGTCAGTCAGGTGAACAAACGACTCACCCCACCCCAGAGAGCAGAACTTTAGGATGTAAGAGGGCACGTAGACGTTGAAGACTTTGACGAATGCAAAGTACATGTTAAGGGCCTCTAACCCCATCCAGGTGAATGACGCCAGGAGGAAGTAATGCATTGTGGATGCTACAGCCACGCAGAGGCCGTACAGACCCCAGGAGGACAGCCACGAGTTGACCAGAAACACCAGGTTCAAGCCCAGCAGCGCCAGGGAGAGGTGGATCAGGATCTGAGAGGGGTAGTCCCGACGAAGCTTCCTGAGACGGAGATAAGCAGAGAAAACGAAAGGTAAGACAGAGAAACATCACAACATTTAAGTGGTTATTTGATTATGCTTAAATTATATTATTGTTATTCATTTAGGACACATGGTTGGTTATTATTTTCTCTTTATTTATGCTACACACTACACAAAGTTTAAACAAAAATCTAGTAGGAACAAGCTGATAGTTTTTATCCCTCCTTACAATCAAACAGACAAACCAAGTTGCAAACATGACCTCCCTAGTGGAGGTTTTAACAAGGTTTGAGTCTCACTCGAAAGCTGTGTAGGTGAGAACAGTGATTCCCAAAAACACTGAGGAGACTCCACATCCAACGTAAGTGATGATGGTGAGGATCTGCTCATTAGCCGGGTCCAACGGAGTCCTGGAGACGTCCTACACACACACAAACACAACAAGGCTTTATGAGCAAGAGTGTATTTATTTGTCTCGTGTCACAAATAACTAACAGTTACTGCTTTTGTGTCTAATACAAAGTATGTGACGTGAACAACTCTCAAATGATTAGCTTACTAAAGCACTAGAATGTGAAAAATGGTTGCGAAAATATGAATTAGTGTGAATTGCTGTCACAATAGGAGTTGTATCCATGATATGTTTGCAGTTTTACAGTACATTTGTCAGCATTTATAGCTTTCACAATAGATTAATTGCATTTGATTATTTCAAAGTTATATGCTCAAGGTTGTGATAAATTACAATGCCATTTGCCTTTTTGTGAAAGTAGTCTAGAACAGGAAGCATGTCCTACAATGACTTTGTCTAATCAAAAATAATCTGGGTCAAACTTTACTTGACAGTAGTTAATTTGTATTGTGCTTTGAGCGCCCTCTGCTGGTCAAATCTGAGTCTAACCACTTACCCCTTCTCTAAGACTACATCTATTAATACTGCTACCATTACCAAAACTCATAAGCATGCTAAAGTCACTGTGGAGCCAACGTTTATTCAGGAAAGAAATATAATAAACGCATACCAGAAGAACTCCGAAGTGTGTGAGATGATCACACAGGCACGTTGTGTACCGAGAGCTGCTGTTTTCTTTCCTGCAGCCGTCATCATCCCAGCCTCCGTGTCCATCTATGTGATGACACAGACATTCAGTACCACACAGTCCATCCAGAAAGTGCAGTGAGGATTTAAATCAGGACCTACTGTTTTTATTGAAGTTCCAGTACACGCACTGCACGTCCCTGTGAAGCTTCAACAGAGATGGGAATGAAATGGTTTTGTTAATCAAATGTGTTCAATCACTACATAAACAGCAGTGGTAACTCTGTATCAGATTTGATTTGTATAGCCTTGTTTTTAGTGGGCCGTTGATCCTACTGTGTTGGGTATTAGATGGTAGAGCATGACTTCCACGTCTTCATCCAGGTCTTTGATTGGAGTGCTGGCGTTGGTCACACTGGCTGATACCACAAAGGTGTTGAGGACGTGCCCCTGTTGGCTGTTCTGAAGAAAAGAATGAAATGTGTATGCAAGTTGGATTGTTTAATATATAACAGTCTACCCAGTATATTTGAAACATTGAGGGTTTCAAATAAATGTTTTATTGGAATTGTATGTGTTATATTTAATTTTATATTATTATTTATTACCTTGAAGAGCATTGGGATGCCGAAGAACTGAAACTTGACTCTGGGTGGGCTCTGGGTGGAGCTGTTCTCTGGGAAGCTGTGCTGCAGGACGGACGGCAGGGAGATGAAAGCCACTGTTTGGTTGAAGGGATAGCTGTTGATGAAGATCTACACAGAAATAATAAAAAAAACGTTTAATGCTCTTTTAAGCTCAGACACAGCCAGCCTTCATAAGAAAAACAACAGTCAAAGCAATTACTGACTATGGCTGGGCTTCATCATTTGAATTATACTTTCATGAAGGGTATATTCATTCAAATCAAGAGATTGATCCGTTTACATATACCTTATAGTTTTGTTCTATTGAATGGATTCTGGAAATCAGTTGGCTTTACCAATCCATATATAGAGGACATTTGTAGGTGGTGTTGTCACTTTACTAACCTCAGGCTTTTTGCCTGCGCGGTCAGATGACACTCCGAAAGTTAAACTGCTGAACTCTCCAGGAACTACATCCACCACTGAGATAGCAATGGAGGGGGCAGTCAGGGTGGAGGAGCCCTCGTAGCCCATCATCCTGTCTCCCACTGCCTCAGTGATGTTGAGGATCCTGAGGAGGAAACAGTAAGGAAACTGATTAGACGTCAAACAGAAAATCTGAGCCAGTCCCTTCAGTTTTCCCTCCTTACATGTTAGTAAAAGGCACCAGGTTGCTGTCAGACTCCAGTATGTTAGAGATGATGTTGATGAGAGCTTGGCCCAGGCATGGTGTGACCCTGCTGAGGTTCACAATGTCCTCCAGCTTGTTGAGGACTGTGGCCACCTCCTGGTAGTTCAGTGTGGAGTGGTCGCTCAATAAATCCTTAATCATCTCCACCACCTCCAGTGCATTTTCTGCAGATGAGTGATACAACATGTGGTGTTTTTACTTTAAAAAAATCCTGGTATTTACACTGATTGGTTGTTATGGGGATTTAAATGTACAAAACAGGTATGAACTTAGCAACATTGACTATTTTTGCATGCCAGCAACACTCAACAAAATGTGCCAACATGACAGTATCCCTGGTGTCACTGCCATCTGGTAAATGGCATATTCTGTTTGGATGTTCCCTTTTAGACCTTATTCCTAGTGTCGTTTTCTCCGCTTAAGACATCATATTAATTGGAATATTACCAATAATATTTCTGGAATACCTATTTTAATTAGCCGCATAAAGAACTTTGTATCTCTTTTGGAATAAGGACAAGAAAAAATGAATATTTTCTGCAAATAAACCAAGTCACTAACATTCCTCTAATACATCTGTTTTTAGGCAACTAAATACAGTATGTGATTATGGATTTTTTGGATCTTTGGCATTACATTTTGAACCATACATTTGAGATTGAATGTGTATAAGCTGACCGATAGAACATGAGACAGGCAAATAAGTAAAAAGTGTCCCACAGACCAGCAGTGACTTCAACATGATTCAGATCAGGGATGGTCTCCACCACCAGACCACAGTCCTCCAGGTCTGAGACCAGCCAGTGAGTACTGAGGCACAGTTTGCTGTCAGACAAACAGGTGGAGAGAGGGCTTTAAAAAAACACTTTTCAAACAAATGTTATGGTGCTTTTTTCTATATATGTTCTAGAATATATCCATATTTGCATAAAACAGATTTTAGATAGCTGGGAGGTTGTTGATCCTGGAAATTATACATCGATTAACTCGGTCATTAGTAACACCCACCTGCTGATTAATGATTTTACAGCCTAGCCTCTTACAGCTTATGAGCAGCCATTAATAGACATTGTCAACAAACAGAAAGGGCCCTAAACACAGTGAGAGGCAGATAAAAAGATATACCAACGGATGTAATCAATGGTGAAATAGGCCTGCAGTCACTCATGGGTTAGAGTCATGTGGACAAAGCAAACCAGCTAAACACATTTAGCCTTTTCTCAGCGTGCCTGCATGATAACAATGACAATTAGTCAGAGACCAAAGATGTCTTTCCTTTGCTTTTATTGTACTACCAACAGTGCTGTAACAACATTAAATACATTTTAAATGAAACCAAATAGACAGAAGCCGCCAAAGGAGCATATCGTCACCTCTGATCATAACTGGTAATGGCTTGGTATCAGAGATGAATCAACTGTCTTAGCGCTCACCATTGTCGTCTGGCGTGGCTTAGAGGGTTTTTTGGGCACGGCTGAGATGCATCTTTTCCTCCTGGAGTGTCGGGCCACACAAACAGGCCTTTCATCGTCAGGTAGGTTTCTGCGTTGCACTTAGTTATCACTACAACAGAGAGACAGAAAAAGAGAAGGAGAGGATAGTCTTTTCTTCTAGAATGTATTAACGATTGTGTTTAGTAATTGTATTCCTCTTTTAAACGATATGCTCTGTAACCTTTACTGAACCTCACTCACATATGCGGCTTATCTGTATGTCCTCAGTTACTATGGAGATCAATCCGTTGTTGTAGGGCGTCAGCAGTAGGTGTCGTATCTGCGTTTCTGTTTCCTGTGTGTCCAACTGCGACATCATGACCAAAACCTGGAAAATACAGCTCTCTCTGCAGACAGTAGAAGTTAAATGTGTTATGCAAAACGCTCTTTTGGTCCTATTATGATTTATCATGTAGTAAAACATTCCAGGTACATTTGGTGTATAAATCCTTAAAATTCATTGAAAATCTAAATTGAACCACACAAATTAGGATGCAGGGTGAGAAAGAAAGCACCGATACAGTTTAGTGATTAACTCATTGTATATCTTCCACCACATTTACTGTATTCCTTTTCCTTTGGTTTAATTTGTCCAAAATCTAGGTGAAATTGTGGAGAGCCTCAATATCCATACCTTGAAATGCTGGGCCCAAACATCTGGAAAAGAATACACATATTTACACAGCTTTAAAAACAAATGGCAGTTCAAGACAGAACATACAATGGTTACACAAATGTTAATAATTGCATATTCGTTAAATAAATTCCACCCCGCGTAGTACCAATTGTAAAATCAGGCTTCAAATCCTGTGAAATGTATTCATCTTGCTATATTTGTTCTCATTTATCTCATTGTCTCATTGTGTTTTTCTAAATTGATACCTTTTTAGGATAGAGAAAACTATTTCAAATATCAAGTTTGCCTACCAGCATATTTCTGTAGTTCTTATGTAGAAATAGTCTCAAAAATCATGCAAAAGATGCCATATTATATACATATACAAGTTTTAATTGTGACTAGATCTTTTTATGGTTACTTACTTTGTTAGCAGTGGATTGCAGTTTATCTTGATGCCTAAAAGTGAAATCAGTGTTTTACATTTTTCTGGAATAGGATGTTGAGTTAATGTTCTGGCAGCTACTGTACATCCCATACTGTACCTTTGAGTTTTGGGGAGCAGCTGAAGGTCAAGCACCATCATCATGTCATCTGGTAGACTGGAGTTAAGCTGTGGACAGTCAAATGTCACATTAACAACTAATCAATATTACTCAGACCTGAAGAACTTTTTTATCATCAGACCTACCCAGGTGGAAACTGTCTGTCCTGGGTCAGAGT
Organism: Gymnodraco acuticeps; assembly: GCF_902827175.1. Lineage (NCBI taxonomy): Eukaryota > Metazoa > Chordata > Actinopteri > Perciformes > Bathydraconidae > Gymnodraco > Gymnodraco acuticeps. The sequence goes on from NW_022992250.1 coordinate 4,995,579, forward strand.
CTCCTGTTAGGGAAATATTCATCTTAACCTCAAAATACAGCTCTGCAGAGGAGATCCAAACAAAATAAACAATTAGGTATCCTGTAGGGTACAACTAATAAAATAATATAATAATCCACACACAACTGATAATCTGACTGACCAGAGACATTTGCCGGGGTCATTGTATTCAAGGTTGTGACTGGAGCCGCAGTGGTAGGGACACTTGTGGGGTTGCTAGTGGTTTTAATGGATGTTGTGGTTTTAAATGTGGTGGTTGTGACTGAGGATTCTGTTACCTCTCCAGGAGGACTGGTGGTAACAGCGGAGAAACTTTCTAGAAACAGAGGAATGATAATTGTGAACCAGAAGGACTTAATCTGCAAAAAATCCACATGGGAGAGTGTGATTTCCTACCAACAGGTGTGGTGTGTATGCTGTCGCAATCAGCCTGCAGCTGGAGTTTCTCATTGGGGTCGTAGTAGATGTCCCTCAGTTCTGTGGGGATCATATTTTTCACGGTTGCCACGTTCAAGCTGGGGATAACGTTGATATGAACCAGGCAGTCAAACCTGCAGGGGAGACATCGAGGGTTTATACTGTCCTCTGCTGCGGTGGTTAACCTATTTTAGGCTTTAAATCCCTTGAAATTAAGCAATGTCCATATGTTAAGGCCTTAGTTTGGACGTAATTCACAAGCAGTTTAACCAATGAGTGTTTTTATTTTACTCATTGCAAGTACTGATTACTTTCTGCCTTGATTTACCATTTTACTTCTCTTTAGTGTATTCTGCCTCACTGTACAAGATTCAGACCAGCAGATTTATTGAAATACAAATGTGATTAATTAAAAGTTTTAAGAAGCTATGGCAATTTAGATGAACTTAAAAGAAACATAATTACAATAATATGTTACGTTGCAGATAGATATATCGTATAATTAATGGAACACTATGTGATCTATAATTATATCCTGCCCCCTATAGTTGACATTCTTAATGCCAAACCATTATCCGATTATATAATATTTAAAAAATAAATCATTGTGTGAAACAGTAACCCTGGACCATGTTACCTTTTTAAAGAGGGAGACCACCGCACCTGAAGAATAAAAGACATAGATTTCAAAGGTTTACTAAATATCACCACTGAGAAAATTCCTATATGCTTAGAGCCTAAGTGATAATGGAGTTTGGAGGGTAATACAAGTATCATAGTTTTTAAATTACTTAATAACAATTTATTGGCCAATATTGCCTCATAGTGAAAATATGTGATTTGTTATGTTTGGCGATATTAATCAAATTGAACTGAGAATTGGTCAACAAACCATCACTAGCACAGAGTGTCCGCGGGGTCTTAAAAAGTATTAAAAGTTGATAAATCAATTTAGTGAAAATGAATGCCATTAAAAAGTATTAAACGGCATTTTCCAAGGTATTACATTTTGTAGTTTGTTTTCAATAAGTATATAAATGGTCCAAAGAGGTTGTATTCTACAGTCTGCCTGAATGTAATCATGGCGTAGGTGTGTAGTGGGATTCTGTGTCGTTTATTTATGGCATCCCGTTGGGTTTGACGTCATCTGAACAGGACATCGCACGCTCACTGCTTGATAGCGCGAAGGTCCGTTTACGACGGTTGTTAAACAACATCGTTATGGGGAAATGCAAGTTTGCGTCCAAATGGTTGGAAGATAAGGAGGAAGGACAATCAATACTGAATAGTAAATGTGAGGTAAAGTGTGTCGCCAATGTAAGTGGCGATGAGGTCTTAAAATGTATGGAGAGGGTCTTAAAAAAGGTCTTAAAGGGTATTACATTTGACTTCAGGATTCCTGCATATACCCTATAGCACCACCAAAGAGCACATACAGTGTTCTAATGCATTTATCAATGTGTAGGCTTTAATGTGCTTCTTACCAGCTTGTTTTCATTCACAAAGCTGTTGTTTTTCCTGGATCTGCAAAAAAGATCACAAACACTCCCATTGGTTCCACCTCTCCGTCGTATACTATAAAATAGGGTTTAATTGACGGGACACAACATGACATTCGTAGATATTTTATTACAAAATACACTGAGAAAACTCCAATCTTCTCATACCTGGGTACTTCGAACACGGACACTCTGTTTAGGAAGAAGGTGCTCGGCAGAACCGTTCTGAGCTGCAGGAACAACAACACCAAAGCAACAGTGAGAATAAACAGTAATAATAATGTTAATAGTAAATCATCCGGAATATCTGTAGGTCAGGTAGTAAAATATTTCTTTGAGGTTCCTCCATTGTTTCTTTACCCAGGTATGTGCGATGTCTCTGGCCGTGTAGAGCTCTGTGTTGTTTTTCCCATCGGAGCGTATGATGAGAAACATCAGTCTCACTTCGTACACGGACCATTCTGCCAAAGAGAATACAAAACACCATTATGTAAATGTCAGTCAAGAAAAAGTAAAGGAGAAACAGTAACTATTAAAACATATGCACAAGAGAATTATGAATATCAAGTATGGTTAAGAATTCTTAGCATCATTATATTTTCAGTAAATCCTGAAAGTATTTTAATTTCTGATTGTTCCAGTTGAATTACAACTTCTGAAGCAGAACTCAAGGCTGCAATAAATCGTTTATACTGAAACAATTTATGCAGAACTACTTCTTCCCGTTATTGATAGTATCAACGGTATAAACGTTCCTGATATAACCTCTGTATTCAAATGAGTCAGATATTTATCTTTAGTCTGTAGATTGTCTTTGTTACCCTTTTTTAATGCGGTGTTCGTGACTGATCCTACTCAACTTAATTAATACTTTAATAAAATGAAAATGGAGATTTGTGTAATTCTGACAGGTTAATAGCTTTTTCTAACCAAATAATTATAATCGGTGATTTACAAAAAAAAGGTTATTTAGTTAAAAAAGGTTAATGAATATCAGCATTTCAGGACTCGGAGGTTGAAAATGAGTGCAGGTTCCTGCCTAGCAGAGTGAAAATAACAACGTATGACAGCTGTATGATTAATGCTTCTGATTTTAGTGTTATTGATCACAGAATGGCTTCAATATTTACTTAACTGACAAAGAGACAGGGGGTCAATATTTAATCTGAGGGCTGAGGACACACTGTAAACCAAAGACAGCCACGGTTGGACGAAGCTGTAAAACGCTTGATGAAACTGACAGGTGATTTACTGCATTAAAGTGAACCACTGTCTGTTGTAAACACTGTGGGACGCACCCAGGGGCGAAAATATCAATTTTGTTGTGACTTAACGTAGGGTTGATATAATTTCACACAAAACTGAAGAAACATATTTTAGTTAAAGTAGAGGACTCACCACACTCCAGGCTGGAATTTGAAAACACATCACAGACCGGGGTGTCCCAGTTGTCTCTCACCCACTTCACAACGTCCCCCTCTGTGCATCTCAGTGATGTCACATCCTGTTCGCTGCGTTCTCGCCCCCATAGCCGAAACAGAGATAATTTGCCCACCAGAGCTGGAAATGTAATACCGTTGACCACGCTGCGGGACGCACCGAGAGTAAGTGTCCCATTGGGGGACAGTTTGCGGGAAAGGGAGGGAGTATCTACATCGTGAGAGAGGAGAAGAAAACAGAGTAAAATAACGCTTTTTTGGGCATCTAGCGTCCTGTCATGTAGGGTTGATAGAACACACTTGATGAAACTCTGTATACTGGCCGAAATCACTTGATTGGATATTAGAGTGTTAAAAAAGGGAAATCGGATATGAACCATTGGCCTAAACTATCTGTCAATGACTGTCCTTGAGGTTATATTGAGCTTTTAGACGTATCCTATATCTGACATTGGAATTATAATTCCTCAGTTATTCTAAATACTCTCATTTAAGCGTTTTGAAATTTAAGTTCCTCTTTTGAATGTTTGAATGGTGCTTGGAAATTCCAAAATGCGGCTAAAAGTCGATTTAGGGTGGGGTGAAAGTTTGAATAAAAGAAGCAGCATTATTACAATTCAAGTCATATTGTGGGCTGTTTATTTTTTCCCTTAGTGGCCTAAAGTATTTTTTAACAGTTTGAGCATGACAGTTTTAGATAGCTGGGGTAAGCCAAGTGCATTCAAACAATAGTAATATGAACAGCTTAGTTGAGAGGGAAAGAGACGGTATTGGATTGGTATCGGCTGATCAAGGTTGTTACATTACATTACATTACATTTAGCTGACGCTTTTATCCAAAGCGACTTACAATAAGTACATTCGACCAGGAAGACACAACCTTGAAGAAAACAGAATCATATAAGTACATCAGGTTTCATAGAGCCAAACATTTCAAGTGCTACTCAACTGGCTTTAGGTAAGCCAGTCCTTTATTAGTATAAAAGTGCTTCGTTAATAGTTCTAACGCTCGAAGTGGTTGTGTATCGTTAATGAATATGCTGTGTCAAGCCCTCCTTCCTTGTAACCCAGTTGTTTAATACTAAACCCACCTGTTCTGATTCTCTCCTGATGGCCATCAATGTACAGGGCCAGTCTGCCTTTATGTTTCCAGGTCAGGCACATTGAGTACCATCGTGACCTACAAAGGTTGATACTACGCGTAGTCGACCACTCAGATCCAAACAACCAGACCAATAAGCGACGCTCCTTCATCGCTAAGCCCAGCTCTGTCTGGACCTCAGGATGACTGTACATGAAGGCGGTCCATGAAGAGGCGGCCTCTTCGGTCTAGATATGGTCGTTAAAAGATAATATGTTATTCTAATAACGTGTAATCTTCTAAATGTGCCCCTCCAAAGGTAGGGTTGGGAATTGAAACTCGGTTCCAGATGAGAACCGATAAGAAAATGCCGGGTACCAGGTACCCATACAAAATACACAATTTTGGTTCTGCTTAACGATTCCTAAACGCGGTAGACCCTGTATTCCACCGGGTCCGTGGCAAAAATATGCTGACAAAGACTATGTAACATTTGTAAACATATATTTTGTTTATTATATGACAAATATGCAAGACAATAAATGGCAAAGATATGTAGAAAATAAACGTATTTAAGACACGTTGATAACAAACGTAACGTGGGAGAAAATACGTTTCTGGCTAAACGTAATGGAGAATGTAGTTTAGTTCTGTGGGAACGTAAAAGAAGTGACGAATTAATGAAAAATCCAGGATTCGACATCACTACCATCAAAATACGGAGCGAAAAGTTTAACCACAAGAATCAAGACTATATGGGCTACCACTGAGCGACTCACAGTCTGTAAATTACCATTAAAAAAACCAAAAAAAAACCTGGACGTTTAGTTTTCGTTTTAAGGTCTTAACGTTTCATTTACAAATGCGCGTTCCCATGATGGTGGTGCATAATTTGACACAACACCGGCACCGCCCTTAATTTTTTTTAACCGACATCATGTAAATTGCGCTGACAGGCGGCAGAGGTCCACAGTTGCCCCGCAGCGAGGCTCCCCCCGCCCTCCGGTAGACAGTTCACGAGCTCAGTCACTTCATAACACCAAAGATGGGTCGCGGTGAACGCTCTAACGTGAGGCTCCACTACACTAAAAAAGAAAAAGACAAGGCACAGTGTAATGCCTGTTAATAGCTTGCCAAAGGCATAGCTGAGTTAAAATAAAGCACAGCTATTCTGCAATACATTTGTATTGCATGTATATTTTTGTATTTGTAAAAATGTCAGTTAAAGCTTAAAAGAATAAAGATATTTTTGTTATCTAAACGTTTGACCTCTTTCTTTTACAATTTTGGAATCGAAACGGGGAATCGATAAGAACCGGAATCGATAAGCAGAACCGTAATCGGAATCGATCAATTTAAAACGATACCCATCCCTACTCAAAGGTGTACCGTAGCAATGTAATTAGACTTATTTCATCGTCAGTACCTCAAAGTTTAGGTTCAGGCAGACGGTGAGCTCCTGCAGGGGGGGGATGGAGACCTGAGGCTTTAGTGTCCAGTTGCTGCACACGGTTGTGAATTGAACCACCTCCCCCCATAGACTGAGCCCAGAGACTGACAGAAAGGGAGAAAACACAGTGAATCATTAACGTGCAGCACATGAGATCTGTAGAGCAGCTGTGACGGTTTAAGTGTTTTATCTCTGAGGCGGCTTTTTGCCAGGCAGCTGTTTTTGATAAGAAAGAAGATGGGTAGAAAGACAATATATTTGGTTCTGCTGCATTGTTTTTGATCAGTACTGTTTCAAAATATCAATTTGACATTGTTATACCAGTGCAAAGTTAAATCAGTACTGTTGATCTGTACACAGCTACTGTAGATAGATTTTAATGAAACCTTGGAGTTTAAAGTCGGTATATATATTAACCCTGCAACAAACTATTATTTAAAAAAACAAGTAAGTGATTTGGTTGCTTTTATGATTTATTTCTTAATAATATAGGTTAAAATATATTAAAAAGCATTTTGCAGAGCCTACTTATTTGTGATTATTTTCATTTTACATTAATCTGCCAATTATTTTCTAAAAAAAGTGATTAATCTTGAAATACTAAAAAGAAAAGTAGCAGTAAAAATGTCCATCCCAGTTTCTCAAAGTCCAAGCTGGTATCTTTTTAATGTATTGTCCTGTCAGACCTAAACCCATAGAAACTAAAGTAAACAGCGAGTGTTTAACGTTTGCTTTAACTTCTCACATTGGCTTCAAGCTTTTGGCCTTTCATACATGCACTATATGACCCTATATAGAAGTACATAGTTTGACTACTGTTTGCTTTAGATATTCCAGACATATTTACAATCGACACAGTGACTTTCGCACGGATGCACATGTTTAGTTTACTGAGTTTAGAGTGAGACACGGTCTTCTATCGCTGAAACAAGTCAAATTATTTCAATTGTCATTTCATTTAATCGTTTATTTAGCAGGGACATTAATGAACATGATTTTAGCTTGGAGCTAATTTCCATCCGCAGTCCCTCACATAAAACATTTAAGAACATGACAATTATACACATGGCAAAAACAAATACATGATGTGCAAAAAGTGCAAAAGAGCAAGAGCAGCATACACAAGTATTTACCACATGGCAGTACAATCTAGCAGCAACGACATATAAAGTGCAAGAGAAGATACAAGAGCTACTTAAAGTGCAAGAGGAGATACCCCTGTATTAAAGTGCATTTAGCGGTGATCTGTTTGTTTCTCAACCATTCTTTGAGTTGACCTTTAAAACTGTTGAGAGTGGGACAGTCCCGTATCTCAGTTGGGAGGCTATTCCAAAAGAGCTGCCTTTAATGGAGAGGACATTTTGTCCAAAAGTGGTCCGTCTACGGTGGACCTCACAGTCTCCTCTGGTTTCTGACCTCGTGCAGCGTCCAGTGTTTTTTGTGGATGAATTCCCCTAAGGGAGGGGGGGGGGGGGGGGGGCAGTCCATGTATCGTCTTATTCTTGTATAACCATATTTAAAATTATTATTAAATCTATTGTGATCCTCCCCGCCAATCTTTAGAAGTTTTAATCAATACATTACAAAATATTTATCATTTTGCAAGTATATCAAATTAAAATGTTACAATTTAGAGACATTCAAAAATGTTGTTGTATTTGTATTTTATGGGCGTGAATGCAGTTTATTTTCTATCATTTATCAAGTCAAATCTATTTAAAACATTGACCTACCTTGCTCCACAGTGTTCAGCAGAGACAGAGTGATAAACACATTCAGGAATCTTTGAAGGAAAGGCATCACAAATCTAGAAAGAAAAGAGGTTTTAACCCAATCAGTATTTTTCTTATATCTTAGTATTTTTGCATATTACGTGAATAAAGCAAGTTAAAAATTTTTTTGACATATTTAACACTGTGCTCATTAATAATTCTACTACTTTTTGAGATTTCAAGTTTACATTTTCAAGATTTCCTCACCTAAACATTTAAAAAGTGCAATACACTTGTCTTAAAACAATGTTCAAGCCTAGAGACAAATTAATTAAGTACTTACCTGCATCAATGAAATAGCCCTGAGAGCAAAGGAGATCTCTAAATCCTGTTCCAGACTCTGGAGATGTAGCAGAGATTATACACGCTGCTTCAAAGCAGACGGATGAAGCACAAACCTGTCTCTGCAAACAAGGAGGGTGTGTGTGGAGTGAGAGCAGTGTATTGATGCTGTGATTGGTCCACTTGTGTTATTATGTGGGTCTGTACCTGTGTGCAGGTGAGAGAGCTAGAGGGAAGGAGATGGTTATGGACATATTGAATGAATATCTTACCAATTAAAAAATGTACTCATACAGAGACACCGTGACTTTTGACAGACATGCACTGCTTTGTGTCAACAACTTATAAGTGGTGGTACATGTTGATGTTTCGGTGTGTGCTATGTTCACTATCTGTGTTAAATGAGTGACATTAAGAATGCTATCAGTCTTTCAAAGATTTTTTGTAAACTATAATTAGTTTCTGTCCGAACGCTTTTAGAAAAAAGGTCATAAAGTCAGCTTTATCCATAGAGCATATTTCATTATGAAGAAACTCGATGAGATCTACATTTAAAAGAGAAAAGAAAGGGGGAAAAGAACAGAGGCATAACAACACAGTATATTTGCACACACACTCACACACACTCACACTCACACACACACACACACACACACACACACACACACACACACACACACACACACACACACACACACACACACACACACACACACACTCACTAACAGAAGGCATGGTGCTACACTTCCTTTTTTACATGGGTTAATAATATTTAACCAGTGGATTTTCCAGTTCCCATTTTTAGCCCACACCCACCCAGAGTATTGCCCTTCCAAACACCCCTTCACCCCCAACCCCAGATCAAACATCACACTTAACCACTGGGCTCCTGAGGCACTGCACGGATTATGTTGAAAGTATGTGATGTCTCCAAACGCTGAGACTTTACTCTGGTTGTGTCTTCCTTATTGTTGATACACAGAGGAGTTTTCTTTGTTTCGGGTGCAGCCGGCAATCTAGATTCTCCTCCTTTACTGCTTTCACATTCCCAGACTATGTGTAAGAAAAATCTAATTTGTTCAGATTTGGCAGAAAGAGCAGAAGAGTTGGCAACAGCTTAAGTATTTCCTCTGGTTTTCTATATGTTGAAATGAAATCAGTTTGGCTTTGTGGAATAGAGGAAAATATTAATTGTTGTTTGCGCAGAGGTCAAATCGTATATAACTATATACAGTTATCCTATAAATGGATATTTGAGATTGGCATAAAAGTCCTTTCATCTTTATCTTGAGTACATTAGTTGTAACATGGTCATCCTGGCAAAATAATGTGTGAAATGTTTAGCGGTTTGTTGTAGAGTTTTTTTAGAAAGTTTATTTCATTTTAGCAACATAACAAGGCATACAATTAGAATATATGTTCCAATTTCATACTTATATTTCCTCTTTCCTTGAAGGGAGAATAGTTAGAAAAGTGCATACACGTTTATTTTATTCAAACACACAATAAGCATAGCAATGCATTGTAAATGAGCAATTACAAATATAGAAATTATTTTTGATTATTTAAAACCACTTTGATCATAGGAAAATATCACATTTTTGACATTATCAAAAGCAGGTGTTTTTGTGCTTAAAAAATATGAAGAATACATTAAAAAAGCTTTAAAAATCACGTTACCATCTAGCTTTATGCTAATAGGCTAGCATACACTGTGTTGAGGGAACATACACAAGTTCAACCATCAGCTTAGATAAAAAACTAAACATATTTCTTAAGACCGGCAGACTCAAATACAGCATCATGAGATCTACTTTGAAGATCTCAGGTAAGTTAGGAATGTATCTGCTGCTAATTTACTTTAGCTGCAGGTGGCTAATCATGTATTAGCATGCAGCAAACAATCAACAATGGATACAAATCACAATTTGTCCCAACGTTTCTGTCATAATCTGCCAAAAGGTCACTTTAATAATAAACATAATATTGAAATGGGGACTCTGGCCTTAATGTAAAAATAAAGAAATATAAAAGGACTTAATAAACCACGGTTAGACAAAGACAGCGTTCTCCAGCTCTACTTTTCGCTGCAGTCGGCGCAGAGGATGTCTCCCCCCTTGGCCACGAAGCGCTTGTTGGACAGACTGAGGGAGCACCTCTTACAGTTGAAGCAGTATTCGTGCCAGGAGCTGCCCTCGTAGTTCACCACGTTCACTCCTTTACCAAACCCTGAGAGAGGGGACAGTCAGAGATTAGTACAACCATAGAATATTATTATGCATCTCTGGCAACAAAGGTTTTTCGTTTGGTCTAAAGTACCAATGAACATGATATCTTAGGAAAATATCTTAGGTCATATCTTCAAACGTCTAGTTGGACTAAAGGATTACATTATAAAATGTTGAAGGTCATAGGTCCTCTTAAACACAACATGTATTATGGCCATAATTTAAGATTTTAAAGAATAAAATGATGGCTTTTCGGAAAGACATGGATGTAACCTGAAACATGACTGGTTGTCGGAGGCATACAAGCTGTAATCGTAGTTCATCTATATTTTATTTAACTGAAACATAATCCTCAGTTTCAGTCACCTGTGATGGGGTTTTGGCAGCCGCTGCATTTCTTTGCCACGGAGGTCTTGTAGCAGTCCACACAGAACACCTGGTCCTGGTGGTTGGTGAAACTGGTCCCTGCTAGGGGCTTGGAGCAGGAGCTGCACACGAAACAGTGGCTGTGCCACGGCTGGTCCTGGTAGTTCACTCCTCCAGAGGTTATAGCCTGGAGACGGAGGAAAGAGAAGTGCTACATGTATGAATAGTGAACGTTAATGTTTGTATTTTGTTTTTAAGAGTAATAGTAAAACCTTTTTGCAGCAGACGCAGTGTTTGGCAAACTTCTTGTCATGGCAGGGGCTGCAGTAAACGTCAGTTCCCTTGGAGAGGAAACTTAGCGATCCTATTGGTCGTTTACAGTTGAAACAGGTGAAACACTCATCGTGCCATGAGTTCCCTTTGTACTCCACGCTCTCTGTGCCTGCAGGAGATCACAGAAGAGTGAGTGCTAATGCAGAGAAACAGGTAGTAAGAAAGTACCTTCACTGCAGTAAGAAAAGGGATATCAGTACAGGATTCTTTCCGTTAAAATGTAGTTTTTTTACAGTTTATTAATGGCCAGTGACCCAAAAATTCTCCCACACAGTATTCTGAATTTATCAACGTCTTACCGGGCAGTAAGGCTTTATAGCAGCCGTGGCAGCGTGGCGCGTCCTCTCTGGAGCAGCACTTCCCGCACATGATGCGGTCGTCTTTAGTGCTGAAGGGCTCCTTGGCCAGAGGCTTGTAACACTTAGCACAGCGGAAACACTCCTCATGCCAGTACCGGCCCTTATGGCTGAGCTCCTGATGGAGGAAGGAAGGTTGATGAGATGTTTGTGGAGGGTGAGAAAAGGCAGGGCTGATGTTCACGCATAGAACACCCCAAACTGATAACACACACCTTTGATTCCACAGGGATGGGTCGACGGCACTCGGCGCAGGAGTTGGCGCAGAACTTGGTGTGGCAGCGGATGCACACCGGCCGGCCCTCGTTGCGGACGAACCTCTTCCCCCCGAGGTCCTCCCGACAGTAGAAACAGTTTGAGCTCTCTGCCATCGTCACTCCGGGGGAGACTCACAACTACAATACACCAAGAAGAGAGGGAAGGTCAAATACAGCTTACCATAAAGTCCTCATGAGAAATCAAGTTAGAAATAATGACATTTTATAGCTGTACTTTTTCAAGCTTGATTTCTCAAATTAACCGTTACATCTTTCTCACAACCTAGTAGCCAAATTGAAAAAACGCTACTTAAAAGCACCACAAAGGGGCGCTGTTGGTACACTTATATGGGCTGAAGGGAAAGCAATAGGTTTCCAAAGAATTGATATTAATTGCATGCTAATGAGATGATTTAATTTCAGTCTCTGACACAAGAAATCTGCACCACTGAATATTGGTTTTGTGTAAAAGAACATCCACCAGGTGTACATGTCTGTGATTCTGTGTGTAATTATGTGCAAAGCAGTAACACAAGAGTGTGTATGTACTCTGTGAGATATGGTCCTCCTCATACATATTTGCTCTGCCTTATAATACAAATAAAATGGGCAATAAAGCTCGATAGCTGATTTGAGAGGCAGACATAAAACCAACAACACAAGCTTGAATCCTGCAATCGAATGATCAAATAAAAAATCCTATTTCATGTTTTGCATTTGACAAACATACCTGTAAAAGCAACAGACAAATTGTTAAGTGTATTACAATAACACTTGAGTATTTTCCTTTTTATGCTTTTGACTTTATTTTAATATTAGAGATTATTATTTTTTATTTGATTGTCAGCTCAACCTAAACAAGATTTTACATTCAAATGCTGATTAGGCAATACTGTAAGAGTATATGTAAAACTGTAGCATTTTTGCATAATGAGCTCTTTTGATTCTAAACATTTGTACTCACTTGTAATGCAGTATGTTTGTACGCAGTGCCATTGTTAGTTTTGCTCAAATGAAGGATCTGAATATAAATTGTTCCTAAGTCATTTAATTATAACTCTCCTCAGCATCTTTATGTAACTGATTTCTCACACAAGATAAAAATCAGCGTCCCTAAAATACAACACTCATTAACTTCCTAAACATAGAACCAAAATCACCACGTTGATCACCAAAACAGCTTTGATTGCAGGGTTTGGATTCCAAATTGTAAATAAAACATGATGGCAAAATCACGACGACACAAACACACAGAAACGTGGAGAGAGAGATGGCTGTGTGTGTTCACTCTGTTATTTCCCACATCAAGTTCATGCTGGCTGACCGCAAGGAATTCTCCTAAACTGTGTGTGTGTGTGTGTGTGTGTGTGTGTGTGTGTGTGTGTGTGTGTGTGTGTGTGTGTGTGTGTGTCCGCATTGTGAGGTGTACACATGAAGGAATGCCTGGTATGACAAATGTGGTGAGATCTTGGACGTTGACAACTCCTTGACAGAACCTACATGCGCACACACTTCTTACACGGACCACTCCCTAGCAGACCAAGGAAACCACAAACTATAGCGTTCACCTCCGGGTTGGAGCAGCATGTCGGCTCACATTCAGGAGGAAGTTCTGGTTTTGGCACAGGACCAACGTTACCACAAGTTTAGGCTGCGTTCACCGGCGGTCAAATTACCACGTTTTCTTGTGACTTTTCTTAAACTATCAGCAAAGATCACAGATGGGTGATTCTTATTTAAAGGGGGAAGCTAACAGATAAGAGTTTGAAGATGCTTAATAGTGGTCTTCATCGGTCACAGGTGGAGAGAGGCAGTTGTAGTTCATGTAAAATGATCGATGCGTCAAATATTTGCACTTGAGCTGAGTCTTTTTGTTTATAAATATAGAAAGCGTATATAAAGGCTATACGTTAAAAATAGTTTGGGTTTAAGTGAAGATGTGGGTCGAGTGAAATGAAGAGTCATGACCTTCATGTGTGCACCAGCAGTCTCTCCTTTTTTGGACTCTACCAACTATTATACAACAAACTGTATGTTGTGGCCAACATTCACTGTCTGAGAGCTCTTTTTCCAGTTTTGTAGTATCATTAAAAACAAATGACTGGACATGGATCACTTATGGAAAAAGATAAAAATACAGTAAATCATTTATAATAGGACTAAACCAGACATGCTAGCAAACCAACACACTCTAACCAGGGTCAATAAATGTGTTTTAATTCAACCATTTTAAGGATATATATTTCAAATGTATATGCCAGAATTGTATTCAGTACTTAAACTGTGATACTTAAACTCTCCAACCCAATCAAATAACTTTAACAGATAATATGCAAATAGCATTTTAATTTAGTATATAGCATATAGCAAGAGTCATAACCAGTCAGACTGCTGTTTGACAGAGAAATGTGGCTGAGGTTAAAGGTGCTACTTTTAATAATGTTGATCAAATAACTTCCTTTGTGTTCCTGTCTCCTCAACAGATAATAATACATGTACAAAGTGACCCCATGTGGAGTGGACATACATCTTCCTTTCAGTAACCTGCTAATTCATAACTTATTAAAAGAAAAAACCAGCAGCAGGATTATTTGTTAACTGGGAGAGGCTACTCATACATCTTCTCTAGAGGACAGCGAGACAAAGACAGGTATTTACCTGTTATCTTATATTTCCTGCCTCTCCCTAAACAAACAAGAATTCATGTATAATTGTAGTTCCTTGTCTTTTTAGAAACTGCACTGGCAAACATGGTGGAGATCCTGAATCCACGGCTAGATGAAGCAACATGTAGCTCTAGGGCTGTGGAGCTGGCAATAATAAAGCTTGGCTACCAGCATCGTGAATACCTTATCTGATGAGAGGCTAACAATGGCTGACAGGAAGTGAGCCAGTATCCACAGGTTTGGAGGAAAATAAATCCGGTTTCACTGACGTCAGGCGTCTCTGAGGACACTGTTGCTGCATGTCTTTAATTTGTTTCCCTGCCATAAATATTCTCGCTGTGTCACGGCACAACAGCACATATATTATGTTCTTGTATCCTAGCTGCAAATGCAAAACACAGTTTGATCCCTATGGAAGCAGTTAAGGTGAATTCCGCAGACCTTTATATATATTTCTATCTTCAGAAATGTTCTGCTTTTGGCAATTGGTCCGAGGTTGTATTGTACCTCCCCACTTTATTCCCCCGACTTGATTTGGTGTCACAAAAATTGACGGATGTATATCGTTGAGATCCAAATGTAAGTCAAGTTCGACTGATGGATCGAGTTTGAGCAAGAGAGCCTGGAAGCTAGAGGTTGGGAAGTGGGGCCTGATGTGGGGGACCAGTTAGTATATACAAGTATATTGTCTTTTACAAATTCACTTCACTTAAGGAACTTAAAAAAGGCATTATTTGTGGCGAATACTTTATTATATAGTATGTGTTTGCCTAGAGGTATGCAGTCTGCAGTCACATGATTTAAAAGACTTTAAATACAAAGGGTCATTTAGTTTTGAAATCTTATTACTTCTGCTCTCCACTTCTGTTAAAGTTTCAGACACCTCAACAATTGCAGCAGCATGTGGAGGTCTGTGGTGTAAAAATAAAACAGAGAGGTGACATCATGCCTTGTGAAAAAAAGAGGACACATACACACATTTTGAACACATGGTGCTGAGAAAAAGACAAAGAAGTGAAGTTAAACAGATAGAGCTAGAGACTGTCTGGGGCTAGACAAACTAATATAAAACGGTGTGTATTTATTCGACTGTCTTCTTGTACCCACCATCTGTGTATGTCCATACACGTGTGTGTGAGTTGGCATGAGCTTATCGCTAAAGAATGTAGCGGAAAACTGAGAAACAGGAAGTCTCCATCAGACGGCTAAGGTGGCACAATTCAGCCACACACACACACACACACACACACAATGAGCTCTCCACTGTAGTGGCTAATAACTGTGTTTACATTAACATCTGATTAACGCCACACGTACAATAAACCTTGTTTATTTGACATAACTTCAGTGTGTGCTGCAGGTGTGACCTCTTCTTCTATGCAGACTTGTCCTTTGAAAACTCTTTAATCATTGACCTGTGTGGCAGCCGGTAGAGCATTCCTCCTAATGGGACTTCCTGATGCTCTAAAAATAGATTAAAGGCTGGAATGTACAACATATTCCTCTTAAACATATCTTCATCCTTAGCTGTGTTTATGATTATAAATTCCTCTTTAAATTGTATGCTTTTCCTCTACAATTGTTTGATTTGTAGATGTATGTTTTAAATTAATTAATAAATGTGTTGGTTATTACTGGTCATTGTCTAAATGTCAAGTTGTTGTCGTTGGGAAAGAAAGGACCTTTAAGTGGTGCAAGTCTAAAGTTTTGTGGTTGCTACTTATTGAATGATTGTGTTAAGACATCTTGTTGCTTTAAAGGCTTGTACTTGTAATCTACCCAGGACATGAGCTGTACGCTTTTATCCCAACACATTTGAGGCTGATTCATTTTCTGTCCATTGGCTTATCGATGTTGTAGCTCAAAAGTATATTAACTATTTTGTGCACCTTCAAATTAGCCTAAAACTGATCAAATCATCAGCTGATTAAATAGTATTTTCTTGTTTTTCAGAATGGGCAGCAGGAAGCGGTTAACTAAATTAAGAAGTCTGCAGCGATGTTCCTCTATATTACAATCCATTGTAGGAGACAAGGAGATACATCAACGTCTGAATCAACAAAAGCCTCAAAAGACCAGAATGCATTGCATTACTAAAACCCGTGAGTAAGATAATGCTGCCCTCATTCACAGTTTAACTAGTCTGCCGTGTGTCCATTATAGAGTATATTTCTATATCTGCTACCAGAGACAGAATCCAACCCTTTTCTCTCCCCCTTTCCTGTCTACCTTGAGCTATACTCACATAAAGGCAAAAAATACCAAGATCTATTAATATATCTTAAAATGTGGCTTAAAACTGGATACAATTTGTTTTTATGCTTTTGTTAGACAACCTCAATGCTGACCTTGCCATTACAGACGACCAAATGAAACCGATCATTTCCAGGAAAAAATGATCTGGGTTCGAAACTGGTTAGAAACATTTGGGATAATGAAACAAAATACATTACATAAACTAATCGTTTTCAGACCTTTTTATGCAGAAATGTTACATATTATATATTTTAAAGATCACTGTATCTCCCGATCATGGTCCAACTGCAGAACTGTTGCACTGAGAACATTCCCACCCTGATTCCAGTCATACCATCTCAAAAATAAATATACAATATCAGAATTTGAAACTCTACATCAGTCTACAAAGAAAGATAATGTTTTCTTTGGCTCCGATGGGGCACATTCCAGACGGTGGAATAAAGCCGATACAACAAATCTGAGTCGTGTAGAGCGAGGTCGAAGAAACCCCACATGTCCCAGTACTGCAGGACGGACATGATGGTTTTTACCAGAAGCTGCTGTTAGCTGCCTTTCTAACTTTGTCTGTTCTGTTTCCCTCTCTCTGCATCAGTGACACACTCCTTCTGTTTCTCGTCTCATTCAGTAACTGAGATGTCTTTCAGAACAGAGCAGCTGAGAAACCCTTCAGCAGCAGCAATGTATGACCAATTACCATTTCCGTGAATATCTATGACATTTGATGTGTGCAAGGGAAATCCCCCACATTGGCACCAAATCAGTCCTGTTGGAGCACTACTAAATGTCCAATGTATAACGGGACATTTAAGCCCTCAGTGCTGCCTTAAGGGCTTGTTTGCTTCCAAAATATCCCTTTATAAATCTCCAGCCATTTTGTAACCATTCTCCCAGATTGAAACCTCGACATAAATGACCACACCAAAGCCGTACTTTACGAGAACCATTTATGCCAAACATGACGATTTCTGTCTAAAAATAATATATAAAATATAACCCTCCCTTCAGGGGACCAAACATTAGATCATTTACCCTCAGTTTAACTGTTAGACCACAGGGCTGAATGAGCTCACAGATGGGTGCCAAATTAAGGGAAAAACCAACATAATTAAGTTTCTTAGTAAAGTGTTGGAGTATACAGACAACTATTTTTAAAAGCCTCTTTAACTCAACTAAAGAGATGTAACGTCACTCAAGATTTTACCATATTTGGTGTCTTAGAAAGTGCTGATGACAAGAAACATCGCTAAAAGGACGCCCAACAGCCAAATCGACCTATTAGGCAAATTGAATAAGGTCAGGCGAAGAGAACACAAGAGCCCTGTTTAATATTTGACAGCCAGCCTACACTTTCACACCGCATCTGTATCCCAAAATGCAACATCCTTCCTGATCTTTTTTAATGCTCAGCTGCAACAATACATACAGTTCAGTCTTTCTTTGTTCCTTCTTTTTTTACCATGTACCTTTTAAACTCCCAACTTTTGCTGAATTATCTGGTCTCATTGGTAAATCCAAATGTTCTTCCTGCCAGTTAAGTCTTGGCTACCTTCCCTGTCATCTTTAGAAACCGATATCATACAGACCCTGACAATTTGAAAAATTGTTGCCCCCAATTTACATTTCCTGCCTTAAATTCCTTAGAAATAACAGTTGCAATTCAGGTACTCAGTGAAGACCATAAGGTATCAAATCCTCACAACTTGAGTCCAATATGGAAACGTCTGTGTAAAATAAGTTACATCATTATTTTAAATCATTTTAACAGTTTTTTGTGAGAGTTAGATCATCATGTGCATGAAATATGAAGCTACAATCAGAAGCTAAAGACTGGGAACAATGGGAAACAGCTTGCTTTGCTCTGTAATAAATATAAGATAAGATAACGAAACACTGAAGCTCACTCATTTACATGTTTTATCTTGTTTGCTTACGCCATTGAAAAACCAAAGTGTACAAACTAAAAGTTATGATCCTACCAGTTGCAACAAGACTTCAAGAAGTCACTCCTGCAGGCCAAGAAAACGTGTTTTCACACTTTGTTTATTGGGACGGATTTATCTATTCTAATGAAACGGGTTATAAACGGGTATAAAACGGGTTATAAACGGGTATAACGGGTTAATTGTAAATGAGGTTTGTTGACAAATAAAGAACCTTGAACCTTGAGACAGAGCCTGTGTCTTCCTGCTTACAATATGTATGCTAAGCTAAGCTACCAAACTATTAATTTAAATCTTAAACATATCTAATATGTAGCCATTTAATTGATGTTGCACCTGCCGTCCCCTTTACTCTTAGACATCCTTGATGTCTTTGACGGCACAAGAACATGTTACTAGCTTTGCCTCCTTCCTTTTACATATTATAAAGAAACACAATGCCTTTTCGTCCTTCTATTTCACAACCACTGATTAAAATCAGCAAACCCAAACATATCACAACAGGTTTGAATTGCCACCGGTTAAAGATAACACACTGCCAAGTTTCTAAGTCAGTCAAAATCTATTTCACCATCATGTTGTCAGTTTGTCAGATTATTAAAACTGCAGATATCCATTAAAAACTCTACTAAAAAATGTTTAGTTGACCATTGGGGATCGATAACAAATGTTTTAAAAACATGTCCGAATCCCATTTACATTATATCTTATTAAAGTCACAACAGGCGAAACACAACAGGGAGTTCCTATGACATAAATTCAGACAAATGCATAAAGTTTTACGAGCCAGTGATGTATTTTATGGGACTGAGCTCATGGTAATTTCTTTAACATGCAGGCACCAGCTTTCAATCAGTAAAAACTCCCTATGGCTTTTGTCTGTGAGTGTGTGTGTCTGTGAGTGTGTGAGGCAGCAAAAGGTCAGTCCCACAAATGGTTCTTGGCTTACTTACTGTCTGAGTTAGTTTTTGCGCATGCTGTTCAGAATGACTGTACCTCCAAATCACAGTAGGAATCTGCAACATTTAGTCGCCTATACATTAAAAAAGTTTACTTCAGTTGCAACATCTGTGACATGAGATTTCCTTCTGAAAAGTTAGAGGAACATCTCTCCTTCCTCCTTCAGTCTTGTTTTTTCAATCCAACAGATGCATTCTTTTTGTATATAAATCTATGAATAAGCAGGTGTTTCTTCCTATTTGTAAAGGTTATGTTGCATAATCTGCTCTGTAACTCCCTGCATGAAAGGGAGAAAGAGTTCAGTTGCACATCTGGATCCTGAACTTGCCTCACAAGAGCTTGCAATATAATGATAACTGGTGGAACCAACACTGGAGCCATATGCATCACTTACATGTATATAAACGCACACACATACAGGACAATGAAAATAGCAGTACAGGCATTTTAATTGACCTCTGATGCATTTTTGAGCCTCAGCGGTTCCATCACTGGGTGAAAAAAAGGAGAATTCCTAACTGGAAACAGATTTCAGGAGCAGCCCAGGCTTCCATAAGTCAGCATGTAACTGTAGCTCTCACATACACATGTACAGAGACAGCCAACGCCCCAGACAGACTTTAAGACTTGTTTCCTCTCCGGATATCAAAACGCTGCTTTGCAAGTGTAATGTGTATGAAATGACAAGATGTGAGACAGAGGAAGAGAGTTGCATGCTACTGAGTCCTGACTGTACATTTGTTAGTTGGACATACTGTAAAGGTGATTACAATCAATGGTCACATATTTACAGTGGGCTAATAGAATATATAAGTGAGACTAGTGCAACAGTTTCATCAAGCGTAATAAAACCTGCGCGTGCAAATTATTAAAAACAGTCCTGCATGAAGTTATTTCTGTAAAAACAAGTTTTAAAAAATAAAGTAAACAGACAGTGTACAGTAAAAAAGTAACAGCGGTGCTTATCAGCCAGCTTACCGGGTTCAGGGTGATGACTGCGGGGCTCTGGAAGCAGACAGCGGGACGCTTCAACGAGACCCTCACACGTTTTTAAGTACTGCCATCTGCATCAAGCGCGACACAAGAATCAGCACTCAGACCGGAAATAACAGGTTGTACCTTGAAAATAAAAGAGTAACTACGGTGTTCTAGCGGAGTGAATACATTTTCAAAATAAAGGTTGAGATTATGTTGAAACCAAGCGGCAAACTCTGGGGAACAACAGGTGTTGTGTCACATTATGCCTCCCCGTCATGAAATGCCCCCCTTGTCACGGGAACGCGCATTTCTAAATTACACGTTTACACCTCTAAATGACACGTTTACACCATAGGTTTACACCTTAAAACGATGTTTAAAACGAAAAGTAAACGTTCAGGGTTTTTATTAATGGTAATTTTCAGACTGTGAGTTGTTTAGTGGTAGCTCATAGTCTTGATTCTTCTGGTTTAACTTTTCGCTCCGTATTTGAGGTGTCGAAATTCATTCGTCACTTCCTTTTCAGTTTTTGTTTTTTTAAATCTTTTTTTTATCATTATTGTTACGTCCTGTCTGTATAAACGTGCTTTAAAATGTATTGTTTAATTTTACTTCAAGTAGGGAATGAGTCCTTACCCCAAGTGAAGGAGTTAAAGTATCTCGGGGTCTTGTTCTCGAGTGAGGGAACAATGGAGCGTGAGATGGGCCGGAGAATCGGAGCAGCGGGAGCGGTACTGCAGTCGCTTTACCGCACCGTTGTGACGAAAAGGGAGCTGAGCCAGAAGGCAAAGCTCTCTGTCTACCGGGCCATTTTCGTTCCTACCCTCACCTATGGTCATGAAGGATGGGTCATGACCGAAAGAACGAGATCGCGGATACAAGCGGCCGAGATGGGTTTTATCCGCAGGGTGGCTGGTGTCTCCCTTAGGGATAAGGTGAGAAGTTCGGTCATCAGGGAGGGACTCGGAGTTGAGCCGCTCCTCCTTCGCGTCGAAAGGAGCCAGTTGAGGTGGTTCGGGCACCTAGTTAGGATGCCACCTGGGCGCCTCCCTAGGGAGGTGTTCCAGGCACGTCCAGCTGGGAAGAGACCAAGGGGTAGACCTAGGACCAGGTGGAGGGATTATATCTCTTCGCTGGCCTGGGAGCGCCTTGGGATCCCCCAGTCAGAGCTGGTTGATGTCGCCAGGGAAAATAAAGTTTGGGGCTCTCTGCTGGAACTGCTACCCCCGCGACCCGACCACGGATAAGCGGGAGAAGATGGATGGATGGATGGATGGAATTTTACATAGTTGTCATCTAATAATCAAAATATATGTTTACAAATGTTACATAGTCTTTGTCAGCATATTATTATACGCTATGCATACAAAATAAAAGTGTGACATTCATGAAACTTGCTCTATATATTGGTACCAGTCCTAGAATCATACCCTGAATAATGCTTGAGGGTGGGATTAATAGAAACCCCTTTGGGGGGGGGGGGGGGGGGGGGGGGGCATTTTATGACAGGCCTGTCCATCACAATATGCCCCCCCTTGCTATCTTACAAAATAAAAGTGTGACATTCATGAAACTTGCTCCATGTATTGGTACCAGTCCTAGAACCATACCCTGAAAAATGCTTGAGGGTGGGATTCATAGAAACCTCTTTTGGGGGGGGGGGCATTTTATGACAGGCCTGGCCATCACAATAGTTGCATTGGTTGAAATGATAGTGGACAGTTAATGATGGTTCCTTCGGGGCATTATGTGCATCCAGGGCACAAGTACGGTTGATCCACTGGAGGCCTTTGTACACATTGGTGGTGGTACCACTGCTGACAAATGTCACAGCAAATCTGAGAAAACAATAAATACTTGTCATGTAAGGTATGCATTATGGGATTTTTTTATGATAATAGAATATCTCTAATGTATTTCCCACTAACATTCTAACCATTCCTTCAATTATCGAAATCTTTAAAAAAAAAACATAAATGTTGTGTTATGAGAAAGAAAGAAATGTTCAACAAAAATGTATGGAAAAACAAGCAAAACATTCATCCTTTATCAGTTAATGCTGAATATGCCAAATATATTAGCAATTACCAACGCAAATGTTATGTTGATAAAGTCTGGAAACATATTTCTGCTAATTTTCTTTATTTGTAATGTGCAATAGGAAATTACCCAATGTTCTTCATCCTGCTCCTCCATCCCGCAGTAAAAGCAAAGCCTGCTTAGATCATCTGTTGAGACAAAACGTAATCAATATCTTCAGATAAACCACATTGCAGATTTGGGGTCAAGGTGACCCATTCCAATTTTTGACTAAAAGGTCAATTATATAAGGACACATTTGTTGTGGTCTTTTATTATTTTGTGTGAAGAAAAGGCAAAACACACACAAACACATAGATTTTCTAAATTATTAAATCTGAGCACAGAGGAGCCATCTGCTCCTTCTTTCACTCTCTCCTTACCCTCTGTAGAATGGGAACCTGCACAATGTCATTACAAAACATCCAAAAACTTCTTTCGCACTGTACGCATCAATTTAAGTTTGGTTCTCATGGTTCTTTTGTTGTTCATCACATGTATTAGCTTTACAGCTTTGATTATAATAAGTTCAAGGTCAAAATTAACTGAGGATATCAGTTAAAAGTAATACACATCAACGAGCACATTGAAAGGAGAAAGATGGGGAAATCTCACATCTTAAATAAACCGCAGAATTGAAAGGGTGTGTTAGAGTGTGACGTGTGTAACCTATATGAAATTGCAGTTGAAGATGCCTGCCTGCGATGCTTCATATGTTATCTGTTTGGAGTTGAGATACACAATATACTGTATGTAGTGACTATTTACCCTAATCTATACTTAAGCTACTGTGTTGCTTTTAAAACCCTGATAATGTCCCTGGTCAACAGTACCAATGGTCCAAGCAGTGATACAATACAACAATTTGCATGGCACATTATTAATATACTAGGTTATTGATGCATACTTATGAGATACAATTAATAAAAGTAACTACATGAAGTCATTGACAATGTTGAGAAAAGGTAACAAACCAGATTCTCTGAGGAGAGAAGTAGCAATGTCCAGCCTCAGCTCGTGCACTGCCTTCTGGGAGCTTTCAAACTCAATTGCCTCCCCCAGTAAAATCTTCTCTGCAAACTGAAGAGAACCTTGATTAGTATATGGACTGCATGGTCTATGATTTTACCCTCAAATGGAATACAGACAAATGACCCAACAGATTTAAAGAATGACATGTTGTATATGTGTAGTTTGACACAATTCAATAAATCTTTGATCAAGATGTATAAAAGCAAGTCAAGATATTCAGTCTAATGCTACGGTGGCCCTGAAGTGCAAGACACCACAGCATTTCAGAAAACACTACAGCATTTCACAAAACGCCACAGCATTTCAGAAAACACAACAGCATTTCACAACACACCACAGCATTTCACAAAACGCCACAGAATTTCACAAAACACAACAGCATTTCACAACACACCACAGCATTTCACAAAACGCCACAGCATTTCAGAAACACAACAGCATTTCACAACACACCACAGCATTTCAGAAACACAACAGCATTTCACAACACACCACAGCATTTCAGAAAACACCACAGCAGTTCACATTGGACGGAAAGGGTATTCCTTTTAGGGAAAACACTTCTTGTTTGTGATTGGACAGAGCCAGCCAGAGAAGCACTGCTGTGATTGGTTGTTTTTGCTGCCAGTCAAGAAATGACGCTTCGTGATTGGTCAACACCCGACACGAAATATGTCCCAACACATTAGACGTTAGCACACACTCAGAGCTCACAGCTCCTCATATCTGTTCAGAAACTGGACACAAGTTAAACAAGTACAAACCACAGACTGTCTGTGTCATGGCGAATACAGTCGCTGCTTTATTTATGTCTGTATGACGTTGTTGTGAGTGTGGACGGAGCAGCAACAGGTTAGTTTAGCCTGATGGGTCCGATTCCATTCAGAAAATACGCATTTTAAAAGCTTTTCGCCTGCCGTCTTATCTGCAGACTTGTCAAAGCGTTAATTCATGGTTTTTACTAACCGTTATCAGTATGTAGTTACTTCGGCATCACTTTGAAACGTGTATTACAATTAAATCACGGTCAAATATGTTCATTTTGTTGTAGTTGGTATCTCCCATAGTATTTACATGGAGATACGCCCCGCCCCTCTCCAGCGCCTCTTGTTTGAATGACAGGAGCAAACACAGCTGACAGCCGCGGTGAAACTCGAGCGATTAGAGCGATGCGAATATTGTGTGGTCTACCATAGTATTTACATGGAGATAAGCCCCTTAAAAACCATGAATTAATAAAGCATTCATTCTGTGTTTACTCCTGTCATTCAAACAAGACGCTGGAGAGGGGGCGGGCCGTATCTCCATGTAAATCCTATCGGAATCGGATCGATCAGACTAACTAACCTGTTGCTGTTCCGTCCACACTCACAACAACGTCATACAGACATAAATAAAGCAGCGACTGTATTCGAAATGACAGACAGTCTGTGTTTTGTATATGTTTAACTTTTGTCCAGTTTCTGAACAGATTCTTTCACACACAGTGACGTCACAGCTACCCACAATGCAACGCGCGCCATATATTTTTTTATAAAGACGCCATTTTTCTGGAGGTGCAAAAATCCTGGAGATGCTAATATAAACAGCTAGCTAATGTAGCCAGGCAGAGCGCACTCGTTTTTTTCTTCTGAATTAACGACCGAAGAAATCGCTGCATGTCTTCGGATTACATCTCTGGACTTGAGGGATGTGCTCTAGGTCGTTACCAGCGTAAACTAGAGCTGTGTGGGTTGTTGGATGTACAATGTATGGAATTACGACCCTCAAAAGTGGCCTTCGGTCGATTTTGGCAGCATCTACGTCTATCTTCTAGAAACACCAGGTGAATACCTCACTTGTCACAATAATATTATCATGCCAATGCATATATGTGGTATTTTAGAGTTGACTATATTGATTAAGGCAATCGACTGTGATATTCTGTATGCACCTCGTGTGAAATGGTTGATACCGGAAGTACGGTGTCGCCCTCGGCCCAAAACCCGTATGTGTGTGTGAAAGAATATGAGGAGCTGTGAGCTCTGAGTGTGTGCTAACAGCTAACGGCTCGGCTGATGTGTTGGGCCAATCACGCAGCGTCATTTCTTGACTGGCAGCAAAAACAACCAATCACAGCAGTGCTTCTATGGCTGGCTCTGTCCAATCACAAACAAGAAGTGTTCTCCCTAAGGAATACCCTTTCCGTCCAATGTGAAATGCTGTGGTGTTTTCTGAAATGCTGTGGTGTCTTGCACTTCAGGGCCACCGTAAATTGCTACTGAATTTGAGTTTGAGAGTAATGTTTGGCTAAATGCATTTCACACTCACTTTTAAGGCCAGGACACCACAGGATGTGCTGTCTTGTTGGCGATTATGGGGGAGGGTGCTGCATGTCCACCTTGACACCTTGCAGCCTTTCATCCTCATAAAGGCTCTACAGTATGTAGATAGTACATGTGTCAAGATGCAGCACATCATTGTCAAAAAACTCATACAACACTGGAACTAGTACACTGTATCAAATATACCTTGTAGACTGTAGGCACACCCTCATTTTGCCTTTCCCTTCTCCAAATGGATCCAAGAAGAGGGTTTTCTTCTCATGGGGGTACATTACCTTTTATTATTCACATGGAAACACAACATGCATTAGGCAGGAACATACATTACGCAGGTACGATGTAGGGTATTGTTTAGATGTTATCAATAATAAGTGACAGCATGTATGTGTGGCCCGGTTATCTTGCAAATTACTAATTATATATGGTGTATACAGCACTATAGATACAGATTGGAGCTTAAAATATGCTCCTATTCTCACCACCAACATCCAGTGATGGTTCTCGTTCACAATTCCCACGATGACTGTGTGCCATTGGATCAACCTGAGAGTAGTTGCAAAAGTATTACATTCCTGTTGAAAAATGCACATTTGCAACATTTACAAATGCAAAGTCATTCCAATCATGTACATACCCGGATTCTTCCAAATTTGTGTTTCCAGATGGCGGTCATAGCGTATACGCTGTCAATAACAGCTGCTTGACCGTCATTGCGCTGGTTGAATTTTCTTACAATGAGTGTAGGCATTGATCACCTTTGAGAAAAATGATCACAATGTATTAAAAAGAGGCATGTTTACTGTAATACTATCAACTACATTGTTGTAACGTCACTGAATTAATAAATGGAGCAAGTTTCATGAATGTCAAACTTTTATTTTGTAAGATAGCAAGGGGGGGCATATTGTGATGGCCAGGCCTGTCATAAAATGCCCCCCCCCCAAAAGAGGTTTCTATGAATCCCACCCTCAAGCATTTTTCAGGGTATGGTTCTAGGACTGGTACGAATACATGGAGCAAGTTTCATGAATGTGACACTTTTATTTTGTAAGATAGCAAGGGGGGGCATATTGTGATGGCCAGGCCTGTCATAAAATGCCCCCGCCCCCCCCCAAAAAAGAGGTTTCTATGAATCCCACCCTCAAGCATTTTTCAGGGTATGGTTCTAGGACTGGTACCAATACATGGAGCAAGTTTCATGAATGTCACACTTTTATTTTGTAAGATAGCAAGGGAGGGCATATTGTGATGGACAGGCCTGTCATAAAATGCCCCCCCCCCCCCAAAAGGGGTTTCTATTAATCCCACCCTCAAGCATTTTTCAGGGTATGGTTCTAGGACTGGTACCAATAAATTGAGCAAGTTTCATGAATGTCACACTTTTATTTTTGTACGCATAGCGTATATAATAATATGCTGACAAAGACTATGTAACATTTGTAAACATATATTTTGATTATTAGATGACAACTATGTAAAATTAAACAATACATTTTAAAGCACGTTTATAGAGACAGGACGTAACAATAATGATAAAAAAAAGATTTAAAAAAACAAAAATTGAAAAGGAAGTGACGAATGAATTGACACCTCAAATACGGAGCGAAAAGTTAAACCAGAAGAATCAAGACTATGAGCTACCACTAAACAACTCACAGTCTGAAAATTACCATTAATAAAAACCCTGAACGTTTACTTTTCGTTTTAAACATCGTTTTAAGGTGTAAACCTATGGTGTAAACGTGTCATTTAGAGGTGTAAACGTGTCATTTAGAAATGCGCGTTCCCGTGACAAGGGGGGCATTTCATGACGGGGAGGCATAATGTGACCATAGACTGTATATATAAATGGATGTAGGGTCCGTGACGTCACCCATAGGATTCTGCAGAGTTGCCGTGAAGCCCTTAGTAGGCGGAGTCGGCCACTAACGGCTCAACAGTGACGTTAGAGTTCAACTCCCGCCTTCTCCAAATAAGGGCAAAGAGGCGGAGCCGAGGCCACCGAGCTGAAAGTTCCAGAGCTAGCTGAAGCTACCAAGCTAAGCTAACATTTACGTTTCTAAGGTAAGCGGACATGAAACTATAAATAATAATCTAAGTTATTGAGTTTTTAGCATAATACTTCAGAATCTTAAAACCCCTTAACGTTTGTATGCAATTGTGCTAAATTCAACACTGGAATCAAGCAAATATTAATATGTTTACATGACATTAGTTATTTATGTTTTGATATCACTTAACTATACGTTTAATACATTTAAGTCAAGCTAAGGTACATGTGATGGTAGCTAGTTAGTGCTCTTACCTGTGAGGCCTCCTCCAAACAGCATAATAACCAGACTATATCATTAAAACTAAGTACCAGTTCTAGATCATTGACTTTAGACAAACAATTCAAAAGATAAAATGTATTTAAAGACCAATCTTTATTTGAATTTGCCTCTTAACCTGAGATATTAGTTATACAGTAATAGTATTGACAATCTAAAAAAACTGAGCAACTCAACTTTATGTTTCTTATTGTCTAAAGCATTTATTATTTTCATTTCCCCCCTCTCATATTCAGTGTGGACGGATTGAGACAGCATGGTGTCCAGAGAGCAGGAGAGACTTCAGGGAGAAACCTCCGTGTGATGGACGTCCTGTCTGTTGGTTTGGAGAGGACTGAGGGTCTTTCCTCAGCGAGGAGGACTGAGGGTCTTTCCTCTGCGAGGAGGACCAGGGCTGATGGAGGAGCCCATGCTGGGCAAAGCTGATACCAACTGCACAGGCCTAGTCTGTCACTTTATTTGACTAAATGTGTTTACTTATACATTTAATAGGTTTACACCTTCTGTCCATATGTGCTTTTGGTTCACATTTCAATAATTTGTATTTGTATTTGCACTCCTTTTGTCCATTATTCTTACTGAAAATGTTAGATTACACATTCACATCTGACTGAAGATTGGCCCCATTTATTTATGACGTTGCAAAACAAGGTACATGTTGTGAAGCTCATAAAGTGAGGCAAATATAAATAATCAGCTGATGGAGTGTAGATGTGGAAATAGCTGCATTCGATCAGCTGACTGTTTTTACAATAAAAGTAGTTTCTTAGTGAATGTCCTGTACTGGTCTTGAAATCTCATAACATCAGCTTTTAATGTTCCTCTTGGATGTTCTTCTTGACCCTCAGAGAAGGAGAACATGTCGTGTCTTTCAGGCATGTCCTTTCCTAACAAAAATGACAGGAAACATAAAACATATTATTGCAGAACAAGTGTGTTATTTATGAAAGCAGTGTGCTTGTGTGTTTAGGGGCTGTAGATATAATTATTTTGTAATTGTAATGTTGTTTTTTTATTTCAACAATGAGCTACAAAGACAATCAGATTATGAATTAACAGTATGAAGTTCATCAACATTGAAATATATGTTATTATCAAAATAATATTTAACTGTTATCAAAACGTAGTGCAACTGTAGAAGCTTGCTCTGTTGTCTCACTGAAAGAATCACTTTTACCATGTTTTTTTCAGACAATATTGAGAGATAAATAGTAGCAGTTCTCACTATGTGTTAAATAGCTTTGCCTTCAATACATTAAATTAGAAAGCTGACAAAAGTCATATTGCTAATATCTAAATGTAACTTTTTGCATGGAAAAAACCCTCAACTTCACTGATGTGTAGGTGATCTAGTATTGTTTAATGGAATGTATATCAGTGTATTCAAGTCAATACTTCATTCATTTAAACCAATATCTTTCTTGATTCTTTGTACAGTATGAAAAAAGAGTCTTTGTACCTGTGCTGAAGTTCACTGCTGTGAGGAGTCCAGTTCTGTCTCTCACTCTCTGGTCCAGCCTGTCTGCATCACCTGGACACCTTAAACAAACAGATATATATGTAAAGTACCATGTGTACAAACAATATAACTGATTCTCTTCTGTTGAACATGTTGGATTGTGTATTGTCCGAGTCAGGGTTCTTTTTATTTTACTGTAACTTTGGAAGTTGTGTTACCAATGCTTACTGTTTATTTGATACCCATTTGGTAATACAATTAATAAAAACAACAAGGTTTGGGTTCGTTCTTCAGATGACTGTGACGTTAACGTGTAAGCTCGATAATGAACTCCAGCTCAACCAACCATATTGTAATATCTAAGTAATCATCTTGAAATATGACATTAATAATTGTAATATACACACATCTTATTGTGAGGTTGATTTCACATACACTACTTCGACATTAGCTTGTCTACATACTTGAGCATAGCCAATTTAAATTAACCTTAGATGCATACAGTTCTACCTATATAATAAAATATCTCTAAGTTACAAGGATGACCTTATTTTATCAACCTCAAACAGAAGCCGTTTGTTCAACAGTATTATCCCACTTAACACTTGTCTATTTAGTTTACCTTTATATATACAGTCTATGATTTTAACTTGGAGGCTACGATTACAATCGTTAGCACCGATGTAGCTACCACTAGCCACTAACTAACCCAAGCCTTACCATTCATTACGTAGCCGATTAAAATCATTAACACATAAATAAAGCACTCGAATTTCACTTACCGCATTCATGCACCGTCTGTTTTAACCGCAGAGCGAGTCACAATAGTCCGATATATAAGCATGAAGAACAAACAACCACGGCCGGCTACAAGTTGTGTTTGCTGGATGAGCTGAGCAGGCAGAGTCCCTGTAGCTAGCTTCACGGAGCAGCTAGCAGAGAGACAAAAAGCTAACAGCGGCAGGCACTTGACAGAGCCGTCACTCAATGTGACCACGCCCTAATGTATGCACAAACTTTAAGACCTAATATAAATAAAAGGGTCGCGTTAGAAAACAATTCACTCACAGATCCATAATTATGAAGGTGGAATCTAACTATATCGCTAATAAAATGTATGGAGCCAGGGGTAGAAACATGTTTTTTTCTGCTGTAAAATTGGGCATTTTAACATGGGGGTCTATGGAAATTGCTCCTTTCTGCAGCCATCGCCTATCGGCCAATATATGAACTGCAGTGTGTGGCACTTCCGTATTGGCTTCCCGGCTCTACCCCACAGTTTGCCGCTTGAATGTGACACAACACCTGGACGCCAATACGGAAGTGCCACACACTGCAGTTCATACATGGGCCGCTAGGGACAGGCTGCAGAAAGGAGCAATTTCCATAGACCCCCATGTTAAAATGCCCAACTTTACAGCAGAAAAAAACATGTTTCTACCCATGGATGCAATAAATATTATTATCGATATAGTTAGATTCCACCTTCATGATTATGAATTTGTGAGTGAATTGTTTTCTAACACGACCCTTTTATTTATATTAGGTCTTAAAGTTTTTGCATAAATTAGGGCGTGGTCACTTTGATGGACACGTACATGCCTCACTGTCAGCTAACAGCAACTTGTCCACTCTGCTAGGCTACAACCATAGAGGCTACAACGTTAGTTAGTCATAGTACTGTACTTGACCCTTTAGCTTTAGCCGTGTTCGTGGTGATTGTGCCTTTTAGGGAATATTGTTACAAATACCAGACAATTAAAATGTCGTGTTGTGCGGTTGAATGTACTAACAGAACTTCCAAGAAGTCTAAAATGATAATATTATACATGTTAACCCCGTTCGCAGGTGTTTGTGTGCTTGGTAGCTTAGCTTGTTACTTATTAGCCAGCTAAGGACGTAACCCTTTATGCATACATACATTTTAGTTTATGATTCAGCCTTGGGTAAGACTTTTATAGTCTATGGCTATGACGCCCATAATGCTAAACGGGAGCAAATGTTAATAGGGGACCCAATTATCCCAGTGGTGGCCGCCGGAGCTAACGGAGCCGCAGGGGGCTAGCTCCAGCCGGCGTCCCGGAGCTAGCCCACTGCGGCTCCGTTAGGTCCGGGCGGTGGAGTCCGTCTTTTCTCAACGTGTGAATGACAAGCATTAAGAATAACAAAATATAGCTAATTCTCTTGCAGATTGTCTCATTTTATTATGAATGTAACGTTTATATAGGGGAACTATACGGTTAGCAGTAACTTGGTATGCATGTATTTCATGTTAGCTTAGCTTCTTAGCCTGAGCTAGCTCTGTTTACTTCCAGTTCGGAGGCAGCAGGTCCCGCCTCTTTGCTCTTATTTGGAGCAGGCGGGATTAGACTCTGACGTCACAGTCGAGCCGTTAGTGGCCGACACCGCCTACTAAGGGCTTCACGGCAACTCTGCAGAATCCTATGGGTGACGTCACGGACACTACGTCCATTTATATATACAGTCTATGGTTGACACATATTTAATGAATTTGTGCCCAAAGACTTTATTTAGCATGATAAGCAAAAATGCAAAAACCTGTGTTCCGAATGGCCATGACTGTAATATATAAGGGTTATAAGGGATTAATATGGACATATGGGATAATTTGGTGCGTTGAATCTTTGACAACAATATTCAAGTATTAGCTATTAACGCATGACCTTTATTAAATTTCCTTTAATATCATTATTATTATTTGTCAATATTATTTTTCAGTTATTACAATTAATGATATTTTATTAATGAACAACCATCACAAGTCATTTCAGTTTATGAATACAAAATGTTGGAAATGCGATTGACCTTTTATCAATCGGTGGTAAAAGTCAGGTTATAAGGAACATCCATACGTCTGCCATACGTTTTTTTTTTCCTTCTAAACTGCATATCTGAGCATATCTTTGAAATGTAGCTTATTAGTTTATTACAGATACTTGATTATGGTCCTTGAAATCTCTAATACAGCAACTTTCTCATAATGCTATATCTAGTCTTTGGGCACATGGGAATATGTCCACGGTCTAAATATTACATTTTAAGAAATGTGGTTTAAACGTAAAAAAAAACTCAAAGCAGGCACCGATGCATAATCGTTTTTCAGCATAACTGAAATAAAGTAGACGAGCGGAGAGTCTTTGACCTTGGAAAAACAATATTAACTTGATGTCCACTTGCTAAACTTTTCCTGTACTATAAATGTATCTTAGTCTTCATCAGCGGATGGGGTTTGATCAATTGTCTCTTCAGCTTAACTAGTCAAAGAAGACAATTGTACTTGAGTATCAATATAAAGAGTCATTCTGAAAAAATCTTTGAAGAGATTAAACTAATACAACTGAGATTAACTCAACTTTAGGTAGCTCAATGACATTGAACAATACAAGTCATTGCATAATTTGAACAAGCAAAGACATGTCATTTTCAACATTTTTTTTATTTTCTAGTACACTTGCAAGATGTCTGACTGCGACGATGTTAAAACTTCAGGACCACACAGGGAACAATATAATATATCTGTGATTGTTTTCCCCTCATGATGAGTTCAAATTTTAAAACATTCACATATTGAACTTTTGCAGGTGTACTTTTCACAAATACAATTGTCAGTAACACTTTCTACAAACAGTAGAAACATAGACATGTTCAGATTTTCAGGTGTAGTTGTTATTTTATGATTATAGACGTTT
This sequence comes from Gymnodraco acuticeps, assembly GCF_902827175.1. NCBI lineage: Eukaryota > Metazoa > Chordata > Actinopteri > Perciformes > Bathydraconidae > Gymnodraco > Gymnodraco acuticeps. The sequence goes on from NW_022992250.1 coordinate 5,028,796, forward strand.
CTTCAAAATTCCCATATAAACATATGTTTTTGTTATGGTTTAATTACAGTACAACAAAAGGAAAATCAAAAGGTACCTTGCTGAAAGGAACAAATGGTGAGTTCGCTTGTCCTTATCTCTCAAACCCCAGAACAACGCTTACAGATCAAAAAGACAACTCGTGCAGCTTGACAGTTACAAGCATTTGAACATTTGAAAATGGGATTTTTAGCAGGAATACATTTCTACTTCAATCATAGAAATCACCAAACAGCAAACAAAACAAACAAGGAGATGCCTCAGTGCAAGTTATCTCACACTGAGGTGGGAACATATGATAGGATATCAGTTGCCAAACAAGGAGTGAAAAGACTGAACACCAATATGAGTGTTCTTATCTTTTCCTAGACCTTCTACAAAATAAAAATAGGTCACCAGGTTCTTGTTGCATTGAAATTCAGCCCCCAATAGTGTCATTCTCAAATGCCACATAAAGTATACTTTACAAAAAGTGATTCCGTCTGAGAAAATATTAGTGATACTTGTTTCCCGTTAACAAAGTACAATGTTTTTGTTTGCACTCTTTTGTGATCGCCACCCTAGAGGCCTGGCCTAATTATACTGGGAATATAATATTAAGCATTAGTCATAGTTTTTTTGTGTCATATAAAAAACAAGAAAGATAATCTTACTGCACATTAGTAAATCAAAATATGTACAAATCTACATTATGTAATAGAATTCCAGAATAGGCACTTTAAGTCAAAACAGTTCAGCCAGCCCTCAAAGTCATCAAGACACGGCAGTTACTTTTTCTAAGAAAGATTAAACCAGACATAACCCAGAAACAGACAAAAGCCCTAAAACCAGCGTCAGTAGATTTGGACAATTTCATTCTGACATCAGCCCCACACACACTTAAAATATGCACACAGGGAAGCTCTAGTTTCCAAATATAAAGTAAAATATCTGCTACAGCGCAGGAAGGAGATATAATAACATGCACACTTGGTAAAGATCAAACTCTTCAAATGATGATCCACCAGCCTCAAGACTTATCTACCGTACAATTATGTAGTGTTTTGTTCCGAAAATGTGCATGATAACAGCCTTTCACCACAAGCAGCCCTATGTTCAAACGGGGCAAGATAATCATTAATGTCACCCCGAAAACAATAAATAAACAATAAATAAACAAAAGAAATCGTTAAATAAATAACTCTTTTTTTTTTTTATTAGAAATAAATACATGAATAAGGGAAAAGACTGATTCGGCAGTGCTAAAATTTAAGTTCGATTTTATGGCTTGGCTGAATTATATCTACTTTCAATCTTTTAGAACATATTTGTTCATTTTAAAATCTCTTTAAAAAACATCTAATACTGCTTCCACCACAGATGCCAATGTCTTAGTCTACTTGTTCTTAACCCTTCTCCACCTGGGACCTTTGAGCAGGAGGAAAACACACTAGATAAATGTACAGTCTGTGGATGGATGGATAATATTAATAATGTGGCTGCAGTGTAAAATGCTCATTATTGGTACCAGAGTAACGTTTTAGAGTTCTGTACACTAAATGATGCTGGCGGTCATCGTCACAATACTTGAAGGGAAGCTAAACAAATACAGGTCCTGTAGTCAGGAGCAACTTCACCACAGAGAGAAGGGTAAACTGCATATTAAAGTCCCTCCATAAAGCCGGAGGGACTTTAATGGATTATAGAAATAGCACTTGCATGAGCCAACACTACAGCCCCATTTTTTAAGCTTTCCTTAATGCAAGCCAAATGTGCGTCCCGCATTATTTTAAGTAACCCTTAGGTTTGAGGTGCACTTGATTGACAGTACCTTACCTCGACAGAGTACGCTCACTTTCAAGATTACAGAAATCCACCTAAATAGCAAGTTGAATAAAGCGCACTTCATGTTTGTCACAAAGCTGAGCCTATTTTAAATCCACGTTAGAGAGGTGGTCCCATCAATATGGTGACTTTTATGTGACTCATACTCTAAAACAAATCATTTCCTTTTAAATTCAAATTAGAAGATTTGTGATTTTTTTTTTGTAATGCTTAAAACAACAAACTGCATCCTGACAGTGTACGCTTTCTTACAGTCTGTGCCTGCGAAGCTCGGAGCGTGGCGGTGAAGGCGGGGGGGGCAGGGTGAAGGTGGTCGGGGGCTCCACTGGGTCGTCCATGGGCAGGACCAGGCGGGTGCCCCTGATCGCCACTTCATGTTCCGCTGAGCCCAGCTTGTGCTCCAGACCCTCAGCCCACCGGCCCCCCCTGCTGGTGGTGCGGGACCCAGAAGCGTCCGTGCTGACTGTGACGTCGGCGTAAATGGAGCTGACACTTGAGTCATTCAGGATGAAGTCCGAGTCATCCTCGTGGAGCCGGTACTCGTTCTGGTGAGTGAACAATGGGAAAACGTGGGAGGGTAAGACATTAAGCAGAATGAAAAGACAAAGACTGTAGAATACCATCACAGGACAAGAAAAGGAGAGAAGTGGAAAAACTGCTTCTTTAAAGAAAAGCAAAATCTGAATAGTCACAGACTGGGAGCCCCTTCCACCAAATATCAACACCCAAGTTTATGACGTCAAAAGACTCCTAATAAGATCTTTAGATACATAAACTAGCTTGATTTATTGATTTTCAAATGTATTGTTCTATAACATGTAAAAAAAAAATTAAAAAAAAAAAATCGTATTTCTTTGACCAAATACCTCCATAATTCGACAATAATTTCCCATCGGGAGCATCTGCGAAATATCAACACATTATGTTATGTTAACAGTATTAACATAACATTTCTAGATTATTAGTATGTGGATATATAACTACTGTGGTGTAAAGGCAACAATTGCATCATTGACACTTACTGTATGGCAAATTCCATTATCTCAAATCTCAGAAATACAAAGTCTTATATCACCGTATTGATATATTACCCTGCCCTATTTCAGATGTTCAAAAAATGACTGATTGGGTTCTGTAAAACAATATGCTGAGTGTCCAAACCTCATAGGCCTGCGGGCTGGTGAGGCATCGGGCCAGCGGTCCACAACAAGCAGGCAGCGTGGAAGAGAGGGGGGGGCCGCTGTGGGTCAGGAGGGGCTTTAGGTAGCTGGAGAACAAGCGGTCAAGGACTATTTACAGTTTTAAAGTTTCATTATTAAAATGAATTTGGTCAACTCGCAGAACATTATCTATAAAAGGAAGTTATATAGCTTACAGCTTGTAAAGAACGCCCTCTGGTGTTTAAAGCTGAATGTAGTTTCCACTCTACTGAAAACAGGATCTTTTATACATTATACACGTATGATCCATGGCTCAAAGGATACTTGTGGTCGAAGTTATACCAGATCCTGAAGGGCCAGGCACTCTCATGTTTGGTGCTCCGTTGTGTCCCATCCAACACCGCTGAGATCTGTTTAGCAAAATATTGAATTAGTGGCAATTTCACTTGGGATAACAACTTAATGCGACCAAAACATTTAAACATACAAAAAGGAGTATCATGCCGTCTGTGCTCATCACTTACAGAGTTGTCTTGATCAGAGTCCACACCCACCCTGAAAGAGAAAACATTGTGGCATTGACTTTTGCTGAAAAACATTTGATAGCGGGACGAGAGAGAAACAAATGCACAGCCTTACGGTATGCTCATGAGGGACAGCATGGGCGTGGTGCCCCCCCCACAGATCCACACAGTGAAGAAGACAATCAGCAGGGTGGTAGAAAACATCATCTGGCGGGCGTACGTCGCTGTGTCTCGGATTGAAAGAGCAAAGGTCATTGCACCACGCAGACCTGATGGAGATAAGATAACAAGACCCCGTGAGAGTGAGTAACAGTGTGAGTTTCACCAAAAGACACCGTGGGAGACACCTTGAGTGGGTTTTGTCATTCATTTTAGAAAAGCCAGAAAATATGTGTATTAATGTGGCTGTTCTTGGGTTCTTCTTTTCCTAACCACTGCACATTTGTTGAGCTCATCCTCCACAGTATGCTGATTCAGGGTTGTTTATCTACCCATCCGGGCTGGTGGTGTCCAAACAACTATGTGCAGAGACATGGAGGCGATGTTCTAATTTTAGCCAGTTTTAACTGTCAATATCAACCTACGGCTGTTATTCATAACTACTGTATCTAGGGTAAGCAGTGTATTCATTTTTCGAGCAAGCCTGAGGAACTTTAAATGACTCATTGGAGAGCTGGGAATTGACAACAGAGACTTAAGTCCGTACCTGCAAACATCATGACATGCTGGAAGTTGGATTTAATCTTGTTCTTGCGGCCCAGGTTGAGCAGGAAGGACAAAGGGTAGATGTTTGCCGCCCTGCCCAAAAACACAGCAAACTACACGACACAGGAAGGTCAAGGACACAACAAACTGAGATGGAAAATACTCGTGGGTAGATGACATTACAGAAATTCTATGTCAGCAATGACTAATCTTTCTTTTAAATGTTGCTGCTATCCGTGGGCTTCCTAAAACACTTAATTATTTCAGCAGTGGTAGCAATAGTTTTGGCAGCCAAAGAGTGGTTATATGCAACACGTATTTGGCTAAATAACCAATCATCTGAGGACAGCAGTAACAATATTCAGAGTAAAGGATACAAAGGCTCCGATGATGAACATAGGGTTAAAGACGTGTGACTGGAAGGAGAAGAGAGTCAGGCCCATGTAGGAGAAGATGAAGTTCTCTGCCAGGAAGTTCAGCAGCTCAAACAACTGATGGGGAAGAGACAAGCAAACATTTTAACAATGTAAAAAGAACATTACATTCATGTCATTTTGGATGTAATGGAAAGTGACTGAGAAAATGTGTAACATATGGAGTTACTACGTTACATGGGTGATTATCCTAATTCTAAGACTTAAAAACAGAAGTAACTAGTATTCAGGTAGGATCTAAATAAATTGAGTGAAAGTGACCAAAGACATGTGGTTGTGCATCACCTGTTTGGTCCTGTCCTGAGAGTCGGGGGAGAGATTGTTGAAGGTGTAGTGAGCCTGAGTGATCCCACAGAACAGCACAGCCACTACGCCTGATGAACAGCAGACATAGAGTGGTCTCACTTCAGTATCAATCCAACACATTGAATTATACTTATACCAGAGGACAAGAATTAAAAACCATCATTCATTTCAGGATTTGTGGCAAAATGAGTTTCTAAGAACATTAAAATACATCTGACGGAAGTTGCTATGGTCAAATGTAATGGACGTTTTTTTTAAAGATTGAAGCTAAACTGTAATGTAAAAAGGGGTGCAGTCTACGTCCTTGGATAATATCAGTGGTTAAAAAGACTGTTAAAGACTCGCACTGTGATAAAACAACATAACCCTATCTTTTGACATCATGTGGCTTGAGGGTGTGTATCAGTTTGTTTGATGATTTTATTTCAGCAAGTGTGAATGATTCATCCTTCAATACATTGTCAATCATGGCTTCATTGTTTTAATGTGACAGTTGGAACTCCTAAGATAATAAACAAATGTTTCAGGCTTATGCATACTGGATTATGCGTAGTGTACAAACTGTGAAGTCCACTGAGACAAATGTAACATTTGTGATATTGGGCTATATAAATAAACATTGATTGATTGATTGATTGATTGATGAAAAGGTCACTTTCAATATGTGATAGAGATTCATTTTTGACTAAATTAAGACTGAAACTTAGTCCACGACTTATGATCAAAATGAGAAGCAGTGTATATTGCATGTGTGCTGCTGTGTGCTGGTGTACCTGTGAACCCGCAGGCCTCAGCCAATAGGAAGGTGCTCCACGACATAAGGAAGAAGAGCGCCGTCTCCAGCAAGGGGAAGTCCCGCAGCTTAGTGAACTTGGTCACGTGAGCAAACCTTAAAGTCAAGGAGCAAAACATGAGGGGGCCCTGCTGTATATAAATGGAAACAAGGTAATAAAGATATTGTTTGAATAAACCTTTTTATCCGAACGTGCAAGTACACAATTTAGGCTACTGATATAGGGACTGACACTAAAACATTTCTGGTTCCAAGTTGATTAAAACTTGAAGCTGATCAGCAGGAACTTAATGAGTTACAATGAAACTCTTTATCCCTGTAGTGCAGTGCTACTCAAAGTGTGGTCCGCGGACCACTGGTGGTCCGTGAGCGCCCCCTAGTGGTCCGTGAGTATATTGGTAACATTTCACATTTTAAATATGTATTTATTTAAGTTTTTCGCACTCTCGCGGGAATATAGCCGCAATGGAATGAGCTTAAGTTTCACTTTCGATTGCATGATATAGCCCAGATAAACACCTTCATCACACATCTTGCCACTTGTTTGTATCATTATCAGGCGATTTGTAAAAAACGATGTGTTTTTGGATATTTGTGGAGTTAGGTGGTCCGCGAGTGTTTTTTTTATTGGTTAAGTGGTCCTTGCAGTGGCGGCTGGTGTAAAATATTTTTGGTGGGGCTTTTGATATAGTGAGTAAAAAAAGAAATGGGAGAAATGACCCCTTAAATGAGGACTTCTGGTGATGTAATGGCGCGTTTCCAGTGCAGCGCGGAGCTCGCTTTAATGCTGCGTTCAGACCGGACGCGATGCGAATATTCGCTTCGCTCTAAACGCTCCTATCGCATCGCTCGAGTTTCACCGCGGCTGCCAGCTGTGTTTACTCGCATCATTCAAACAAGACGCGCTGGCTCGGGAGCTACAACTACAACAAAATGAACATATTTTACCGTGATTAAATTGTAATACACGTTTCTAAATGATGCCGACGTAACAACATACTGATACCGGTTAGTAAAAACCATGAATTAATGCTTTGACAAGTCTGCAGACAGACGGCAGGCGAAAAACCTTTTAGAATGCTTGTTTTCTGAATGGAGCTTGGCTAAGCTAACGTTATATATGTTCCGACCGTCCACACTCACAACAACGGCCTATACAGACATAAATAAACCAGCGACTGTATTCTCCATGACACAGACAGTCTGTGGTTTCTACTTGTTTAACTTTTGTCTAGTTTCTGAACAGATCGTATCTCTCCCCGGCTGTTTGAAGAGCAAGCATGGGAAACAAAAGATAGCAGGCTTGTTTGAGACAAGCCAGACCTGCGCAGTTGCGATCAACGTCTTGCTAGTGCGTTGCATGATGGTTAGTCATGTTGTCCGACTTGCTCTGGAGGCCCGCCCACATGAGACTTTGAAATTTCGCGGGACAAAGACGCCCGCAGCCTTGAGAGCGAGGCGAGGCGAGTTGGCGCAGTTGCTCTCCACGGGCTGCGGAAGCGAAATGCTTGATGGGAAACGACTCGCTGGTATCTCGAGCTGAGCGCTCATTGGTGGTTTTTACCACGTGCTGGTGATGAAACTCTCCAATTGGCTGGCAAAATGTTGTTGTTGTTGTTGTTTTGTGTCAGTTTTACGTCGCCACTTCCATTCACATTTTTCATCATTGTTCCACAATATTTATCATCATGAAATGAATATCTATATATTTTATACTATACTTGCACTGCTTACCGTTTTCATACTTTATATATCTTAGCATATTCATACACACTGTTCATACTGCTCTCAGGCTGCTGTGTATATCTAGTGTATTCATAGCCCTCACTGTTTATTCATCATTCAATTCATTCTATATGTTATTCTGTAGATTGTGTACATTACTTTTCACTTTACTGCTTGTTGCACCTGGTTAGAAGCTAAAGTGCATTTCGTTGTCTCAGTACCTGTAATATGTGCAATAACAATAAAGTTGAATCTAATCTGGAGCAGGAACAAATGTATTTACTTAGTACATATCTGACATTAACGATTAAACACATGTGTGCATTCTTTATAAATGCAAACCGAGTCAAGCAGACTCCGGAGGTGGCGGTATGCACCTTAAAGTTGTTTGCAATCCGCCAAAAAACCGAGAGAAGAAGAAGAAGACGAAGCCGACTCCGAGCATGGACTCCGAGCTGTCCGACTTCAGGCGAGCTTTTTGAGACCTCCCCCGGCTGCGATCGGCTATTCTCGTCTACTTTCGAGGCGAGCCGCAACGCGTCTCAAACAAGCCTAATATTTACCTGTTTGCATCGTTTGCATCCAGCTAGCCTCGTTGATACGTTTTGTCTTTTTCACGAGCTTACTGTGATATATACAAATCGGGTTGGTCCGGTCCAAGGTCTTTAAGTATCAATTTATCTCCCAAACTTCTCCTTTGGAAAGGATTGGAGAGTAGCTCTTACACGGAATTGGGTGCGGACCGAGGTCCGGCGACTCCACCTGCACACCATTCTAAATACTGCGTCACCTTGGTCACTCACGAGTCTAAAAAACAACTCACGTCACGTCAGCAACGTGGGCGCCAACGTGAGCGCCCTCGTGACCAACATATTTGACGGCGCTGATTGGCTGAAATTATGTTTCGGCGGCACAGTTTACTATTGAGACTTTTGCAACGTGCTGGTTGCTGCTGTTTGTCTCGGGGGCTCCGCCCGGTAATGATAAACTAATGCCACGGGCAAGGCCAGGCAGGAAACATGTGACTTATCAGTAACTTTATACATCGTAACACAATTTTAAACGAGATTTTATTGTAGATTATACATGTTACTGATACCAATTGTATGATATTTACCTTGTTCATTAAAAATAAAAATATAAAATATATATATATTTTTATATATATATATTTTTTAAATATATTTTATTTTTAATATATTTTTTTTAATATTCTTTTTTTGAATGTGGGAAGAGGTGGGGCGGCGCCCCTAGCACCCCTATGGGCCGGCCGCCACTGGGTCCTTGGTAGGAAAAAGTTTGAGAAACACTGCTCTAGGCCCTCTGTGAGGGCCTAAGATATTTAAAAAAATAATATTTGAAAACATTAAAAAAAACCATTTGTTTTTGTTACATTTTTAGTTTGACCAAAATAACTTGATTTAATTGTATTTAAAATAACATTTCCAAATAAATAAATCCTTCGAATCTGCCTGTTCAGTTTCTGTTAGAATGTGAAGGGTTAAATGCCGTCTCTGCGAGCTTGGTCCAATTGTACCTCCCCCGGCTGCGATCGGCTAATCCAGGCTGAAGACTTTTCTTTTTGTCGCTGCTTTTAATTGAACTATTCATATCTTAGACTGCACTGTAACTTTTATCCATGTACTTTTTTCTTTTAATGTTTAATTGACAGCACTGTAACTTTTATCCATGTATTTTTTCTTTTAATGTTTATTTTATTAGCTTTTCTTTTTAATGATTTTAAATGCCATTTTCTTAATCTCTTTCATTTTTTGTAAAGCACTTTGAATTGCCTTGTGTTGAAAAGTGCTATATAAATAAACTTGCCTTGCCTTGCCTTGCCTTACTCTCGTCTACTTTCGAGGCGAGCCGCAACGCGTCTCAAACAAGCCGAACGTTTTTTTAATGGATTTTTTGTCAAAGCACTTAAGATATTCATTGCTATAGGGATGTTAAGAGCATTCCATGGAATATAACAAAAAGTGTATCTCAAGCCGGTTTCTCAAATGTACATACCCTACCTTTAATAGAAGTAGTGTCAGAAGACACAGCTTCCTGATGTGTTTGTTTGTTCTGTGTCTGGTTAAAGTAGCTTCCCATTATGCCCGCCTGATGTGATCATTTTAGCTAGCAGACTCTCTTTGAAATAGCTAGTTAACTCATTAAGCTAACATTAGTTACTCAAGGGGGTCTCGCTTTTCTAATTTCCTCTTCAGATGCTTGACTTGGATACAGCACTTTTGCAAAACAGAGGCTAGCTCAATACTCTAATGTTTATATAAACTATTTCAGATAAAGAGTTAGGTTGGGGATGCTGGGGGTGTAAACTTCAAAAATGTTATATGGCAGGACCAAGTAGCTAATGTTAGCCTACATTCTCATAGCATTCACAACATAGCAGTGACGTGCACAGGTACGGGCCCTATGCAGTGCTTCTCAAAGTGTGGTCCGCGGACCACTGGTGGTCCGTGAGCGCCCCCTAGTGATCCGTGAGTATATTGGTAAAATGTTACATTTGAAAGAAATACATTTATTTAAGTTTGTCGCACTCTCGCGGGAATATCTCCGCATTGGAACGAGCTTAAGTTTCACTTTCGATTGCATGAAATAGCCCAGATAACCACCTTCATCACACATGTTGCCACTTGTTTGTACCATTTTCAGGCGATTTGTAAAAAACGATGTGTTTTTGGATATTTGTGGAGTTAGGTGGTCCGCGAGTGTTTTTTTATTGGTTAGGTGGTCCTTGGTATGAAAAAGTTTGAGAAACACTGCTGTAGTGCTGCGGATTTCAATTGAAATGTAATGAGGTCCAGTTACTTAACTTTCCTTCCAACAATGTCCGAATCTCAAAAAGTCTTAATTGTGTACCCCTTTGTCAAATAAAATATAACATATAATTTCAACATGTTGTCAATTGTAAGTGTAGCACAGTTAACATTTAGAATCATTTCAAATCTTTACCATAAATTAGACCTAGCATAATACAAATCTACATTGCAGGTAAAACAAAAGAGAATCTTGTAAAGAAAAAACAGCCGTGCTGTCAGGAAAAAGCAAGCACATTTTCAGATTTCGGTCCACCAGTTAGTGATGCCTGCTGTAGTTTTATTCTATAGCTGCTTATGCATATCACTAACTGTAAATGTTCATTATGTGATAGCAGGTGAAAGGATATGAGAGCGGTCATGAATCCGGTGGCCACCCCAAGAGCAAAGGATCCGCTGAAGATTCCCAGGAAGACGCCAAAGGATTTTAGCATGGCCATGGCCTCAAAGCTGTGGTTGTTGTCTCCTGCAGGCTGATACGCCACAATAGAGCTGAAGGGCAGAAAGAGAGTTAATACATTTACATGGAAAAGGGAAATAGACGTTTCCAAAGAATCCCAAAAGAGGATCTGATGAAATATTACTCACATGCTCTAATAGAGAAACAAACGGACGAACTCAAGATGAAGTAAGGCATCAAATCAAATCTGCAGCAACCCAAATCCAATAATGGCTGCTGTTTATCTGATGTGTTGTATCATTTAGAGGATTTTAAAATAACAAAACAAAACTTCACACTCATGGACTGGAGTTGGGTTTTACAGACATAAAAAGGGAGTAAGTTGGGGTCTTGCATGCTTGATTCTTATTGGATCGTGCTGCATCTTAACACCATTCCATTGATATCCAATATAGAGTATCAATAAGTAGAAAACAGACAATTCAGGTGCTACCCTTTTATGAGTAGTAGTGCTCAAATAGCTTCAAGACCAACAAACCAAATCAATAGCACTAAGAACCAGGAGTAATAAACCTTTTACATACGAAATTACCAGAAATGTAAATAAAAGTAGGGTCTATAGAACACAGAAAAAGGATGCAAAGAATGGATATGAAAGGGGAGGAGAGCAATAATCCTAAGAGGAAGGCTACATACTACTAAGTCAAAGATCTGCATAACATAGTCTTAGTTAAGATGACCAGGCTCTTCAACTATAACTCTTCCAGCACAGCCGCATAAACAGCCCCCACCACCCACCGAAGAGTCAATGTCTGGTTTTCTTCCAGCCATTGATCGTCCCCTTGAGGCCAGACAGAGTCATTGTCTCCTTGGGAGCGCACCCCCCCGGCCCCATGCCTACTCTGCCTGTCCAAGCTGAGGAGAACTCTGCATACATACGTACAAGTAGGCCACGAACGACACGGATGGAATGAAGGAAGGCAAGCAGTGAAACGACAGGGACTGACGTTAGTATGATTAGAGTCCATCAATGCGAAATGTACCACACAAAAAGCTGAGTTTGACACAGTTAGCCTCATTACAGTGCAGGGCAATAACACAACTAGAATATGAAGGATAGATTCACATTTCTTTGAAGTCTCTCGAGGAAATACTAACATTTATGACCATGTATTACTCTTGTACATAGTGGCCATAAAAAACGTTCCTGTATAATCCAATTCTTATTTCAAGAGGCAACAGAAAATATTTCCCCCCATAGTGTTCAACATGGTATAATTGATGGCAAAGAGTACAACTGGATCCCTTTCAATTTACCTAAGAGCGAATTACTTGCGACAAATTTACAGCATTGTATTTATCAGCACAGGGTCTCCCCATTTCCTTTTTGCGCTGTCAGAAAGAAACAGACACAAGCACTACGCTCTGTTCAAGAGCTACGAATTGCTACATTTAGCATCACAAAGTAAGCCACTTTGAAAAAAGACACTTCAGATTTATTGACCTCAGACTGTTGGAACATCACATGAGCTTTAACTGCACAAAAAAAGCTGTTGATGTTATCCCCAATCACTACTTGTGAGCCAGTTAGGTAGTAGAGAATGAACTGGTGAGAAGGCCACTAATAACTCTTTAAATATATACTGTTCGAGATAGACTTGCAAAAATGTTAACCTATCCTTTAACATGACACTACCAATTCTTTGATGAAATAGAAGTGGACATAAAGTGTTGCTGTGTAGGCTGTGTGTGTTCATATCTGCAGTTTATTAATTAATTGGTGCTTACGAAGAGAGGACGATGGCCACAGCATCATTGAGGACACTCTCCCCAAAGAGTAAAGCATACAGGTCCACATCTACTTTTAGCTCATTGAAGATAGCCAGCACTGTCACTGAGACACAAAGGAGAAAAAGACACTCAAAGACACGTAAATACTGTACAAGATGTCGCACTGCTTCATTAAATTACATTCTTAGTACAGTCTTTGGATAAATAGTTGCTAAAAGCTAACATGGCACTAATTACCTGGGTCTGTTGCTGAAACGATGGCCCCAAACAGGAGGCAGTCGGTAAAGAAAAAATCTCCTCCAAGCTGGCCCACAACTTTCATGAAGGACACAATGCCATACATGATCAGCCTAAGAACGGAGAACAAGATTTGATCAACAGCGTACGTACAGTATTTACGTCTGAGAGTAGAAGGGATGAAGGATAATGTATGTGAAAATAATCTTAATTTTGTGTTTCTTTTCCAATATTGCGATTGCAGTTCAGTATGCACCCAGCAGTTTGGAAGCAAGACATGGAAACTCATTTTTTTTAGATTATTTTACGTGTAGCTTCCATTAAAGTGCATTGCAATGTCAATAAGATGTTGTTCAGCCCTAGTGTACATCAGAGATAAACAAATATTTACCCAATAACAAAGCAGGAGATAACTGTTCCGATGAAAGCATAGGCCAGGATGGAGCCGATGTTTCTAAAGAAATGTCTCTGAGACAGGCAAGGACACAGATTTGTTAACAAAGAGGCTTTCTAGGACTAAAAGTTAGGATGTGGCATTACAGACAAAAAAATATCAGAATAATCAACAAAAAGTAGTTTAGCCTGTTTGAAACGTGTATGCGAAAGATCCAATGTAGACTTTGAAAAATCTGAATACTTAAATTGACATGCTTATTAGTTTAAACCCTCTTACCCTTTTGAGACTGTAACCAGCATGGAAGATAATGGGAGGCAGCAAAATGTTGAAAAACACTTCTGGGTCAAAGGTCACCTAAAGACAGTGGTAATATAGAACAGGTTAGACACTCATTTTAAATAGTCAACTCCCTATGTGTTAAACCGGACCCATAATATCTGCTTGTATATTCAGACTGACACATTACATTACATTACATTGCATTTAGCTGACGCTTTTATCCAAAGCGACTTACAATAAGTGCGTTCGACCAACAAAATACAACTTGAAGAAAACAGAATCATATAAGTACATCAGGCTTCATAGAGCAAAAACATTTCAAGTGCTACTCAACTGGCTTTAGATAAGCCAGTCCTTTATTAGTATAAAAGTGCTTCGTTAATAGTTCTATCGCTCGAAGTGGAGTCGAAAGAGATGAGTTTTCAGTTTGCGCCGGAAGATGTGCAAGCTATCTGCCGTCCTGATGTCAATGGGGAGCTCATTCCACCATCCTGGAGCCAGGACAGCAAACCCACGTGTTTTCGCCGATGGGAACTTGGGTCCCCCTCGCAGCGAGGGCGCAGCGAGTTGTTTGGCTGATGCAGAGCGTAGTGCACGCGCTGGGGTGTACGGTTTAACCATGTCCTGGATGTACGAAGGGCCAGATCCATTCGCAGCATGGTAAGCAAGTACCAGTGTCTTGAAGTGGATTCTAGCAGTTACCGGAAGCCAGTGAAGCGAGCGTAGGAGCGGAGTAGTGTGGGAAAATTTAGGAAGGTTGAAGACCAGATGAGCCGCTGCATTCTGGATGAGCTGCAGAGGTCGGATGGCACATGCAGGTAGACCAGCCAGGAGGGAGTTGCAGTAGTCTAGGCGTGAGATGACGAGAGCCTGGACCAGAACCTGAGTCGCTTTCTGTGTCAGCTGGGGACGTATCTTCCTGATGTTGTAAAGCGTGTATCTGCAGCAACGGGTTGTAGCAGCGATGTTTGCAGTGAAGGACAGGTTGTTATCTAGGGTCACACCCAGATTCCTTGCAGTCTGAGTCGGGGAAACAACTGAGGTGCCGATGTTGATTGTTAGGTCAAGAGTGGGACAATCTTTTCCCGGAAGGAAGAGCAGCTCAGTCTTGTCAAGGTTGAGCTTGAGGTGATGAGCAGACATCCACTGAGAGATGTCAGCTAGACAAGCAGAGATGCGTGCGACGACCTGGGTCTCTGAGCGGGGAAAGGACATAATTAATTGGGTGTCATCAGCGTAGCAGTGGTAAGAAAAACCATGCGGGCTAATGACTGATCCGAGCGAGTTTGTGTACAGGGAGAAGAGGAGGGGACCAAGAACAGAGCCCTGAGGGACCCCTGTAGTTAATTGACAAGGGTCGGACTCAGACCCTCTCCAAGTCACCCTGTAGGTACGGTCTTTCAGGTATGAGGTGAGGAGGGAAAGTGCAGAGCTTGAAACTCCAAGTTTTTGGAGAGTGCGAAGGAGGATCTGATGATTCACCGTGTCGAATGCAGCAGACAGGTCCAACAGGATGATGACAGAGGAGAGGGATGCAGTTTTGGCAGTGTGCAGTTCCTCCGTGACAGCAATGAGAGCAGTTTCTGTGGAGTGACCTGCCTTGAAACCAGACTGGTGCGGATCCAGAAGGTTGTTCTGATTGAGATAACAGGAGAGTTGTTTAAAGACAGCGCGTTCAAGTGATTTAGACAGGAACGGGAGGAGAGAGACAGGCCTGTAGTTTATAACATCAGACGGGTTAAGAGTGGGTTTCTTTAGGAGAGGGTTTACTCTTGCCTCCTTGAGACTGTTTGGAAAGTGACCAGAAGTTAGAGAAGTGTTGATGAAATGGGTGAGAAACGGTAGAATATCAGGAGCGATAGTCTGAAGGAGGTTTGTAGGGATAGGGTCCAGAGGACAGGTGGTAGGGCGGGCAGAGGTAATGAGGGTAAGAACCTCACTTGGAGAGAGAGGGGAAAAGGAGGTAAGTGTGTTGGTGGAAGGAGGGTCTGGTGACCCAGCGGTGAGTAAAGGTGAGTCAGAAAAAGAAGAGCGAATATCATCAACCTTTTTTTCAAAGTGGGTAACAAAGTCGCTTGACAGAAGTGAGGAGGGGGGAGGGGCTTTTGGAGGGTCCAAGAGGGTGGAGAAGATGGAAAATAGTTTTTTAGGATTGGAATAGGAAGATTGGATCTTATCTTGAAAGAAAGTGCTTTTTGCCTGAGAGATCGAAGCAGAGAAAGAGGAGAGGAGAGCTTGATAGGTTAGGAGGTCGTCACGGTGTTTGGATTTCCACCGTTTCCGCTCTGCTGCCCTAAGGACGGTTCTATTAGCACGCAGTGCATCATTTAGCCAGGGAGCAGGAGGGGACTGACGAGCCTGCCGAGATGTGAGAGGACAGAGCGAGTCCAGAGTGGATGAGAGAGTAGAGAGGAGAGTTTCTGCAGCAGAGTTTGGAGGGCAGGAGTTGGAACGAGTCAGAGGAAGGGAGGGCTGAGAGCACCGACGAGGCAAAGGTAGAGGGGGAGAGGGAGCGAAGGTTACGGCGGACAAGTGCAGGATGAGAAGAGATTAGTTTGTTATGTTTGGAAAGGGGTAGAGAGAATGAAATGAAGAAGTGATCGGATGTGTGGAGCGGGTTTACAGAGAGGTTAGAAGTAGCGCAGTTCCTTGAGAATATGAGATCAAGGACATTGCCAGCTTTATGAGTCGGTGGGGACGGAGACAGTGAGAAAGCAAAGGCGGTTAACAGAGATGTTAGTTCGTCTATCTTCCCCGTCTGGAGGTTGAAGTCTCCGAGAAGTACAGCGGGAGGGCCAGTTTCAGGGATGTGTGAGAGGAGATAATCTAATTCCTCCAAGAAGTCCCCCAAGGCGCCTGGTGGACGGTAGAGAACAACAATGGTTAACTGTATAGGATGGGTTACTGTGACGGCATGGAATTCAAAGGTGGAAGGAGTGAAGTTAGGTAGCTTGAAGAGGGAAAAGCTCCATTTGGGAGAGAGCAGGAGACCAGTGCCACCTCCTCTGCCAGTGGGTCTGGGTGTATGGAAGGAGGAATATGCAGTGGAGAGAGCTGCTGGGGTGGATGTGTTGGATGGAGTAATCCAGGTCTCAGTGAGAGCAAGGAAATCCAGAGACTGCAGGGAGGCGTAGCCAGAGATGAAGTCAGCCTTAGGAACAGCTGACTGGCAATTCCACAGGCCACCAGAAACTAGATGTTGGATCTCAGTGGAGCATGTGGGATAGACGAGAGCAGGCCGGTTATATCGATTAGGAGATACACGGGGCCAGTGATAATTGCGAGAAGACACATGAACAGGAATGGAGAAAATACACATGATTATAGCATGAGGGGCTAAACAACCAAATAAAATAAAACAAAATAAAAACACCAGCGATACTTAGCTCAATCAAAGTAGGATTTGCCTCCTCTTTGCCTCCCTCGTGACTCCTGTAGGACCCTAATGTCTTTGCCAGTCTGACGCTGAAGCTAACGCTCCAGGAAAGTGCTACCTAAAATGGACACCTGATTGCTGAGTTCTCACAGCTGTGGGGCAATGTCCCTTTAATTAGTTAACTCTGCAGCTGGTGGCCCTCAAAAGGAAATCTAGACTGGCTTCCTCCTGATGTGTTATTGTCTTTTAAGTCAATTACATTAAACCCTAAGTTATAAAGTTATGAGTTTAACCCTTAATACAGTTACACCTACTCAATAAAGCTCTTAGTATTCTACAAATGTTTAAATCAAAGTTAACCCTAGCAGTCAGTTAGTTCACTTTTAAGGTTTCAGTCACATGACTTTTCCCAAGTTTCTGTCTGACAGATACTGTAGCGGTTTTGAGTTTTAAAAACACAATTCCAGTCAGATCAACTACAGAGCATTGATACAGAGTACACACACTGAAACAGAGAAGTCTAAAAACACAATGTTACTCTCACAATTCTAGAAGTCTCCAGTAGCTTTCTTGTCAAAATCGACTTGCACACTGGCAGGTCAGTGCTTAGGATGAGATTTAAATACAGTTTCTGTTGGGGGAGTGGCCTCAGATCACAGCCGATGGGTCTCAATCGAGACTGGCTTCCTCCTGATGTGTTATTGTCTTTTAAGTCAATTACATTAAACCCTAAGTTATATAAAGTTATGAGTTTAACCCTTAATACAGTTACACCTACTCAATAAAGCTCTTAGTATACACAAGACACAAGTTAACATCATGTAATGTTCTATTTGTATTGTTGACAGATTATGTTTGATATATCAGGTTTGCCGTTTGCAGGTTGTTTGTTTTTTTACACGATAAAACATATACTTCTGCCATTTGGCAACCGCCTGCTGGTGATTTCATTTGAGAGCGGCACACCAACAACAAGCTCCACTTGAACCATTCATCTGTTCATCCTCTTGCCTTTCTCAGCATCTCGTCGTCCTGTACTTGGTGACCTTTGCCCCGGCTGACTTCCCCCTTTAGCGTGTACTCGTAGAATCGCCCACTGACGTTGACCAGAAGTGTAGCGGGACTGGCGTTGACGGCGCAGTTGAGGATCACATCACTCATGCTCGCGGGGACATGGACTCCAAAACGCAGGATCACACCCACCAACACGCCTTCAGGAGGGAGGAGAAAGTGGGTGAGGGGAAAGCAGTTAAGGTATCTTTAGTAAATGATAATGGTTATAATATTCTTTATATATAATTTTTTTTACAGTTACAATAGGAATAGAACCCTAACCATGTAATATTGACTTTAATATGGACAGTGAATATCATAATGGATAAATAATAATACTTTTGAATACAAACACCCTACTAACTATGGTAGCCTATATCACATTTCGCAGGGAGCCTCCTTTGTACCGTGAAACCCAGTGGTGTAAAGTAAGTAGATCTACTCAAGTCAATTTTGAGGGACTTTTACTCCACTATATTTATTTAGTACCTTTATTTAAACATGGAGAACAATTCTCCAGCTACCCTACAGCACCTACATACAAAGTCATTCAAATTAGCCACACCTTTACCACCTTTACTTAAGTACAAGATCTGAGTACTTATTTCACCTCTGCTATTATATATAGACATTAAAATGGGCTATGCATATGACACTGGATAAAAAGTAATACTTTTGAATATGAACACCCTGCTAAGCTAACAATGGTATATCACATATCGTAGGCAGCCTCCCCTCAAACCTTGAAACCTGAGTAAAAGCTGTCATATTAGCTTACTGGCTAAATTGGAGGAGCTAACACCATCATTGCCAACTAGCATTGGAGCTAAGTTAACTGAAAGGCATCAACTAAGTGCTCATACCATCAGAGGTGGGATAAGTACTCAGATATTGTACTGTAAAAATAGAAGTACCAGAGTGTAGGAATAATCAATTACAAGTAAAAGTCCTGCATTCAAGTAAAAGTACAAAAGTATTAGCATCAGAATATACTTAAAGTACCAAAAGTAATTATTGTTCATTCCAGAATTGGAGGACAATTTAGACACCAACATTTTTGAAAAATGAACCTTTTATTTTATAATTTGTTGTTATGTATTTAGGAAAACAGATAACAAACCATCAAAAAAAAAGTGATTTGCCCAGGCATCAAATTAATATTTTCCAATGAAGAATTACCCCTGTTACTCTAATTATAGTAACAGGGTTGAAAATCAATGCTAATTTGAGCTTTAACCTCAGGAATTATTGCTAGATGTAGCATGTAATGCTACTTTCAAGGCAAGGACAAACTTGGATATCTAATGCAAGAAAGATAACTTTGAAATGAATATGCTTTATTCTGATAATATGAGTAACAGGGTTGAGTGGGTCAGAGTGCCACACTCTTTTAAGACTGAAAAGATTGTAAAAATATGAAAAATAAAAGAGAGGACTTAGTTTTGGTCTACCCATGGCACTAGCACATGGCTTGCTGATGTCCTTTCCACTGTGTCATCTGACTTACAGTTTGTTCACTTCCTGTGCCAATCTAAAAAGGTTTGGGTAACAGGGTTGAACGCATGTTGAGGGACACACCTTCTGTGCAAAATTACTGTTATCTAAAATTTGTTTATGATTTAACAAATTGATTTTACCATTACAAGAGACATATATCAATAGAATAATACCAAAAAAAGTAAATAAAATCCCTATTTTAAACGTTATATTTGACATGCAAGTTGGTCACCAAGAAGCGGGGACAAGAGAAAAATGCCATTTTAGGGAATGTTCGAGAGCTATTTGATCATTTAAATAATATTTGGAAACCACTTTTTCTACAACTTTATATACATTTTGTCTCAATACAAGTATGTTTAACACAACAAGTGCATGTTTTAGCATTTTGGGCATGGATTATTAGATTTTTTATATGGGGGACATGAAATGTCCTCCAATTCTAGAATGACGCACTCATTATGCAGATTGGACCATTTCAGAATAGTGTATATGTTTTTATTATAAATATTGATACATTAATGAATTAATCAAGTTGGTAACGGTGCAGCTAGTTGTAATTCATTTGTATACTGCAGGGTTACTTGTGAATTTACTCCAGGTGTTACTGAAGTCTTTTATTGGGGTTGATTATATTTCACATTATTTAACTAAAGCTACTAAATAAATGTAGTGGAGTAAAAGCACACGATTTACCTCAGAATTATAGCGGAGTAAAAGCACAAAGTAGGCCTACATAAAGTTGAAAAGTACAAGTATCTCAAATGTGTAGTTAGGTTGTTGAGTAACTTGAGTTGAGTAAATGCAGCCTACTCAGTTACTTTACATCACTGTTAAAGCACCATCGTCAGTTCTCTTACCATAGATCATGGCCAGTCCTGTTTCGTGCAGGAACCTGAATCGCCGGTGTTTGAACAGCCATATCGTTAAGATGGTGAGTGTTAAGAGCATTATGAATATAAGTAGATTGGCACTGTCTTGTCGGTGGCTTTCCTCAGCCAGCCTCTCGGTTGAGACGTTATCCATCGCATTATTATCGCCTTGGCTCCCAACGAGCAATAATGTCAATAGAAAAGGCAGAAACACAAGCGTTTTCGACGGTTTAACACCAAGAAAGAGTCTCGGTGTAAATCCCATTCTTGAGCTCTGTGAAAACGGTCACATCTGTCGTTGAATTAGTATCAGTTTAATGGGAAATACTGCTTGGACGAGATAATATCAGGATAATAACCACGAAATGACAGCTTCTTCCGCAACCTTTACCAAAACACTAGGACTTCCGGTCCTTCAAAATAAAAGTCCGTTTATGAACAGAATCAGTCCTGAGAATAACAGCGACCTCGCATGGTGTTTGAAGGTCGACTTTTGTTGTCATCATGCAGATAATATGGTTATCATGACACGCACCAACATTGTAATATGAAATGCATTACAACGAACCTAACAAACACATTGACAAACAGTACAAATGTTAATAGTATAACCATCATAGCCTGTAAGAAAATTCAGTACCATGATAGTGACACAATTATCTGGTGTCTTATATCTTTGTTTACGTTAACATCTAAAGGGTGCAGTAATACAATGTGTTAATCATCATCACCAACTGAAGTCAAGCATTTTGTCATCCACATTTGTTGATGCTTCTCTAATACTTGCTTACCATGCTGGTCTTTGTATTGATTTTAAACTTTGTATTGATTTTTTTTTTTTTTTTTACATTATTACATTGCATTTAGCTGACGCTTTTATCCAAAGCGACTTACAATAAGTACATTCGACCAGGAAGACACAACAAGATTTCAAACTTGAATTCTGGTTTAATAATTTGGATACAGCTGTGATAGTCTTGACTCTGCCACAGAAGTATATGCACCATCATACAAGCACCGTGATGCTTTTTAATGACCTTTGATTCAATGTCAATTGTTGCATTGTTAGTTGTTTTTCTAAAAGTGTTTCAAAAGCATGTCTATATATCTGAATACTTTTTTAGTGCTTCATTAACAATTTGGTTTTTAACAACTTGTGAATGAAAACACAGAGAGTTCCATTCAAAGATAAGCAAAAATGGCTTTAAATGTTCTTTTCAAAAGGAGAACAGAAACAGAGCTAAAATACCATAGAATTTGACAACGCATACACCCTCTTCAAAACCCTCTTCAATTCTCAGGAAATGAACTGTGATGAGCTGATTGTTGCTAAGATGTCACATATCAAATCTAGTCAGAAGTTGGTCACAGATGTTGGGGTTGATTAATTGTTGCTACATGGCACTACATGTACTTCTAGTTGGTTAAATATCACTGGTCAAGTTTTCTGAATCTGCACAAACTACAGTTCAGACAGCAATTATTGCTTTGTAACATTTCAGCACAATTATTTTGCTATTTAAGATGTTGTCATATTTTGTTGTTCATTTGTTAATTGATAAGCATATAAATGCTTATCAATTAATATAAATTATATATATATATATAAAAGCATGTCTACTAATTTGATGGTTAAACCTATAACACTCAATATATATCAATGGATAGGTTAAGTCCAATCAACAAACCAATAGTCTTCCTGCACCACTAAACAGTTATTAAATGGAGTGCATGTAATACAGGTTATTAAGATCAGTATGTATTTATTTTAATAAGATAAAATAATGTGTCTGTTTATTGTGCACACACTCAGATGTAGGTATACTTTCTCAAAAAACATTTCTGTAACAGTTTCCTCTGACAGGCAACCGAACACACAAAACTCATCATTTTGGGATCGCACTCACCGAAAGTGACACATACATATATGATGACACGTGGGTCATGCACAAAGTATGTTTTAGCTCTAATTCTTCTTTAAAAGTCAGTCAAGGATGAATTGTGAATGTTACCTGTTTTACTTGAATGAATAAAAAAATGTGCACATTTAGATTTGACTGTCACAAACAACATACATGTGACACGCTTGACATGCTTGAAACTGCAAGGCAGAAGGATAACCAATGTTTTCAGCAAATTTTGTAGAAAAGAACCTGTCAGAAGAGCAAATATGTATTCGATACACTTTGTAGCTCTTGGAAAACCCTAACCCTAACCCTAAATCTCTTTTTGGTTTGTTTACAACAAATTACAAACTCTGAATCACTTCATTGATATGTTACTTTTTATTAGTGACATACAGTAAGTTTCTCTTTAAAATATGCTTCTGGCAAAGTACCACTTTGAGGTGCCAATGTTTACTGTACTGCAAAGTTGTATCTTTCTCTATCAGTGGTCTGTATGTTCTGCCCCAGGAGAACAGATTGAAGTTCCTATTCCAAATCTGAAAAAAGGACATTTAAACTTCCACTTCCTCTCATACCTTACAACCACTGATTAAAGCATGGCTGTCAGTTGAAAAACAAAAAAGTCCTTTGCACCTATTAGTTGTTCCTTAAACATAGTATTTATTTTTGAGAGACAAATATTTTACACAACTGAGTTTCATCATGTCTTGTCATCAATCCAAAAAAACAGCTTCACTAAGATGATAATAAATGTAACCTCAATGAAGCAGAAGGAAAGGCCCCAATAAAATGACTGTTGAGATTGTAAATCAGCATCAGCGTCAAGGCACTTACAGTAATCAAGTGTAGCAACATGGTTTTGATGTGTATTGATATTTGTGTGGATTTTTCTCATATATAACCTTTTGTACGTACATGTAATGTTTGCATGAATATCAAGACCCATAATTGCTTGGATCATCATGTAATCAAAAATCCATTTAACTTAGATAGGTATCTCCCTCTTTGGGACACACAGCTATAATAAGAAATGAATAGCATTCTATGCCTTATACCCCAAGTTGAACTCTCGACAGAGTAGTTTTTTTAACATGAAATTAATTTGTGGACCATATACAACTACACCATCTTCGGTATTTCATTAACAACTTGAATTTTATCAACTGATGAATGACTACACAGAGAACGTACCAAATATAAGAAATAAAAGCCTATACATACAAAAATGGTAAAAGAGCAAAGTACCACAGTATTTTACCACATGTACGCAAAAAAAAAAACCTCTTAAATTCTCAGGAAATGAGTTGAGATTAGCTGATTGTTGCTAAAACGTCACATATCAAGTCTAGTTAAAAGTTGGTCACAGATGTTGGGATTTCGTGTTCTTGATTGCATACATTAAATAATAATTATAATTGCGCTACTTGTAGTTGGGTGAATATCACAAACTATAATTCACAATGCAGTTATTACTTTGTGTAAGATTTCCGCATAATTTGTTTGCTATTCAAGATGTTGTCACTCCAAATATACAAGCGCGTTTCATGCATTTTGTCAGGATGAACTAATTCACAATTATCTGTTAATTTTAATAAGCTGATGATAGCCTTCCTCTTAAATAATTAGTCCCAGAATTGCATAGCATGTAATACAGGTTATTAAGATATAGGTAAATATGTATTTGTTCTAGATAAATAAGATGTAACAATGTGTCTGCTTGTTGTGCACACACTCAGATGTAGGTATACTGTCTTAAAAACATTTCTGAAACAGTTTCCTCTAACAGGAAACCAAACCACAGAACTCTACATTTTTGGATAGCACTCACCGAAAATGACGCATATCTGATGACACATGACCCTGTCATGCGCAAAGTATGTTTAAGCTCTAATTCTTCTTTAAATGTCAGTCATGGTAATACCCAGATAAATTGTGAATGTTACCTGTTTGACTTGAATAAATAAAACATGTTAAACATTTTTGATTTGATTTGATTCTTTCACAAACAACATACATGTGACACACTTGTTCAGATACTTAAAAAGATAACCACAGCGACATTTCATCAGAAACTCAAACCCGACACATGACAACCACAAACATCACAAATGAAGGACATGGATTTGGCTTTTCTGTGTGCTTTTCTGTGTCTTAATTTTTGCCAAAAAGTATGGATGTTTCATGGCTTAAAAATGTGCATGTGCATTATGACAGCAGAGAAAAAACCCTGTGACTCAAAAAGTGTTGTTTAAAAAAAAAAAAAAATTATCTTAGGATAACCTACAGTATGTTTCACTCTATGAGTTAAAGCATGTTTTAAAAATGGTGGGGTATATTAAAATACAGCCATACAGCAGAAGGCCTAATTACAGGCATATCTTGATATGTAACCTAACATGTGACAGGAACCAAAACCCACACAGAGAGATCAGAAACAGCAGACGGAGAAATAACATTTGCCACATATCGAGACTGAGAAGTAGATCTGCGCAGATCCTGAGAGCATCCTGTTTCTGTTTGACATGATGGCGACGAGACTGCTTCTGTTTCTCTGTCTGACGGGACATGTGTTTGCCAAAGAACCACCTGGTAAGAACATTTCAAATTAATATTTTACATTTTAAGTTGAATTGTGTAACACATTATAACAGTTTTAGCCAGATTTGAAGGAGTATCAGGGCTTTTATCAGATCTAATCTAAGTTTCCCTCCAACTATCATGAAGTGAAGCTACTTTTCTTGTTCATTCATTTTTATATATAAAGTATTTGTTAATAATACATATAAACAAAAATATTAGTCTTTTGATATAACTTTTTCTAAAAATAGAATCCAGATTAAAAGGCAAGGACAGCAGAACTGACTTGAAATATGATTACCGTTAGATGTTAATAATAATTTAAAATAATCAACTCCTTTAACCAAATCTTAATCAAACAGCCGTTACAGGTTAACGGTAAAAGCCTTCCTTAGCGCATTCTTTGTAAAGTCCCTATTACGCTCTGTCACCATTTCCTGTGTGTGTGCGTGCGTGGGTGCGTGTGTGTGTGTGTGCTGTTGTGTTTTTGCTTTATTATCTTCATTAATCTATGTTCTACTTATCTCAACCTTCTTGTTTCTCTGACAGATGTGGAGTGTTTAGTGATGCATCTGGAATATATTCATTGTTCCTGGAATAAGGACCGGACTCCAGAGGTCAATTACACCTTCTATAGCTGGTTCGTAATTACTGACAGTGACCCTGACACTCTCAAACACCTTTTTTTTTTTGTCTCACTGTATCAATCTCTAAAGAAGAGTGAAATATTGGACTAACGTAAACAATACAAAGTTGACATTGTAATTTATTTATGATCTGCTGTGCAGGCACTGGTTTCTGAATGTACAGTTATAGACAAAAACATCAGCACCATCCATTGATTTTTATGTGATAATGTATAAATAGTGATTTATTTACAGGTTCCCCTACAAAACACCCGGAGAGTGCCCCAGCTATCTTTCAGAGAACAGCATAAACACTGGATGCAAACAGCCTTATTTACAAATAGGTGATAGGTTCTCCGACTTTACCACCAAACTGGTACATGGAAACGACAGTTATGAAAAGAAACATGAACTCAAAGAGAGAGGTAAGCATTTTTACTGGGGCTCATCCTCTGAAGATACTATTTAGGCAGTATTATTTGAAAATGAAGCACAACTGTAACTTCAATGTATCTTTTTTCTTTAAAGAAAATGCTAGCATTTTTGACATAAACTAATAAAAAGAAAAAAAAGAAATATTTTATTCATGTTTGCCCCATTACCGTATTGCCATATTGTACTGTATCTTTGAATGGTCTGTTTTGTCTCCAGTCAAGTTCAATCCTCCCTACAAAGTGACAGTCCAGTTTGGATTGGACTCGAACCTGTGGCTCAACTGGACCCAGATTTCTCATTGTGTGGAGAGTCAAGTTCGCTACAGGATCAACAGCAAGGCGTGGATGGTAGGCATTTTTAAAGAAAGATCCTTTGTTCCATAATCGTTTTAGTTTTTTCCCACCCGTCTCCTTTATCAACTCCATCTTTGTGTCCACAGACGTATCCAGTGAGGGCTGGGATTCAGAATTACTGCATCAACTTGCCCTCCAGTGCCTTGTATGAGCTGCAGGTGCGGAGCAAATTGGAGAACCACTGTGGAGGCAGTCAAAACTCTTTCTGGAGCGACTGGAGTGAGCCTGTGTTCTGGGGCTCCAAAAACAACAGCACAGGTAAACTGCAAATGTCTAGACCTATTTCCAGTCACTTACAGTAGCCTGTACTGGTTACCACTGCTACTGGTAACCATAAACTGTCACAGAACCTTTTCGTAAAAAAAAAAAAAAAGCCCAAACTTTCACCTGATTTGTCTTTGATTTGATTTATTTCTTATCAAATATAAACATTTAGAATATTCTGAATACTGGTCATGACAGGAATAAACATGTTTTTCATGAATACTGACATGTTGTATTTACAATCATTTGTAGTGATTGTAGACCCTTCTTTTTAACATGTTTTTCCTAGGTTGGGAAATTCGTTTTCAAAGCCAGAGCTATAGTTGAGGGGCCAGTAATAGATATTGTAGGCCATTAAAATCATCACATTTACAATATAAGATGGCCAGTGTAGGCAATAGGGCAATACAAACCTGACTTATTCCCTTCAAATCAGTACAGGGTAAACTGACAGAGCAAACTCCTAATCATGTGTAATTTTCACCATATCACACGTGATTAAACGTCAAAGGAGATTTCTACTATCTGCAGCTGTTGCTCTGCATGTGAACAACACAGTAAAGGTGCAGTATAATGAAACAATCTTCCCCTGTCTTTCTCAAACTCACAGACACTCCTCACATGAACAGCTCGATGTCTGTGTGGACTCCAGTGCTGTATGGGTTGGGTGCTTTCATCCTCATCCTACTGGTCATGATGTTGCTACACCATGAAAGGTGGGTCATGTCTTATTTATAGTGTTTTACATATAGTTTCAGCAATGGGTACATATTTCCTCCTTCATTCATTGTTATATTATCATCAACAATATTTCCACGAACTGGTAACTAATGTGAGTATTTAAAATTTGAATTGTTTGAAGGAATACTTGGGCTGAGCATTTGTATATCAACAACTCACCCTGTTACCTAAAACGTGTGAAGATAGGGCCGGTTGACAACAAGATCTGGCGGCCCCTGTTAGGCCAAACATTACAGTCAATGTCCTCCTCTCTGTCGCCCCCTTTCACTCTATATCTCAGATAAAAGGCAACATGGGAGGATAACTTGATGATCTTGAAAAAAATGATATTTTTTTAGCTTTAAAGCAACAGTAGATGAAAGTGACGATAGCAATGAAATTCACATTTGGTAATGTAATGTACTTTCAATGTATGTGTGATGTAGACTAGCTGTAGTTGATATGATCATCTGATAAACATGTGCCTCCCTTCCATACAGAATCAGAATCATCTTGATCCCTGTGGTCCCCAAGCCATCCTTACCTCCTAATGTCGAGGTTAGTAGCATCAAAAACTCTATGCTTCCAAAAAATGATTTGTACTGAAACCACATTTTTTTCATTCAGCTGGAAATAACTCAAAATACTGCCTTTTTTGAAGAAAATGTACAAGACATAGATAACAGCAAAATAAAGTCATACATGTTTTTTTTTGTTTTTTTAAAGGATTGGTTTCAGTTCCCCAAGGGCCTGAAAGAGAGTTTTAAGGACAATGAGCGTCCCTGTCCTGTCCGTGAGTACTGTCATGTCCCTGAGTCTGACAGCGAGAGCTCTGACTGCTCCACCTGCTCCGGCACCACCGACCAAACCGACTGCTCCGTCTCCATCCCTGTGAACGAATCTGACCTGCCTACTTCCTGTTCCTCTTCCACCTCCACAGTCTCACCTGAGGAGGAGAAGCAGGATTCTGTTTAGGTGGCATGTCAGTCAGGGTTGTGTTTCTTAAAACGTTATAATTCTGATTGTATTTTACTGACACAAAATGGAAATCATGATTTCCCTGATGAACAGAGATCAGTTTGAAGCCCATATAATCAACTGGTCCATTAAAGGTATACATGTTTAAGAATACCAAAAACCTGATGCAGTAGTTACATATATAAAAAAATATTTCAAATTCAGTCACTCATTCTTTTAGTTTATTTGATCAAAATTAAAAACTCTGAACCACTTAATTGATAATATTACTTTGCAGTAAGTGCAGTAAGTAACTCAGTGACAAAGTTTACTGTATTACAACGTTTTCTCTTTCTCTATCAGTGGTCTGTATATTCTGCCCCAGGAGAACAGATTGAAGTTCCTATCCCATATCATAAAAAAGGATATTTAAACTTCCATTTCCTCTCATACCTTACAACGACTGATTTAAGCATGGCTGTCAGTTGAAAAACAAAAAAGTCCTTTACACCTATTAGTTGTTCCTTAAACAAATATTTAACAGAAATTAGTTCATCATGTCATCAATCCAAAACCCCAGCTTAAAATGACATAATCAAATCAAATCAAGTTTTATTTATATAGCACATTTATAAACGATTTTTGGTCAAGCCAATGTGCTGTACATATAATAAAAATAGCCTACAGTAGAGACACTTTACAGCTAATACAACAGCACAGATTGTTCAGAATATCAGTATGAGAAAAAACGACACCCTCTATCCTTAGACCCTCACATCGTACAAGGAAAAACTTCCGGAAAAACCCCACAGTTTAAAGGGAAAAAATGGGAGAAACCTCAGGGAGAGCAACAGAGGAGGGATCCCTCTCCCAGGACGGACAGACGTGCAATAGGTAGTCCAAATGTTAGGAAATGCATGTCTCTAATAAGAAGATGAATCTACAAAGATGTCAACTACAATCCTGTGGGAGCCTTCAGGGAGGCAGCATGACGAGACCCAGGCAGGACCGCAGAGACAGGTTTAGTCACGACCCGAAGTATGATGAATGTAACCTCAATGAAGCAGAAGGAAAGGCCCCAATACAATTACTGAATGAGATTGTATATCAGTATCGTCATCAGGGCACTTACATTGTGATAAAAAAGCGTAATCACTGGCTTCTTTATTTTTGCTTCTGTCAGATATTATATCTTAAGTTTTAATCGTTCGCCTTAATCAAGTTAAGCAAAATGTCTTTGATTAGTATTGATATGTGTAGATTTTTCTTACATTTACCTTTTGTATGTACATATAGTGTTGCGTAAATATGAGTAATAATAAGTCCTAAATTGCTTGAATCATCATGTAATCCAAACTTCAATTAATTTAGATATGTATGTCCCTTTTTGGTACACACAGCCATAAAAATACATTTGGAGCAAAGGTCGGTTTAAAATAAAATGAATACGTGGACCAATTATTGTACTTAAGTACAAGAGTGTTGATTGTCACTCCACAAATCAAAATCTGCAAAGTAACTAAAATAATTAAATACATGTAATGGAGTGGAAGTACACTTTTTACCTGTGAATTGTAGTGGGGTAGAAGTACAAAGTAACAAGTAAAGGAAATGCTTACGTAAAGTAGCCTACTAGTCCCTCATAATTGTACAAATACAGTAAATCTACTCATTGACTTTACACCACTCCACATGGTGATTGGTGCATACATGATACCCAAAATCAGGGTGGGGATGCCCTTTTTCAAGCTAATGGGGCCTCACAGCCCCTTAAAATATGTGTCTTGTATTATCATGTGTGTTATACTTATATTCCTCAAATGTTTCCAATCTTAATAGCTCTTTGATTGGACTTTTTCAATGTGGTTTGACGTAACCTGATTGTATTTGAGTCCTTTCTGTCATAACCTGATTTAATAATTAATAAATATAAATGCCTTACGTCTGAGGAACTGTGACATTAATTTCCCAACTGCAATGATTAGAGAAATCGGAGCCTGTCCAGTTATCTCTGTGTCCATTAGAGGGAGTGCAGTGTCCCAAACGCTTCATCGGAACTGAGTCAACGCATTTTTCAGATTCAACAAGGGTAGGGCGCAGGGCGGCTGGCCCCCGCAACAAGACAGAGACACAAGTCAGCTACTTCCCTAGCTGAATCGATCAGCTAACGTGTTATCAATTGATGTCTTCATAGGAGATTTAAGATTTTGCTGAGCATTTAGTTGGTTTGATCCGCCGTTTGTCGTCCAAAAACTACAACCCGACAAAATGACAGACCCTTCGGTGGCCGACACTCGCCGGTTGAATTCCAAGCCCCAGGACCTGACGGATGCTTACGGCCCCCCCAGCAATTTTCTGGAAATAGACGTTTATGATCCACAAGTCGTCGGAGTTGGACGTAACCGTTACACAAATTACGAAGTTCGCATGCGGGTAGGTGTTGAAAAAATCTGAAGAAAAAAAACACCCTTTTAGCAGCGTTAGCTTTTATTTGCTAAGCTAACTGGTAATTACTGTGTTGTTGCTAGCCTTAGCGTATTTAGCCGCTGTGCTGGAGTCAACCGCAGGGACCGGGCTGTGACGTTGACGGTAGCAGCCTGGAGTAGGTCAAGATGGCGCTCCAGTAAAACTCAAGCACCGGGGATTTTGTGTGGCCTACTTTGTGTAGTCAGCAGGGCTGGGATCTAGAAGTTTCCTGAACATAACTACGACTTCCAGCGTACATATTTAAAGCAGCAATGTTTAAGCCCGCACACTGACTGGTAACGTCATATGTTTATGTATTTTAACCAACTGTGTGTGGCTAGTAAACGTTACGTACTGAAACGCAATGTGGTTATTACGACAGTGTGAGTCCCAGCAGACAGCATGAAGCTAACAGCTACATATGCTACTGTCAAAAAGCTGTGGTAGACATACATAAAGTACCTTCACGCGAGTACTGTACTGAAGTAGAATTTGTAGGTACTTTATCTGAGCCTTTTTGAATTCACTTAATACTTCTACCCCCTACAATTCAGAGGCCAAACGTGTACTTTCACCCCACTACATATATTTTGTTTCTTTGCACATTTGGATTAATAATAGGAAATGTAAGGGAAAACAACTCTTAAATAAGACTTAAGTAACACCTTGAGTAATAATACGACACATTATTTTTATTTTATAATTATTGATACATTAATGTGTTTATCGCTTCAATTTTGCATTTGGTGGTTTATTTGAATGATTTTATATACTATTGGGAAGTTTAACCTTTACTAGTAGATGGGAATGTTGAGCGCCTTTGTAAAAGATAATAGCTGACACTTAAATACGTTTAGAAAAAACATTTTTTTTAAGGAAGCAGGTGACAACATTACAATTGCGTAATTGTAACATACTAAAGCGTCTTTGAGTTGTGAAAAGCGCTATATAAATAAAATGCATTATTATTATTATTATTATTAGGTCTGGCTTAACTACAAATCCTTATTTTGCGGGTTTTCTCCTGGGAGAGTTTGCAGATCATAATGTAAACACGTGACTTTCTTCACCACTTGAATGTTCTCATCACAAGATTCGTAGGTTAATGCAGGCATAATACGCAGTCTGATGTTTCCTTAGTTTAATGTGTTTTTGTTAAATTGCTCATCCAAATAGTGCTGTTTCAAAACGCTGCATAGAAAAACGCAAACTAACCAGATCTGTTCGTTTAACTGGAAAGCATTGTTTAGTTACTTACTCCCTGTCTACAGGAAGTGAATCAATCATAGGAGAGTCATGCTAAAAAAGCCACCTAATCTTTACTCACTGGAACATGGAGAGATTGGTGGTTATTGTATGCAACATTTGCCTTTATACCTAACTCCAAACTTGTGAGCGTTCTGGGAAACGGGTTTGCTTGGCAGGCTTTCTAATATTATTGTAAATAAAATTAACACAATACTTTGCATTTAGAATTCTAATCATTTCAGGGCAAATACAATTTAGAATACAATCTAACATGAAATAGATTAGTGGCTCTTTTTCTCTTTCTTTATATAATGATTAACAGCTGAACATCTTTGGGTCTTGGACTGTTGTTTGAAGACCACACACTGGGATCTGGGAAAGTTATGAAAATGACATGCATTCGGTAAAATACAATTTGTATTACAGTATAATAAATAGTCAGAGCTCTCATTATACTACAGTGTAATGGAAAAAATCAGTATAAACGACACAACAGTAGATGCTACTGTAGAGGTAGAACATAAACGCCTCTGCATACTAGTCTAAGTGTTGACTTTCATACCATTAGTTTAGTCAAAATAGGGTTATATCAAGTGATTTTTTTGTGTCCCCTTAAGGCATCTCCACAATGAATTCAGCATTCAGTAAGATCATGTTTTTGAAAAAATGATTTTTTAAAATTAATTTAGAGCTGTTCATTTATTTTTCTCTGTGTAGACAAACCTCCCCATTTTCAAACTGAAGGATTCCACTGTTAGAAGAAGATACAGTGACTTTGAGTGGTTAAAGAACGAGCTGGAAAGAGACAGTAAGGTAAGTGAGTAATTATATCATGTTGTGTTTCAGACTAATCATTTCAGCAGACTAATAGTTAAAATGATCTGATAAGTGGTACTGTTGGTGTTACAGCTTGGAAAATGTAATTACTTCATAGATTAAAGTAAAAAGTAGGATAACACTGTAGGCAGGGCTCGACAGTAACGGTTGCCAGGTTGCCATTGGCAACCATTCGGAAAAAATGTCAACCACTTCTTGGCCTTTGGTTGCCATCAATGTCAACCAGTTTTTAACATAAAGAAATAAGAACAGCAAACAGAAAAATGTGCACCCCAAGATGAATGTTAATAATTTGTTATAAGAGTGATATTTAATTATTGTTGTGACCAGTCTGATACTTAAATTGCACGTGCATTGGTGTGATTATGGAGCCAGAAAGCGATGCACGTTTACTCGCGTGCGCGGTGCGCCGTGTGTTTGTTTTACAAAAAATGGCGAAGCAAATTAAGTTGTTTGACTGTGGGGTAAAAACTTCGGCCAACCCGTCAACTTCTCAAACGAATGTTCAAAGTGATTCAACTGATAAAGCGCAAGGTGAACCCGAACGAAAAGCAAAGAGGAAATGTGTAAAGTGTCGTTGTGCATTCACTTCCGGTAAAAGTTCCTTCAAAATAAGAGTCCCGATCTTATTACTACCAAAATAAAAGTGCAAAACGAAACTTTACCAGAGGAAAATATTGGCATACAAATATAATCACTTCTATAAAAGGTAACACATGTTAAATATAGTTAGACATATAAAAGATAATTTACAGCATTAATAATTAATATCTAATTCTTAACTATGAATGGTTTTAATGTATTTAACATTAGAAAAGTATTAGTCTGGTCAATCCAAGACTTCAATGCTGAAGAAAAGGTCAAGAAAACCCAAATTTGAAAGGGAGACAACGGATGACCAAGAAACTAGTGACTTGCTCAATTCATTTGTGAGGGATCTGTGAAGAACATGACAACAGCTGCACTACTGGTATTTTGTATACCAGCAATTGAGGGTGGACAAGTTTACTACCACTTAAGTTTCAAATAATTGTGTTAATTACTTATTGTAAAGCATTTGAACATTCTTTTGTGTCACATGTTCATTATTAAGTTGATGTATAACTGTAGTATCTTAATTATTTAAAATAAGGTGACTAAAAATGGCAACCATATTTTCAGTTTTGGCAACCAAAAGCTGATGCCTGGTTGCCAGCCTGGCAACCACTTAAAAAAGTTAGCGTTGAGCCCTGGTAGGTTTCGTCTTTTGTTTTAATGACAAGGTAGGTTTTGTGATGTTCTCCTAATTAAATGTGTTGAATTAGTTTATGCCTTTGCACTGCTAATCAAAATACGTGTATTGCCTTGCTGGAGCTCAAATGTATTGATGCCAATGTATTGAGTTTTGACTGTTCAGCACATGAGTGTGAACTTTGGATTCCATGAATGTGATCTTTCCTGTTATTTGTTCTCCTTCAGATTGTAGTACCATCTCTTCCGGGCAAAGCCCTGAAGAGACAGTTGCCATTCCGCGCAGATGAGGGCCTTTTTGACGAGGTCTTCATTGAGGAGCGGCGATCGGGCCTGGAGCAGTTCATCAACAGGTTCGGCCATACATTTTAATACATATTTTTGTGTGTTTGAATAGTAAAAACTATCTGTTAAGGCGAGACACGGCAGGCAAAAACATCGTTTTTCAAGTACTGGTCAATTTTGAGATTTTGTGCTATTTTGATTCCATAACATGTTTTCTTTCAGGCTTTTGGAAGGAAAACGTACAAAATACACATTTAAGTGTTTATTTTACTATAGTATGTCTATTTGCGTCTGTAGATTTCTCCTAAATTCACCAAAAGTTAGCATTCTAACGTAACATAAAGTACCGCGACCGCTGTGTGCACCATGTCAACAGAGGTATCGCTGGAAAGCTCCGTCTCTCCTGCACAATCTCATCGGATCCAAATATGGTCATTTCCTTTGTATCAGCAACCAATCGTGAAAGCACAAAGGGGTCTTAAACCAAGAAACGAAATCTCATTGGCTGGTGTCAATTTCTGACAACGTGATTCGTTCAGATGCGTCACGTGGTGTGCTAAAACACTTCCTGGTTAGCTTTCAGCTAGAAATTGAAATCTCAAAATGCCAAAAGAACGGCGAAAAAAACGTTCACAGAGAAGACGACAACAATTGTCACTTGCACGAAGCAAGGTTATAAAAAAAAAAATGACCCTGAACATGAAATACCTTCACGGAGTGCGTCGATGCGCAAGCTGTCATTCAAAGAACAGGAGGGTTTAGCTAGCGCCTCACTGCAATCTTTAAAGGTCGTTTTCTCAAAATGAGTTTTTTCTCCTACTCTAAGTTCGAAATTTCAACTTCAGTAGCACGTACATACACCAAACCTTCCAGTTATATTCCTATCAATATTATGAAGGCTTTTACAGAAGGGTTTGTTCATATATAATTCATAGCCTGAATTATACAACATTGTATACCTAAAAACATGGCGAAAATGGATATTTTAGGGCTGTTGACAGTATTTTCTGATTTATGGAGTGATAAAAAGAGATATCCAATATCCCTTCTGTAAAAGCCTTAGATACTAATATGACTACAAAATGAAACAAGAATTTTGAATCTGGCTTTATCCAAAGTTCAGATTTTGATTCCTGAAATGTGTTAAAATATGTGCATATTTAATGAGATAATGGCTAATTTGCATATTTAAACATGCTATTTCAGAAAACTTGTAATACAAAAGACAATTGCCTTATTGTAAGTAATTAACTGGAGAAATTTCTAGCTGATACCGTTAAGTTAAAAAAATTACCCTATTCACCTGGGGTGTCTCGCCTTAAGTTCCAAAGTTTGGGATTTTTATTTGGTGATAAAGGAACAGTAAATGTTTTATTAAATATTGTAAAGCTTGTGTCAAAGCTGCAGTTTTTCTTGTTGCCACAAAAGTGTTGTTTTTCTCAACTGAAAACCACATATTCAGTCGAGTCAGTCATTGCCATAAATGTATGGCCCCACACAAGGCTTAACCTAATCTCTGTCTGTGCGTTAAATAACTAATCTAGTCAAAAAACAATTTCGTTTTATAAGCCTCAATGAAAAACTATTAAAACAAGTTAATTTTAATTTGTATCTACTGCCCATCTTTGTGTTTGTTTCTGTAGAATTGCAGGTCACCCCTTGGCCCAGAATGAGCGCTGTCTGCACATGTTTCTGCAAGATGAAAGCATTGACCGCAACTACATTCCTGGAAAAGTACGTCACCAGGGTTACTAAGGGTGGAGGGGGGGGGTTTAACCTTTGGGGTGTAGATCGGACTCACCTTACACTTCCCTCTCTTTCCTCTTTTAATCTCTTTCTGACTTTCTGCCTCTCTGTCTCTCTCACTCAATATCTCCCTTGTGCATTTGTTTCATAAGTGTACAAAAAGAAAAGCACTACTCACTATTATTATAATATAGTATATAAGTTTGATGCATTCAGTCTTTCCCTTATGAGTGTTGTATACTAATGCGAGTCATGAAATAATGTCTAAAATCGCCATAGATGTTTACCATATGGATAAATGCAGACTGTAAATGAGTGTTCTGATTCTGTTTTGTTCTTTGTTTTTTGTTCTTCTAGGTATGAATAAAGTAAGTCTGCTTTATTTGATCCGGTCTCCAAGAGCTTTCTGAAAGGTGGCTGCATGGGCACTCTAAAGACCAAAGGCGATAGTTCACAAATACTTAAGTAGACTAATGCTAATGCCATATAAGGGCTGGGCTATATATCGATATCATAACATTATCGTTGAGACTTTATATCACTTACATTTTGGATATCAGAATATGGCATACATTGTATCTTCCTGTTTTTAAAGCTGCATTACAGTACATTGATGACATTTGAACTAACCAGACTGTTCTAGTTAGTCATATCCATATAACTCATGATTATTTATCAAAATACTCATGTAATTAACCAAAAGTCCTCCCAACAATATTGTTGCAATATTGAGATATTTGATCCAAAATATCAAGGTAATTGACTATCTTCATATAGCCCAGCCATATCATATATAAACAACCACAGATGTCTGACTACAATCTGTCACTTTGACTTGTAAATGTACCACCCATGTTCAACCAGTCATTTCCCAAAGAAATTATAGCGTGATCATGATGTGTTGCAAAGGGAGGAACACTCTGTCAGCCCGTTTGGCATCACCCATTATCTGCCATGTGGAGAACAAATATTGTGAAATCTGAACATTTTTAATTGGAAATTAGTTTGCGGGAGTTAATCAGATGATTATAAGAAACAGGCTTACAGAGGTTTCTCAGTCCACCAGTATCAGGCGTTTGAGTTATGTCAAGTTACTAGGAAAAGGTTCTGTACATCACTAGAAAATGTACCTTTTGAAACATTTCTCTAACTAATTCTGATACATTGTCATTATCAACCCGTTATCATTGGCTGCATGGCAAACTTGCACGCTTTCCTTGCAAAAATATGTGTCTCAACTTCACTGACAAATCTTTTTACATGCCTCCGACCACGATGTTCAGCCTGTCGATTCAGATATTCATTCCTCTTATAATTTCAGTTTCTACAGACATGTGATATTTCCTGTGAATAGTATTATAATATCGTGCCATTGCATTAGTCAAGCATTGACCAAATCCATTTAAAGCTTGAACATGTCTCTGTATTATTTCTCACGTCTGTCTCTTTCTCTCTCTTACTGCAAAGACAATACAGACTGCTGCACCTGCCCCATGTACATTAATTACGACAGCACGTCATTATAAAGCTGGTGGAAATGTCAGAACTGATAAGTATCAACGGTGTAGGAAAAACACAAATATCGCTCCAGGACAAAACTAAGACAACCAATGTATAAATCATTTGATGTTGTGTCTTTATTAAGCCATTCCACATACAGTATGTACATTATGTTTTGATTCAGTACCAGTGAAAAAGAAAACATGTTCCATATGTCCTTTTGTCATAGCTAGATTCTTCTTTTTTTTACAATTGATTATTATGTTCTCTGAGTGTCTTTTACATTTATTTGATCAAGTTTAAAATTAGGGTAATTTCCTGCTTTGATTAATGTCTTCTTTTGCTAGCGGTGATGTGATTTTGATGATAACTTCCCAAAGTCCAGCCACATGTAGCATCACGAAAGACATTTATGTTTCATTCCAGTCAATACAAATGTTCGGAAAATGCTTTTAGACAGGATTGTTTCATGATTTATTGTTTTAACTCCGCTGTCTTAGTTACATCATCATGCCTACACTTCGGCTGTGTGTTGTCAAATCAGCTATTTGGAATGTTAAGTTAGGTAAATAACCATATCTAAGCACTGTGACAAGAGGTTCATTATATGAACAATAATTCATGTTTAAAGGCGTAATCAGCATCTGGTTTATTGATCTCAAATATGGCTTATTCTGTGCTTATTTTCAGCTGGTTTATTCTTTCTATCAATGTTATTGTGAGGTGTATTAATACATGTTATCATTACAGTTTCACTATGGGTTACGAGGAACTCCCTTGTTAATTCTGTCCACCGATTAAATTTCCTGCTGCCTGCTGGTTCATGTCTACATGTGTCTTTTCAGTTTAAAGAGAAATATAATCAACAAAACTCAACTTCCAATTTGTGATATGTGCGTCACACTAAGAAGCATTAAGAGGGGGTCATGGGAGCTGAATGAATGGCAGATAACCTAATTGGATTAAATGATTTAAAAAATCATAAAGAGGTTGGAAACAGACTTTTTGGGGTTTTACATGATTCTTACAACTTGTACATACAGATTTTACTACATTTTAAATATTGTTTTAAACAGCCAAACCTCAGCTCTTAATGGTGGACTTGGAGGTAATGGACTTTATGAAAATAAATGGTGCGGTGAGATAGGGTTATGTTTCACTTTGTACAAACACAAGGCCGTTCCCAGCACTATTAGTTAACCAACCCTCCACAGACCCTCTCCACAACCTGATAATATAAGTGTAAAATTGAAAAAACATTTTAAACCCCAATGAAACTTGTAATGTGCTGCAACAAAGCTCACATTAATAAAACCTTAATACAGTGTCAGATCTGTTTGTCTGCATATGATAAAACACGTTAATGAACACATTAAACCCAAATCAAAGCACTTACTTTATGTAGTTATTAAGAAATAATTTGAGAAGAAAAATAATGGTTTTGCATTTAATACTTTTTTTGTCATATTTAATTGAATATTTGGGTTTGTGACTGTCCATTTTTAAAAATGTTCTACATCTTTTTTTTATATTGTAAAGCACTATGTTACTAGGTTCAATATTAATATAGTTATCAGTATTAATGTGAAGACGGCCGCTTCAGCTCTGTAATCATAATTACTTTTTCTCTTGGAATGTGATAGACAGCATTTCTTAGATCACAGCAAATAAAAAACCTCTCTTTAAAAAAGTCAGACTATCCTACCTTTTTCCGGTTCATAATTTTTAGAAGGTCCATAAGAAAACCTAAATATTTTTAACATTTTATTTCTGCATTGACGATAGGGGGCTTCTTTTGTGCTGTTTCCATTTATTAAAAGCACCAATGTGTTCAATTAGTCACTGCATTTTATAACATTTTAAGACGTCATTAATAATCACTCTTTTAAACCAGATGAATGCATTACAGTATAAACATGTTATATTATAAACAAACAGATTTAACCTGAGCACAGTCCCAGTGCTGTAAATACAAGGAATATAAACTAGCTCTTCAGTGACAACAATAGGTCTTTTGTTTCACTAAACATGAATCTTAAAGTCCTCTAATTTCTTGTTGTTCGCCTTCCGGAAATAAGAGTCGGAGAAATATTGTGACCACAGGTGGATTAAAGGAGTCCCTGAATACTGATATTGTGTGTAGACCTCGACCAGCAGGTGATCCAAGATATGACAGTAATAAAAAATAACAATACAAAAGTGTATACAGTTCATGTAGTGCCTGCACTACACTAAACTACTAAAAACAGTGTGAGGTGTGAGTCAGCCTTATTTATTCATCCTTAAAATCTAAAACATAAATCTTTACAATTTGTACAGCATACGACCCTCTAGATTCAGGAAATAAAAAGTGAGAAACCACCTTTTGGGATGACATAAACATGTAGTCTGTGTGAATGAGTAGATTAAAGTAGAATGAATAAATGAATTAGAAATGTTTCCTGGGATACACACACTGCTCCTGAACTTTCTCATCAGGGAGAACTGTGACCTACAAACTGGTGAGCTTTGATGTGCTGGCCTTGTCCAGAGTAATGACCGTGGCAGACAGGATGGGCAGAGTAGGCCAAGGCGAAGATTAGGACGTGTTTTTTTAGCGCAGTTTTAACACTGGAGCCCAGTGTGCAGCCATGACGCTTGTGTTTGCAGAGGTTAGGTTGATAAAGTGGAAGTAAATTGAAAGAGCAACCCAAAGCAGTGTGACTTGGCAAGTACAAAAGGTGAGGCGAGGCTACTAACGCACCATCAGACAAAAAGTGATGGGAGGAGAGGGAGAAAATAAAATTAACAAATCCTTTTTTCTTTCTTGTTCAATGCATGAAAAACAATGCACCCTTTCCCAGGAACAGAAAAATAAATCTGAACCTTCTTCTTGTGCAGTGGCCCCACATTTCTCTTTTTAGTTTTTACTTGTCAGTAGGCCTACAAACTTTATTAGAAAGAGTAACTACAGTGACTTTAAATCAAGAAGAAGTCAGCGGTGTAAATTAAAATTAATCTCGGAGCGGCAGTAGGAATGATGTATTCCTGTCGCATGGCTGCACTAAATCCGGACAGAGAGGGCATCTGACTAGGGGTCTGAGATAAACAGTTGCCCCAAAGGCCCATTTTATTGTGTGTCAGTTGCTTTGTGGTGATTTGATGTATTGGAAATGTATTAAGGGATATGCAGTACGAGAGCACCATATTATGATTTATGTCTTAATTCACATATACTATGTTTTGTAGAAGAGGTAAAAATGTCTCTGACAAACACATATTTCAAAAAGATTTAAACTCAGTTTATGTGACCTTGGTGAACAAACTTTTGCTCTATAGATCATATCCCACAGTACAAATATAAAATGTGAACAAAAGTGACTAATTAAGACATATTGTAAAAAAGAAATAGAATTTAATATGAACCTAGTTCCTATATGAGTGATGGCAGCCATACATTTTTTAACAACGTTTAGCGTCAACATGCATATACAGAATGTTATAGTCAGACAGTGGGGAACAAAATTATTTCTGACAACCTTAAAGTTTCTGAAGGAGAAGAAAAAGGCTAAATATGTATGTTATGAGTTTTTAAAAGTAAAAACACCTATTAAGTTTATTATGCAACTGTAACATGTGTAACTCCACACTAAATAAGGTCATAATACTTTAAAACCCAGCTGTAAGTTATGTTTTACCAATTTTTTTTCAGCATGTGTAAAAGCAAAAAAGAGAAAGTCTTGACATTATTATTTAATGATGCCACATAGTGTTGCTGTTGCATCAGCCTGCATGGTAAATGAAATGCATTTTGGGGACCCCTCATTTACATGCATGATGTCACCGAATTCCATCATACACAGGCCAGGATGAGGATGTTGCAGTCAGTGTGTGACACGAATTATCTAAAAAATGACATAGTTGTATCAACCCCACTGACCCTCATGCTCTCCCAGGTCACTGAGGGCAAAAGGCCATGAAAGAAATAGTTTGGTTTTCCCTCCTTTTTTTTTTAAATCTGTGGAACAAAGCGAGCGGATATTGTATGGAGTGTCGCCGGCCTAAACATAGCAGCTCACAGGGGGGGGTTTCCATATATGGGCTTTCTACTACGGGGTAGCACGCTCACTCTCTCCATGCTCATTTTCTTTATCTTAAACAGCCCTCTTGTTACTTTTCCTCTTTTCTTAGTTTGTATGCTCTGCTCTCTACACATTGACCAGAGCAGCGCTGTTATCCTAAAATGTCAGAGTATTGTTGCGTCTGTGTTTTAAGGTTTTAATTCATGAAACTAAAGCCCCGCCCCTTTTCTAATTGCGTCAGTGTGTGTACACCCCGCCCCTCCCGTAGGATCAAAACTACACACCCTCAGCCGAGCGGGATATTTCATCAGCGACCACGGAAACAGCGTCTTTAAACACCAACAGCCAGAAGATATTAAAGGTAATACCCTTCGTCATATAAATGTTAAATGAAACATTGTATTATCAAGCCGAGTTGTCTTGTCACGACCGCCATTGTTGTTAAATGTACATCATAGTGGACTGATGCAATCCTCCGTCAGTTGTATTGGCGCTCTAATGTTTACAAAGCTCACAGCTTGCTTCTTCTCCTCTGTTCGTTATGTTGAAGAATACAACAATAGGTTTATAACTGAGCGTTAAACACAAATGTTCAGTTTTATTCAAAGTATGTGTCATTTAAGTGGGCAGCTGTTGAGTCAGAAGCGTAAACGGGAAATTACAACGGAGTAAACTATTGGGTATTTTCTGTTAAGGGTCCGCGGTCGGGTTTTTTGTTGTTGTATTGTTACATTAAAAACTAAGAACAGGACTCGACACGTTTTCGTAATTCCACTCCGTGTTTTCATTCATTGTTTTGGCCGGAGAGTCCAGCCGTCCGACCGAGGCGTGGGATGAGCAGCTACGTTCAAAGACTCGCACACATCCTCGAATTCCATACATCCAATACAATATCCTTTCGTAAAACAGTCCCAGGTACAATATTTGCATCTGAACTTTAACACAATATTAACAAATCACCGTTACATCTAATGTAAATCTAATGTAACTA
This sequence comes from Gymnodraco acuticeps, assembly GCF_902827175.1. Taxonomy (NCBI): domain Eukaryota; kingdom Metazoa; phylum Chordata; class Actinopteri; order Perciformes; family Bathydraconidae; genus Gymnodraco; species Gymnodraco acuticeps. Next base: position 5,071,218 of record NW_022992250.1, read on the forward strand.
CCAATATGCTCCGATACAATTGTACACACTTACAAAGGCTAACGAGGATGTCCCTGTGATCTTTGAAGGCAACATTTGCAGCACGCTAAAACCGGAGCCACGTAGCTAGCTTGTGTTTCAGTCCCTGACAGATGGACAGCTGAACACCGTCCACTATAATTAACTCTGTCCGTAAGTAAAGCTATTTTAAGTGCGAATTAATACATTGATGCTCAACAATCACGAGTTGACGTAACAATAATTATATTTACGGTTTCTTTAATGCTCAGTACCACGTTGTCTGCATCCAGGGTGTTACCATGCTTGCGTTGCATCAGCCGATTTAAAGACACCCCAGTAATTAAAATGTAGTTAAATCATTGTGGTGGTGAACACAAGAGTATTATATGGAGGTGTAATTTGATACAAACCTGTCTGGCTGGTCAGGTGGTTTGATGGAGGATGTTAGACTAACCTTAGAGACACTATGCTTTCTTAAAATCGAGGCTTAATCAATACAGTTTTAACAGCTCAGTACAGCTAAAGACAACCCCCAAACGCTAATCCAAATAGAGAATTTGCCAGATGTAGTCATTGCCTGTCTTTGCTGTTGCTATAAATGGGTAATTTCTTTATTATTCTCAAGTGAGAGCCCAAAATATTCAATGGAGTTCACATGTTGCAACATGTCATAGTGTTTCTATTTGTCCTTCTGAAGGTAAACATAGCATCATTACGTCCAATTAAACCCTGTTCAAAGTGTGTTGGAGGTGGTGAGCCGATTACATGGCCATTATACAGTTGTTGAATTATATTGCTTTAAACTGAGAGGTACATTTACATCACTGGAGTTAGTCTAAATATTAGACATATCTGTCTGAGTGGAAATAAAATAAACCATGAATAGTGGGTCTATTTTATAACTGCTTAATATGGACTTTTGTTATGACAATGCTGCAAGTAATAGGTTCTCGGTACATTATTGAATCAGCTACCAAGTCCTTATTCAGTCATAACCATACTGACATCTTGGGATAAGTTATTTGGATTGCCCAACATTCCTCGTTATCTCTAGTGCAATGGTCAAAGTAAAGTTGACCAGAAATCTTGTGTAACAGAAATTGTTTGCACCACCTCCTCCTCACCAACCTACACCTCAGTATCCGGGTCAGGGTACATTTAGGCATCAAGCATTAAGTCAACATTCTGACATGATGACCAATAGGCATATTTGGTTAAATGCATGTATATTGTGTTAAGAGTTATTTTTAGTTTTTCCCTGTGAATAGATTTCTAGTAGAAGCTGGGAAATGTTGCATTCTAGTTTCTAATTAATCAGAGCATAATAATTACTTTGAGTGAGTCATACATCGACTGTCAAGTTGTTCTGCTTTATATTTCTGCTTTATGACTGTGTAACCTTGTAGCCATAGGCTGATTGGTTATCCGTTCTCATAATGTGTAGATTTGTACTTAATGGTCTTGGCTTTGACCATGGGAAAGTGAACAGATCCTTACATTGTCACATTCCATCTCGCAGCACAGAGCAGTTTTTGGCAGGACCGCTGGTTTTCGGCCAGGTGACTTAAAGGGTCGTTCAGTTCAATCTCAGCGGTCGGTCTCTTCCCACATACTTTAGTTCAACCACAAACACAGCCTTTATGCGAAGCTAACGTGAATCTTATACATACAAACATACATTTCTGGCTCAAAAGAAGTACTATTTATAACTTCAAACAGCTAGAAAACCATTGTTTCTCTGTGTGATTCTTGAAGAATGGTTCGCCGACTCTGTCCAGCCAGTCGTGATACGGTGTCTCTTCCAGGGTTACGCAAGGTCACATAGGGCCGTTGGATGTTAGCCCTGCAGAGAACTGAATATGGTGTTCCCTTTGTTCATCGGCTGGCACAACAAATAACGGTACAACAAATAACGGTACAACTATGGTGTCATTAGGACTTATTTGTATTACGGAAAAGGGATAGACTAGTACAGGATGTTCATTAAATGTAGGCTTTAGGACAGGGGTGTCAAATTCAATTTCATCACGGCCACTTCAGCATTATGGTCAAAGGACCGGTTGTAATTTTAAGACTATATATAAATATTTAATATATATAAAATAATGTATTGTATTACATTATTGCCGCTGCATTGGATTATTATCGGATAGGGTAATAACTTAATAATTAACTACGTCTGAAAGCAGAAGTGTAGGGCAAATAATTGCAAGTCTCTTCGGTAAGAATATCACAATATGATTTAAAAAGAAAAGCCAAATTCAGGAAAAACAAAAAAAAGGAAGTGCAACTTTGAAAAAATAGGAACATTTTGAAGAAAAATCTATTTATGAGAAAAAGGCAAATTCTGAGAAAAAATGCATATGTTGAAGAAAGAAAGTCAAATTCTGAGGAAAAAGTCAAATTTGAGATGCATTGTGGGACATGCATTTTATGGGCAACGTGCTTCTGTAAAGTAGCATGTAAGTTAACCATATATTATATTCTTTGCAAGCTCTTGTGGGGCCACATAAAATGAAGTCGCGGGCCGGATTTGGCCCCCGGGCCTTGAGTTTGACACCCCTGCTTTAGGACTATATTCCATGCACATTTTGAGAAGTATGTATATAAATAAAGAAAAATATTAAAATGTCTGCATTAGCAGGTGGAAATATGGTCAGTCAAAAATAATTTCCATTTTTCCATTTGATGAAAAAAGCTCAAACTGCTCAAACAACATTTATTGCAATCTTTTGAATAATATGAGGATTGTGAGGGGCAGAATCTTAAATTAATTTAGCTTCATGTTTTGTTTTTTTAACGTGGGAGTGGATTTTGCAATGGATAATTTGATATTGAACAATTCTACCTTAATATAGTATAAATAATATTGCTTGTTCGGTTATATAACCATAGAGCTCTGTTGTTGTGGTCGAAGGTGGCAGTCAAAACAATGCCATGCGTTGTTTGTGTCGATAGTAGGAGTAGCAGCAACAGGCTATAAAGAGGTTAGGCGGTTTGTTTCTTCTCTGAATAATCCTCTTAGAGTTTGTGCCGGCAGTTGCAGCAATGCTAAGTCTAATAACAGGCCCATTTTCCCAGAATCCCGCTGTAATGGAAACACTGTTAGTCCTACAACACAAAGAGCTTTTATATTGCCTCTGTTAAAAATAACTTGAATTTACTCTGGTTAGGTTGACTCTCAAGAAAGTAAATACAACGGAACACCAAGGCATTAATCAACTCGTCAACACTTAAAATCTGCTAAAGTCATGTGTATTCATTTGAGATGAAGATCATAAAATGGCTGCAGGAAGAACCTGGTCTTTTCGTGTGGGTTGTTACGTAGCGGAGCTTACACACGCACATACAGGGACACACCTCCGTGCAACCTGGCATAGAGTAAATCTGCCCCACTTACACAAACAGGGACCCTCGTGAAAACCACAAGGAAAAGATTAGCAGCTACAGTAGGCGACCCGTGGGTCATACATCAAGCAGCTCGGTGCATTTCTAACTGTTGGGTGTCTGAAGGCTCAGAGAAAGAAACAATCATGTGGGAAGGAAAAAATGACATTTCCTAGAAAGTGAAAATTATTGAGTTTTTTTCTTTTTAAGTATACTTTCAAACTTGAATTGCTCCTATGCGTAGTTGCTTGATCAACACATTCTCACTCCCAACCCGTCACATGTTGACGGGCGGTCAGGGCCCCTCCCCGTCACCATATTACGCACAGGGTACCCCTTGAGTCAGTTTTCAACGGTGTCGCCCTCGGCCCAATACCCGTATGTGTGTGTGAAAGAATTCCGTTTCGGCGGCAGTTCCTCATGTTTGTCTAGAAGTCTTCTCATCAGGGCTCTATAAATAGCGAACTACGGCAGATATGTAATATTTAATGCAGCCGAACCGTGTATTACAATGCCGTTATGTGATGACCTCCAAAGAGAAAAGCAAGCAAACTCGGAATAAAGTATTTTTTTTTCAGATTTCACATCAACAGGAAGTCCGGTTAACTAAAATGTCGGATGCAATACCCCAACCCAGGGGTTCCCAACCTTTATTGTGCCAAGGACCGGCAGATACATAAAAAAAAATCGCGGACCGGTTGTCAATTTTAACTGATTTTAATATTTACTCACCAGCAGGTAGCAACAGAGGCTAATTGTATGTAACAGCCTGAACAAATACTAGAACAATATGTATCCAAAACATATTAACAACATTTAAAAATGCGTGCGTGCGTGCGTGCGTGTGTGTGTGAGACACTGGCATTTGTTTTCAGAAGATATTATGATAGTGACGTTCGTTCCGGTGCACGTCCGACAGCATTTAGCACTACATCGAGATTAAACTAATTTATTTTGGGAACACCCGCATATAGGCTACCTATGGAGTTAGCCAGATGTGTGTAAATTACTGTTCATGGTCATTTGAAAACAAATGCCGGTGTCGGACAGACACAAACGCAGAACACACACACACACACACACACACCATGCTCCTTGGTGACTGGACATCTCCTTCATAAAACCATGGGCGGCGGGTACTGTAGGCTAGGGAAGGCTAAGCCTTCCCAAATATTTGTGTCACTGCATCCTGGTAAAATAAAAATATAATGTATAATGTTTGTGTCTTTAACATTAGCGCTGCTATGCAGCCACCTGTGCCCTGTAATACTGTGACAGGGTTCTATTTGTCCGTTCACAAACACTGGCCTAGTCGGTTGGGTTACGCTCCAAAACTTTATTTATAACAGCAACAACAAAATAGCGAACCAGCACAAGTTAGACAACAAAATAAAATCCACAAACAGGCCGTCCATCACTCATTAGAGTAAACATGCTCTGGGTTGCCTTCTCTGCAACCAACTCCCAAAAATGTCCCAACTGTTGCAACATTCTTCCGAGTGACACAGTCCGAAAAAATACAAGGGTTGCGTTCCGATAATCCAAAAATCAGCTCCTAAATTCTAACCCTATCTCCTATTCCTTGACCTCTGAGTGAAACGTCACAGGGTTAAGGGATAGTGGATAGGAGAATTCAAAAGGACTTAGGAGAAGAGACCGCGGTACTTTAGAGAATCCGAATGCACTTTCACTATCCGACGTGTTTATAATTGCAGACTGTTATGTTTATGTGGGGAAATAGCAGTGCATACATTATGTGAGATATATTTCAAACTCGGACTTCATTTTAAGGACATATATGCTATATGTTTATTTTATTAGCTTTTCTTTTTAATGACTGATTTTAAATGCCATTTCCTTAATGTCTTTCATTTTTTTGTAAGCACTTTGAATTGCCTTGTGTTGAAAAGGGCTAGGCCTATATAAATAAACTTGCCTTGCCTTGCCTTTGTTTAAGCACCGGATTGGCAAACAGGAGAGTAACCCAGTCTGCCTTGATCTATTAATTCATGTCCGGGACTCTCACGGTATCTACTGCCCGCAGCTGTTTTATAGAAGGAAAACCTCCTTCACTTCATGAAATGGCTGCAGGCAGCATCAGGAGGCAGCGGGAAGTGTAACTCCGCTTCTGAGAAGTGCAGCACCAGCGCGCAGAGAGCTGTGCCTTTTTACGCACCGCCTTCGCTGTGTTTACCTTCATCAGAACAGCGAGTGACTGCAGGCTGCTACGTGTTAACCACAAACACCTCTACACACATCTCTACACACACATCGAACTGCCCGATTACTCCCCCTTTTATTAGTTTTATAACTAACGCGGCGCGTGAGGCTCAGGTTTGGGAAGGCTAAATAACCTTTTTTTACCTGACGCTGCCCGCCTCCGGGGTCTGAGATCAACTCAATGAAAGCACCGCCTGCTGACCAAAAGAGCTCAGTGTGCGGAGTTTAAATCTATCAAGTCATATTACAGGATAAAGGAAACGCACATTCATGACGTCCGCTGGCGCATCATAAACACGTCGGATAGTGCAAGTGCATTCGGATTCTCTAAAGTACCACGGTCTCTTCTCCTAAGTCCTTTTGAATTCTCCTATCCACTATCCCTTAACCCCGTGACGTTTCACTCAGAGGTCAAGGAATAGGAGATAGGGTTAGAATTTAGGAGCTGATTTTTGGATTATCGGAACGCAACCCAGTACTTTAGAGAATCCGAATGCACTTGCACTATCCGACGTGTTTATGATGCGCCAGCGGACGTCATGAATGTGCGTTTCCTTTATCCTGTAATATGACTTGATAGATTTAAACTCCGCACACTGAGCTCTTTTGAGTGCTTTGTTTTGAACGTTCATCAGTATTATAATCAAAAAGAGAAATATGAACGTTAGTTTTTTACTGAAATGATCAAATAAAGTCAACATCTCACAGTCTTTACTGAGCTGTGTGGAGTTTGTTCAACTTTTAAAAGATGTTTGAATGGTGATGTACACAGTGATAGATGTTAAGGACTAACGTTTATAATAAATACATTTGTATTGATTTTAAGATCTTTTCATAGTTCATACAATCATACTTATTGGGATCATTTGTATTAATGTGGACCGGAGGGAGAGGGTGACGAGCATAAGTTTCACTTTCCTTTTTTATTTCAATTCCAACTTTGGTCATGAAGAATATGTTTCTCTGTTGTCCACGTTCATAAAGCATAAAGCAACAGCATCAGAGCACGGTGCAGAGTCTCTAGATGAGTTTACAGTAGTCCCTCATTCTTATTATACATCCATGTTGTAGTCCGCTGTATAGAAAACTGTAGTTTCCATAGTTTCCCCACAGCAGCAGACGCACATTCATGACGTCCGCTGGCGCATCATAAACACGTCGGATAGTGAAAGTGCATTCGGATTCTCTAAAGTACTGGGTTGCGTTCCGATAATCCAAAAATCAGCTCCTAAATTCTAACCCTATCTCCTATTCCTTGACCTCTGAGTGAAACGTCACGGGGTTAAGGGATAGTGGATAGGAGAATTCAAAAGGACTTAGGAGAAGAGACCGCGGTACTTTAGAGAATCCGAATGCACTTGCACTATCCGACGTGTTTATGATGCGCCAGCGGACGTCATGAATGTGCGTTTCCTTTATCCTGTAATATGACTTGATAGATTTAAACTCCGCACACTGAGCTCTTTTGGTTAGCAGGCGGTGCTTTCATTGAGTTGATCTCAGACCCCGGAGGCGGGCAGCGTCAGGTAAAAAAAGGTTATTTAGCCTTCCCAAACCTGAGCCTCACGCGCCGCGTTAGTTATAAAACTAATAAAAGGGGGAGTAATCGGGCAGTTCGATGTGTGTGTAGAGATGTGTGTAGAGGTGTTTGTGGTTAACACGTAGCAGCCTGCAGTCACTCGCTGTTCTGATGAAGGTAAACACAGCGAAGGCGGTGCGTAAAAAGGCACAGCTCTCTGCGCGCTGGTGCTGCACTTCTCAGAAGCGGAGTTACACTTCCCGCTGCCTCCTGATGCTGCCTGCAGCCATTTCATGAAGTGAAGGAGGTTTTCCTTCTATAAAACAGCTGCGGGCAGTAGATACCGTGAGAGTCCCGGACATGAATTAATAGATCAAGGCAGACTGGGTTACTCTCCTGTTTGCCAATCCGGTGCTTAAACAAAGGCAAGGCAAGGCAAGTTTATTTATATAGCCCTAGCCCTTTTCAACACAAGGCAATTCAAAGTGCTTACAAAAAAATGAAAGACATTAAGGAAATGGCATTTAAAATCAGTCATTAAAAAGAAAAGCTAATAAAATAAACATATAGCATATATGTCCTTAAAATGAAGTCCGAGTTTGAAATATATCTCACATAATGTATGCACTGCTATTTCCCCACATAAACATAACAGTCTGCAATTAAACGGTTGTCTGTGCGCTCCTCTTCCTACTTGGCGCACCGGTAACTTTCTCGTGCGCACAAGAGGCTGAGACCAGGCTGAGCCGCCGAATCCCTCGGAACATCATAAAAGCCATTTTCAACGGTTATCTGGTGAAAGATTAACTAGGCTACTGGATGAAATAATATGGCTGGTATAGTGCGAACATTAAACACTTTTTGAAAAAAATATTATGATAAAATATTTTTATATATTTATAATTCTGCAAATATTACGATAAACTCACAGCTATTTCGCGGCCCGGCAGTAACACCTCGGTACCGGTCCGCGGACCGGGGGTTGGGAATCCCTGCCCCAACCCATAGATCCCATAGGGTGAATAATGTCAATCACCACATTACACACATCCCTTCACATTTACATTTTAATTTACATTAAAGTATTTTGTGAGGCCTTCTAAAATGTTTTAAAATATAATTAGGGTTGTAGTTGAAGAGTTTGTAAATTATTGCGTTGCCTGGCAACGCAATCGCACAACGGCACGTCCATTAATTCCACAACCACACACATTGATTAACATCGATTTAATACATTAATGTAGCCTTTGTTTCTGCTAAAAGAGGTGTCAACCAGCTGGGGCAACAAGAAAATCGGCGAAATCGAGTGTGACTATTACAAAAATAAATCATTATTATATTAATATTGACAATAACAACCGACCGTCGGGGTACTGTAGCATTTGCCGGGGAGCATTATCATGGCGTCTATTATCAACGCTATGGGAGGTCTATGGGACGCCCTGCCCGTTGAAAACTGACTCTCAAGGGGTACCCTGTGCGTAATACAGTGACGGGGAGGGGCCCTGACCGACCGTCAACATGTGACGGGTTGGGAGTGAGAACGTGTTGGCTTGATACAACTTTCCAGTTTGCACAGTTTTATCAAAGGTTTTTTTTTCTTCTGCTTAGCGAAGGTGTGCAGTGTTGGTTTGAACCCCCGAGGAGATCACAGCCGGCTGGGCACAGTTCTCAAGTAATAAATGTTTATTGACCCAACATGTGTGTAGTAAAAAACGTAGAAAACGCTACTGGAATGTCACACCAAGTGGGGAGTGGGAGAATATCCTCCATGTACCAGTTTCCCATCAGTCTTCAGAGGGCTGAGTGTTTATTGTTGGGTGCTTTCTGTGTTGTTTGTATTTCATTGTTTGACAGAGTAGGTATTTTTTCTTCACGTTAACTGTACTGGGCAGGATATTCTCTTTTGAAACGGTTAGACTAAAAGAGCTTTGATGAATAGGTGATGTTGTTTTTATGGTAATAATAGAATACTGTCATTGTATTGAGACATTGTGAGAGCTTTGATCCTGTGTGCTATGAGAAAGAAAAGGCCAAAATTAGACCATAACATAATGTACAGCCGAAATACTGTATTCTTTTTCCTTTTTGAAATGATCTAATCTACTGTGTGACCCAAAAGAACAGCAATCGAGAACTTTGTGTGGTTGTGGGTAGCGCTTGCCCCATGTTTGCATTTCGTTGGGATTCCTCAGAAATACAAGCTGGTTAGAAAAACCTAGACATTGTCCGACCACAGCTACGCATGTTGAGTTATGATGATCGATCAAATATTTGAGTTATCTTTGATCTATTAGCATCATTTTTCATGACACTTTTTGGCTGCCATTTTTATCCATTCATTCTTAAACCCTGAAATATCTGATACACATTCTCGTTTCTCACACCTGAGTTATGCTCCCTCTTTTCACCGGAGCTGAGTAGGGAGGACATTTTATTTTCCACATAAAGTTGGAACAAATAAGAAAAACGGCTCTAGCCTCATGTTGCGTTATGTTCTTCAATGAGTATGTGTTCTGCTAGGACCAGTGCTTTTTAAATTAGTTTTAATTGGACAATAGAACAGAGAAAACCTCGACAGCACAACAAAAAAATATACTATGTATAAATCTCTCTGCACTCTTTGCCCCACCATCTTTATTTTCACACTGTTAATACATGATAGCCACGCTCACACTGTGCTACATCACGGTCTGGTTTTGTTGCGGGGTTAGAGTTTCACTTCTCCTCTTTGCTGCCTGACCGGTGAAGTGACTGATGAGCCTGAAATGTCCGTGCGCCTTCTCAGCACTAACACCAGGAATCAGGTGTCAGCATTAATAGCTTCAGACTGGGTGCAGCGTTGCCGTTGGCTTTGCTCCGCCTCCTACCTTCAAAGTCTACTGGAATTCAAGGTACTGGTGCTCTAATGTCTCAAAGGGTAATGAAGCATCTACTTTTTCTTCTGTAAATTGCTCCGAATCAAAAAGATTAATCGGGTATGTCTTTAATCCCTGAGAGCTGAGTTCAGCCTTTTTATGGCTTCACTGCTGATCCTTTTGGACGGTACCCATTTCAGGACTGTGGAAGTTTTTTACTGATCAATTGTCATTGGCAATTAAAGAAAAAGTTGTTAATGCTAAGTCATGTCAGTGGTAGTTGTAGTAGTTGTAAAATAAGTGTAGTATTTGCAGATAAGATAAACTTGGCCCTTAAGAGACACGGCTTTGCCAAGACTTGTATGGGAAAGTGTTTTTTATTTGCTTTTACCAAATAAAAAACTCAATGGAATGACCTGTAATACTAATAAGAAAATGGGAAGTCAACTCTGCTGGTCAAATAAACTTGAAGCGATGACACATTTTAATGAAGGCAAATGTTGGATTGTTAGTGACAGACATTCACACACACACTCATTCACACACACTTGATGTGTAAAGCTTTGTTCACAACATTGAACTGTGGCTCTTCATGGACATCTGAAAGTCCAAAAGTCATCAAGTGCACTTTATTTGGTGACGGTGAAATCAAAAACTGACATCATGGTGGGTCTTTGGTCCTGCTTTCTAGGATTACAGTACATAGAGAAGTATATCATCTAATATATGTTGACATTTGTTTATTGAGTCTCTCAGCAGGAGCAGCTGCGTGTAAAATCTTCATTAAACATCTCATCTTCGTAGAGAAACACGGATGAACTTGTTCAAGCACTAGGATTTGAGGAGAAAAAATCTCATGCAACAACCTCTACAAAACCAAAACATCTTAAATGGCATTAAGAAATGTGGCAACCTCATGACTAGTAGGTTCCTGGAACTGGTCTGTAACATACTTCTGCAGGGTGTGTTTTGTCGATGGGGATTTACGTCAAACCAGTCTTATTGTCACCTTAGACAAACAGAAAACGTTGTATCTTTCCTGGTCAGATGAGCTGTACGCAGTGTCCTTGACCCGCAATGCATTTTGTGTGGGTCTGTGTGTGTGCATGGTGTGTTTTGCAGAATCTGATGTAATCATTATCATTCAACCGTCCCTAAGCTTGAACAAATCATTACTCCTGACGTAGAGTGTGATGCCGTTGTCCTTGAAGATGTTTTTGTTTTTTTAAATGATTGATAATGCAGCAATATTATTGTGCTCTGTTTCAAAAAGGATCAGTATGGTATATCACACCGGAGTGACTTGTTGAACACAGTTTGGTTCAAATAAAAGTGAGTTGCTCCCTCTTTGTGGATGGATTTGTCGACCAGTTCCACGGTTTGGTCTTAGCCGAATAAGATTTCTTAAGTCAATTAGTCTATTTTTTGTGTAGTATGACTATTTTCCAAGAAGCTTAAATCATATAGCAGGTGTTTATTAACTTAACATTTCTTACGTCTTGGACAGGTATTAATAAACTTGGCTATAAGAGGTTTTTCTGTTATATAAAGTCATTAAAGCACAACAGTACTAATTTGATTTCAAGGGTAAAATTGAAATTGTTACTCAAGTACCATGTTACTGAACTCCGCAGTTTTTTTTAGGGTACGGTTCAGTACCCTGAGTGTGTCTTTATTATACCAACCTTGTGGCAGGGCAGCTGGTTCATCTTATCGAGCTGCTGGTTCACACTGTCCTCCTCTCCCTTGTTGATATTAGCTTGCAAAATTCAACCATATCATCTCTTCACAGCCCTGGCTTTCCCAGGCTTCTCCCTATCAGCCTCTTTCTGCTGAAAAAACATATCAAAAGTAGCAGTGTGTCCTTTCTTGCAGTGAGGGAGTGGTGAGGAATTACGCTAGGTGCTCTTGTGTTTTCATATGGGTGCGTGTGCTTTGGCAGGTTTATTTGTAGAGGCCGAGTTAAGTAGTGGATAGCAGTAGGTTTACTTTTGTCTTCATGAGGTGTCGTTGTGCCCTACTGTGTCTCATCATGTGTTACTACAGTATGCGGTAAAAGGTGGAGGTATGAATTCCTGGAAGTTGCGTAACTGGTATTTATACAGGTTCCCGTGTAGTGAAATGTTTATTTTCATTGCCTCACCAAAGCTGCTGACAGACCCTCTCCTTTTTATTAGAGGAGTGGAATATTCTAGGAAAGTCTCCAACATCGCCGGTGCTACCTGAGTTCACTAATCCCTACAAAAACCAACTTGTTACAAAATTGTTACTTGTTTTGTTTAGCCCCTGTGGGACCGGCCGTGTCAAGGTGACAAACATTTATGTTTACTTCACTTTCTTATCCCTGCCTGTAGTTTGAAATCTTTTCCTGGTAAGAAATGTGGCTATAATCCTAGGACACGGTGTCAAACACAAGGCTGTGTGCATATAAGCTTTGGCAATATCTGAATAGTTCCTTGTTTTGTTTTCTTCTTATCTTTTTCTACAGGGCCTAATCTGCTGCTGCAAAGCACTGTAACCGCTGATCTGCCACTCCCTGTTCTGTTCCAAACCTGATTCTGATTCTCAAGGACCAATAATAAGCAAGTACTTGGTTAACCTACCCATCTGCTCGAGTACTTCTACCCACAGACCAGTCGCACGTGTTCTGTTTAGGGTGTGTCAATCACGCACACCCACACTCGAAGAATTTAAAACACACAGCCCGGTCCAGCCCCCCCCACAGTCACAGCAAATATGGCCCACAAGCTGGCCACCTTTGGCAAAGTCCTGCTGCGTCGCCGGGCGTTGGACTTCTCCGGGGAGGAAACCCGATTCGCCCGCTGCCTGTCCACCCTCGACCTCATCGCCCTGGGGGTCGGCTCCACCCTCGGCGCTGGCGTCTACGTCCTCGCTGGTGAGGTCGCCCGAGAAAAGGCCGGACCCGCCATCGTCCTCTGCTTCCTCATCGCCGCTCTGTCCTCCATGTTGGCCGGCCTTTGCTACGCTGAGTTTGGCGCCCGTGTCCCCAAAACAGGCTCGGCGTACCTTTACAGCTACGTGACAGTGGGAGAAATCTGGGCCTTCATCACTGGCTGGAACCTCATCCTCTCCTATGTGATAGGTGAGCTTTCTTTCAGTGGAGTTGTTGCAGCACATTAATGTTCTGCAACCTGATGCATTTAAAAGTATGCTGTAATAACGTAGAGAACAACGTAAAGGATGAGTCACTTTCAGACACTGCGTGGTTGAGGTATTCAAGTTATTTTGTCTTCTCTTTTAGGTACGGCCAGTGTGGCCAGGGCGTGGAGCTCAACATTCGATAGCTTGGTTGAGCAAAAGATCTCTGGCTTCTTTAAAGCTTCCATGACAATGAAGGTGCCAGGAAATGTGCTGGCTGAATACCCGGACCTGTTCGCCCTCATCCTGGTCCTGCTGCTCTCTGGTGAGTTACCCCATCATCATCATCATCATCATCATCTTCATCTGACTCTCAGTGGTTCCCAACCTGGATCTCCTCTGGGGGGAATGGGATAAATATGAGAGTGCATGATAATTGTCTTATAGATTAGGCCATTAAGAATATCATCCGAAAAGTGATACTATGTAGGCCACAAAAATCATATAAAAAGTCATAGTATAATATAGTATGCCATCAAAAAAAGTAAAAATTCACGGTATGTCATAAAAAGTCATCGCATAGTATGACTTTTTTTATGACTCTTTTATTGACAGTCACATTGTTTTAAAGAGCTGTTCCATTTTTCAATAAATCAACCTAAGGAAGAAACATCGATCTTCGGTTGGGCTTACAAGTCTGCGAGAATTAAGAAAAAAATGACTCTTTTCAAATAAAGAAGTCACTTTAATTACTGCAGTTAGTCTTTATTAGTATTGTATTAAAAACATGACATAACAGCCAGAACAGACCGGTCACACTAATATTGCCACTAGTGTTGCATGGCAGTAGAACTCATTGGTGTGGTGGTGGTGTTGCTGACTGATGGTGAGTTTGACGTTATGAAGCTTCCACACCTCCACCCACATAGCAGGACATGTTGTTAGTGGTGCTGCGATGTGAAAGCTCCTTGTCTCTGTTACATCCCTCTCTTCTATTCCTGCCCTCAGGACTTCTGGCCTTCGGTGTGAACGAGTCTGCTCTGGTGAATAAGATCTTCACGGGCGTCAATCTGGTGGTCCTGGGCTTCGTTATCATCTCCGGCTTTGTGAAGGGGGACTCGGCCAACTGGAACCGGACGGAGGAAGACTACGTCCGCTACATAAACAGCTCCAACAGCACTAAAACTCTCAAGTCAGTATTTCAATCAGCCAGCGAATGTTTGTTTTTTACAGTTCCACATGTTTCTGATAGCTAAACTTTGTGTCTCTCTTCTTCTGTGACTCAGAGTTGATGAGGAGTTTGGCGTAGGCGGCTTTGCTCCGTTCGGCCTGACTGGAGTCCTGTCTGGTGCCGCCACCTGCTTCTACGCCTTTGTGGGCTTCGACTGCATCGCAACAACTAGTAAGTGCCTTTCATATTTCCATAAAATGCCATGTAGAGAAGCAGCCTCACCAAAATGGCGTCATAAACAGATATAAAAATGCTTACTTGGTATTGAAAGTTGTTCCCATGATTTCTTGTTTAGCATAAACAGATTCTAAACATGGGAACTTGTTGACTTACTTCCCCTATGGTCACACAGACCTGAAGTGGAACTACTGATGGTAGTGAGTTTTGATTTTTCTGGACCAGGTATAGTCCCAGAGTAATTGCAATACACAATATTGCAGTTTCATGACCAATTTATTCCACTGATATAAAAATATAAAGCATACCGGTAATAATGCAAGATCACCCTCCGAATACTTTGCACATATGTATTCAAGCTACCTCTCTTTATATCTGCACATATTTTATTTTATTATTCTGAGCATTTTGTCAGTATACTGTTTGTAGTTTTTTTGTGAATATCTATATATCCTTTCAAATATGTTGTGCTATATTTTAATGTTATAAAAGTGTTATTGTTTTTTATAATTTATTTAATTTTTTGGTTAATTTGTCTTTCTGTCTTTTAACTTTGTTTGTGTGCACCATATACACCAAGACAAATCCCTTGTATGTGAAAACCTACTCTGATTTCTGAAGAGCTATTATCTTTATGTGAAAAACATCTAAAGCACAAAATCTCCCCTTACGATATATTGCCTTCGCTTCTTTCCTCATCTTTTCCTCTTTTTTTCAAATCTCCCCCTGTCTTCAGGCGAAGAGGCAAAGAACCCGATGCGCTCCATCCCTGTTGGCATCGTGGCCTCGCTGCTGATCTGTTTCTTCGCTTACTTCGGTGTGTCCGCCGCTCTCACGCTCATGATGCCGTACTACGAGCTGAACAGGCAGAGCCCCCTGCCCGAGGCCTTCAGCTACGTGGGCTGGTCCCCCGCCAGATACATCGTGGCTGTGGGCTCCCTCTGCGCTCTGTCCACCAGGTGAGGGGCCACACTGTGATCTTAGCCATTGGTTGTAAAATGTACAGTCCTAGTATTGTATCTCCTTAATATATCATCAAAAAAGCCATACTATGTAGGCCACAAAAAGCATATAAAAAGGCTGAGTATAGTAAGAAGAGTCATAAAAAGTCAGTCAAGATCGATTTTTTTAAGGAAAAAACGGCCATCTTTGAGATTTGTAAATAAGCATTACTCTATAGCTTTATAAATAATAACATTAAATAAGTGCATCAGTGCAGTACTGCAGCTTTCCTAGTCATTGTTAGCATTGTATTAAAAACATTACATAACACAACATTGTATGTATTTAGTTTTGCACAACACTGTTAAAGCTGAAGTTTAATGCTTTCTATTTCCCCAGTCTCCTAGGCTCCATGTTCCCGATGCCCCGTGTGATCTACGCCATGGCGGAGGACGGCCTGCTGTTCCGTATTCTATCCAGGATCAACGAGCGCACCAAGACTCCTCTCCTGGCTACCATCGCTTCTGGCGTTGTTGCAGGTACAATCACGGCCTCTATCTGTGTATCATCTTTTACTGTGTTTGATTACCTTTACCTGGGTAATTTCCTGTCATGTTTGTTCATCGCTTGAGTCCAGGCAGATTGTCTCTGCTGTGTCTATCCCGTCAAGTCTGTCAGAGCTGATGTTTATATTTCTCTGGAGTCACAGCTCTCTCTCCTGCCTCAGCTCTATCTATAAGCCTGACTCACTGGCTATTGGTTAGAGATCAATAACTCTTAGAAAGGTCTGCATAAACGCAAACTTTTTCTGCATTGTAGGCAGTCTTAGCCATCAAAGCATTTGTTTTGACGTTACAGAGATGTGTTTATTTTCTAAGAAATCCCTTTTTACTCCTCCTTACAGCTCTGATGGCCTTCCTGTTCGACCTGGCAGCGCTGGTGGACCTCATGTCTATCGGAACTCTGTTGGCGTACTCTTTAGTGGCCATCTGTGTCCTCATCCTCAGGTAAGCACCTTTTTTATTCGATTAAAGCTAGAGGTGGGAAGTGTGGAGTACAAATACTTTGTTACTGTTCTTAAGTACATTTTTCTGGTATCAGTACTTTACGTCTACTTGTTTTTCTGACGACTTTTTACTTTGACTTCTTACACTTTTAACACAAATACCTGTACTTTCTACTTCTTACATTTTCAACACAGGCTCGTTACTTTAGTTTTAATGTGTGTTTGGTGGCGTGATCATTATTATTTCGAGTCATTGCGTGTCTATTGATTTGAACACGATCCGTGTATCCATCATTTCCTGGTCTTCTCTAAAGAAGAGGGACCAATGAAAACGTTGTCATGTTGACGTTGTTCAGCATCGAAGCATTCATTAGCTAACAATAACATTATTGTTCTATTAATATAAAGTGAGGTCAGTTACTAAAAATGTAAACAGCTGGTAGTTATGGGTACTTTTTACTTAAGTACATTTCAAAGCCCATACTTCTTTACTTTTACTTGAGTAAAGAAGTTTAGTCAGTACTTGAGTATTTTTAAACACGAGTATCTGTACTTCTACTTGAGTAAAGAATGTGTGTACTTTTGCCATCTCTAATAAAGCACACTTAAAGTCTTCTGAAGTTGTAATAATGTGGTAACTACTCTCTAGCAGACATCGCAAATATCAAAGAAGCCAGTTTAGAAGAATACCTGCATCCCAATCTCTGCACAGATAAAGTAATCTTATAATAAAAGTTGAGGAATTCACATATCTCCCCCTCCCTCTGCAGGTACCAGCCCGGCAGACTGAATTCCTCCAGCCAGACGGAGAAGCTGGTGGAGATGGTGGAAGGGGAGAAGGTGGCCGTGAGCGGAGGAGACAGCGGTGACGAGTACGGCATGGAGACGGAGGAGAAACCGCTCCGGGAGACTTTAACCATCAAGCTGCTGTTCTGCCCGAGTGGAAAGGTCCCAACGCAGACGTCCGGGAACATCGTCTACGCCACCACCGCTATCATCTGTAAGTGTGGCTGGGAGGAATCTCAAGATGGCTGATAAATAGAAAACGAGGATAATAAGCTAACCATCATTGTTGGGCAACCTAGGATTTTGTTACCTAACCTTGTCTCCTGCTTGTCTCTTTGCAGCTGTTTTTATCACTGTCCTCTGCGTTATCCTGGCTAACTGTCTCAGAGAGCTGCTGGCGGGACATGCAGGCGTCGTGGTGCCGTGTGTCATCCTGACTTTACTCTGCGCCGTCTGTGTCATCATCATCTGGAGGCAGCCGGAGAGCAAAGAGGCTCTCACCTTCAAGGTAACCACACACACTCTGTTTATTGATCTTTCCAAAGCTTTCGATACCGTCGATCATCAAATCCTGAAGCAGAGGCTGGCCAGTATTGGCATATCCAGCCATGCAGTGGGGTGGTTTGTGAACTACCTCTCTGAAAGGTCCCAATGTGTTCATTTTGATGGGCTCACTTCTGAGTGGTTAAACATTACAAATGGTGTTCCTCAAGGTTCTGTTTTAGGTCCACTTTTATTCTCCATCTATATCAACAGTTTAGGTCAAAATGTGGATGAAGCAACTTTACATTTCATGCTGATGATACCGTGATGTATTGTGCAGGTCCCTCCATTAAGGAGGCTGTTGTTAAATGACAGGCTGTTTTTAATATTATTCAGACGCAGCTCTCTGAGCTTAAGCTTCTTTTAAATGTGGATAAAACCAAGGTAATGCTATTTTCAAAAGCTAAAAAGACACCGGAGACAACTTTGGATATTGTTACTACGCAAGGAAAAGTACTTGAAGTGGTTACCTGTTATAAATACCTTGGTATCTGGCTTGATGATTGTCTCTCTTTTAAACCTCAGGTCAATAATCTGCTTAGAAAGCTAAGGGTGAAGCTAGGTTTCTTTTTCAGAAACAAGTCCTGTTTCTCGCTTGAGGCCAGGAAAAGGCTAGTCACTGTGACCTTTTTACCTGTGCTGGACTATGGTGATCTGATATATATGAATGCACCTGCCCATTACCTAATCAAGTTAGATGCCGCCTATCACAGTGCGCTGAGATTTGTTACAAACTGTAAAGCACTTACTCATCACTACCCTGTATGCCAGGGCAAGTCTGCCATCACTTACTGTACGGAGGCTCAGTCATTGGTACATGTTCATTTACAAAGCCATGTTGGGTAAACTACCACCTTATATCTGCTCACTGATATCACAGAGAGTCGCAAGTAGCTATTGCCTAAGATCCCAGGATGTGTTTTTATTACATGTACCAAGTGCTAGGACTGTTTTAGGCACAAAAACGTTTATGTGCGCAGCTCCTCTAGCTTGGAACACTCTGCAAAACATATTGAAAATGAGCATTTTGGTTCCCCTGCATCATTTTAAAGCACAGCTTGATGAATTGATATTTGATACTCCTGGTACCTGTCTTTGTGAATAAGCTTGTAAATTGTACCCCTGTCATTATGTTGTATGTGTCCTTTTGTTTTCTGTTACATGTGTAACCAATGTGCGGCAGGTCTCCCTTGTAAGAGAGGATTTTTACCTGGATAAATAAAGGCTACAAACAAACAAACTTCTGAGTTAGCACCCGTTGTGTTACAGATAGGGAGATATGGCTGTTTTGTTTTGGCATTATAAAACTCTACGTATACTTAGGTACACATTGTTCCCTGACTCTCTCACTGAGTGCTATCTAGAGAAGAACCAGGTAAAGTTTAAAATAGTTATGCTGACTCTCCCCCTGTCCTTTGAAGGTCCCTCTGCTGCCCTGGTTGCCCCTGTTCAGCGTTTTCGTCAACATCTACCTCATGATGCAGCTGGACCGAGGAACATGGTGCCGCTTCGCCGTCTGGATGCTTATCGGTACAATATAAACATTACCAATGGTGTTTCTCATTTCTATTGCTTCACTTTTCTGTGACTGTTTTGTAACTTCTCGTTGCTTCTCTCCTCCTCTCCAGGTTTCGCCATCTACTTCCTATACGGTATTAAGAACAGCAGTGAAGCAGCCAGGCGGAAGTCCCCACGCAAATACGCGCCCGCGCTGCAGACCAAGAGCCCGATCTACAAGGGCGCCCCCGACGACAACAACGTGGAGGGAGGCAGCAGCCCCTGATGCCCACTGCCGTAGACCTGGGGGGTGTTGCCAGAGCAACTACACACGTTTTGGCAGCGAGGTTGAACTGGCGGCCAAATGCTGCGATGTAGGGGGCCTGGAGCGCAGCCCTGGGTTTAAAGGGAGGAGAGGCAAGAGAGCGCCACACACACACATCTTACCTCTGACTCCGAGGCTGATTAACTTGATGGCTAGACACTGTGACAGGCCCCTCTCTGGCCTATGTGTCCATTTAATCTGTCTATTCGTACTTAGCCTTAGCCCTCCGGGAGATATTTACCTGCCTATAACATGCTTTCGATGGACCTAACTAACAAAGTGTACTGCGGCGCACCTGAAGCTGTTAATTGGAAGAATGTTAAAATGTAACTGTTCCCGTCTTCACCACCTCCCCGTTACCGGTGCGCTGTAGATCCACCGGCTAGTAGAGCTGCTGTCACTGAATATTATGAGTTGAGCTAGTGAAGTTCCAATGGTCAAGACACGTGGATCAGTGAGTCTCACCCCCACAATGTGCGAGAGCCTTTAGTAGATAGTTTCTAGTTTATTGGTCCTTTGTTCATTGCAGCAGGCTGGTTGTTTGTGTGTAAACAAGCCGGCACTGAGTCTGTGCTTTACAGCATCAGTGTGTTCGATGTCATCACACTGTACGGTTCAGTGTCCGAGGCTGAAGTCCACGCTTTACAGAGCTCCTGCTCCCAGAGAACAGCCAGACAGCAACTGTACACGGGACCTTTTTTAAGTCATATTAAGTTAGTTGCATATCGTTAACTATCTGTTTCATATAGACTTTGTTGAAATGGTATTTTATGGCTTTCATTTTAACATGATCCAGAAAACAAAATGTTTTTTAACTGCCCAATGGGCAACAAACTTCTTTCTACCCTTTAAAGGGCCATGAACTTGATTTGAACGAAAAACTGCAAAGCAAGAGTCACATCATTAATCCTCTGCTCTGCTTTCTGATAGTGAAAACCCCATCCATCTCCAAAACATGCTTTCATACACTTATTTGCCAATATTTGGTTTGATATGGGCATGTACATATCTATGAATTTCAAATAATCGAATTTGCTAATTCCAGATTTCCTTTACATATGTGTTTCATGTCATTCGCATGGCTGCACCCAGATATTTCTGCAGATCTGGGGAGGGTTGATCAGATTTGCACTTAATGAGGTCATTAATCGCATTACATTTAAATTATTATAATCTGTCCACCTCTGGCTGATCTGAGGGCTGGGGATTGTTTCTGAATGAGGGGTCTCTGTTTTTCATCACCACTCAAATATCGCATTCACCTTTTTTACTTGTGAAAAGACGCACAAAGGTTCTTGTTTAGTTTCAAGTCAAACTAAGGAAGAATTAGAGAGTTTCCATCACTTTCATTTTATTCATCCGTATTTTATTTGTACTACTTTATTAACTTCTACTGATAGATCTGTTAATATTCAAATGTTTATAGTATTGTTTGTTTGGGATAGCTTTTCTTTTTTGTTCGGCCTTTTTCACATCAATCTCAATCAACTGGATATGCTTTTTAGGTGTTAATGTATTTTGATTGTTACATGTACAGTTTTTAGTGTGCTGATCTTTTTTTGGTCTCCTGTTTTAATGTTTATTTGTTTCCCCTTTTGTCGAAAATGTCTTGCATCACCAAATCTTAAATCTTTTTGACCAAATGAACTTGTTTTGGAAACTGGGCTTTCCATTACAAACGACCATTAAAAGTTGGTCTCTAAATTGTGTAATATATATATAAAAAGAAATGTTTTAACCCCAACCCTCTGGAGTCTTTATAACTTATTGTTTATAGTATTTTTTTGTTTCTCTAGTAAACTGCTTTACTGTAGATTGTACAGTATTTGTTTAAAACCGTTTCTTCATTTGTATGATGCTGTATATTATACAAACACACTGTTTTAACATATAGGTGAGAAATGTTTTACTTGTAAATTACACTAAAGGCACTTCATTTCATAATTAATGCTGCTGAAACCCCTTTTTTTGATGAAAATGGTCCTGGTGGATGCACTATTCCGGCATTTCTATAGATGCTGCCTGTTGTTGCTTATGAAATGTTCCCACCTTTTTTAGATGTGTAAAAACATGACATATCACACAATGTTTGTGGAGAAGGGAGATGAAGAAGAGGTAGATTTGGATTGAATTGGGACTCGATAACTTGGTGCCTAAAGAGCCATCCTTCTGCCCGAGAGACACCGGGGCTGGAGAAACAAAGAGTCCAGCTGTATCTCAGAAAATATTGAAATATTGAAATACTTTCACTCTGATATCATTAAAGGGTGTGTGGCTGTGGCTCCTGTCACTCAGAGCTCTTCATTCTCAGTCCTCGTGCCTTTGAACAATCCATACCATCATCTTCCCTCCTCATTGCTATCTCATTAACCGTAATGATCTATTTTTCGCTTTGTTTTATATCCTGTACATATGGCTGTCATGTAAAAAAAAGAAAAAGCTGTATTTTCAATGTTTTTTTTTTAAAAATAAAAATAATTCATGCTAATGGAAGGTGTTTTATCTACCTCTTTTGTTATTGAAAATAACTTCAAACCTCCTCAGAATGAGCTGCAGGGGAAAGGCTATTTAAAGACCACTTTTACTGGTTTTCACCTGTGACTCCACTTGAATATTGGTATGTTTAAAATGCACTCAGTCAGTAACCTTTCAGCTGTTATACTAAATAACTTGCATGCATCCTGCAGCCTAAAAAGTGTAATTCTTAAATGTATCTCCATAAAATAATCACATACATCTTTATTTATTCAGTCAGTGTTTTACTTTATGGTAAAAGAAAGTATTGATAAATTGAAATAAACACAAACCCCTTGGCATGGTTCAGCCATCCTGTGCACCTCTCCCTCTGACAAAATGGCCAGACAGTGTAGTTCTACACCACATGCCTTCCTTCCTGTTTGAGGCCCTCTGTCTGCCTTGTCCATATTTGGTAACTGTCCATACTTGTTACCTTCAGTACTAACAACTCCCTGCTGCTCTCTGGGGTGTAGATATTACAGAGAAATTAAAGCTACGTACATGCAAATATTAGATAAGCAGTCTAATCTACTTTGGTTACCAAGGAAGAGACCAAATATTATTGGGTCAAGCAGCAAGAAAACCATATCATGTGAGAAAATGAATTTAAGATTAAGAATAGCAAATAGTATATTGAGAATTATGATTTCTATTTAAAAAGTTGTACCAAATTAACTGATACAAAATGTGAATTCCTTCAAAAAAATCGAAATGGCTGCCCTTTTTCCCCACTCTCTCCAACTTTTTCTATATTAAAGGCAAAAGGCCAAAACCATCGTTATTTTCTTTCTTTGAAGTTTTTATTTGAAATGTGTTTAATTATTAATAAGTAAGAATATGCCTCATTTTGAACATGTGTTGAAAAAGCTCCCCCACACTGAGGCTGCCCTCTAGTGGTCGCAGACAGTATTACTGTTAACATTGAGTCTGTCTACTTCCGGTTCTGGTTACACAACAGTATCAGCAGTAGTAATATATTAAAGAGAGAAGCGTACCTCCGATTTTGTGCACACGACAAATCTTTATTAATGTCTCCAGGCATGTATTATTGATGACACTTGTGCTATAACAATCCCAGAGTCACAACAACATCGAACAGTCGGCTTTGTCAGGGTTTGGTTTCAAACAAATTATTTACAGGTTGTGTGTAATGTGACACCAGTGTATTTCCTACCACCCTACAGTTCAGATATTTTAATAGTTTTATCTTTGAACAGGAAGATGACTGTGTGTGCTAGTTAGGCTTCTTTCCTCCAAAAGGCACTCGGAGGAGACTCTTCCACTGGACTGTTACACTGTATGAACTCACTCATATGTACTAAACTGTTGAATTAGTGAATATGAATGCCAACAATCTGTCCTACAGTCTGAGCAACCAATCGGGGTTTAAATAATCCACATTTTTCAAATCCGTCAGTGTTTCACATACAGTTTTGTATCTTCATTAACTCTGCTTTTTTCTGATGAGATCCCAGGAACTGAATGCAATGGCTATTAAGAGTATATCAAAAATAAAAATCTTTTAATTATTTGGAAAATGTGGGTTAAAATGGAGGCATGCATCGCTTAAAGTTGATTAATTGAATTAAGTGATTAGTGTGAGAGGAGATTGTGACCAGAAGGTATCGTGTAATGTTAAGTGTTAATTGTGAATGTTTAAACAGACTTTTGAAATCAGTACGGAGCCCCAAAGTGTTGAATATTGAAAAGATAAGTCATTATGACAAATTACACAAATACATTGTGTAAAATAAAGAAATCTCTCACCTTTTAGCCGATCACATTGTTTAAGTTAGCACAACAGCTGCTATTAAAATTAGACAATACGATAAAATGATAAAATAAGTAAGGAAATATTTGAGAAAATTACCCTTATCAACTAAAAACTTAGTGAAAAATGAAAAAAGGAACGATAAGATCACATGTCAAACTAATGAGTTGTTTAATCATTTATTCAGTAATTTCACTAAATCAACTGTTGGTTTATTTAGCCTGTGTATTGTACATATAGGCATATGATTATTATTATTATTTAAATACATATTGAACACCTTGGGGTTCCATACTAAAGGCTTTAAGGTGCTGACCAGTAAACTAACACAGTAGTTGTAGTAAACATGAATTTAGGTACTAACTATATTTAAAAATAATCCTTACTATGATCAGGTTGTAATGGTAATCAGTGAGCAGCTACAGTAGCTTTTCCTTTTCTACATTTTAACAAACTCCTTCCGATACACAACAAATAGTCCAGCCAGGTGTCATACTTTGGTTCAATTTGACTTCATCACCCTTCGCCCTCTTTCTGTATTAAGTCACTAGGATTTGAGGTGCAGTAAGATCTGTTTTCCGTCTCGTCTCTCTCACTGCGTATCTGTACAAGGTTGCAATTTATTCAGAGTATTACACATGAAAAGGAAGAGGCATGGCTCAGTCTTGGCATCACTGAATCAGGTTTAAATATAAAATAAAACACATTACACTGACAGTATCAGTCTTTAAGAGATGTGTGCCAACAACATATAACTGCCTACGGGAGTATAACTGTAGGAAAGGCTGAATGTGCAGTAAAGCTGAAGTGTTGAGGGTCTGCAGGATTATTACAGTCACATGCACACAGAACAGGAAACGGGGTTAGGATGCTGCTTGTGCTTCTATCAACAAAGAGCCAAAAACAGGCACCAGAAGGATTAAACAATGTCTTATTTATAGAATTAAGGTGTGTAACTGAGCGGGGAAAATAGAACGAGTCTCCAAAAAGTGGTCTGCGTGCAGCCGAGGCTGGAGAGAGAGCTCCTTCAGAAGGAGTCCTCTGAAGTATGGCCGCCCGTCAGCCCCCCATGCTGCAGTGGGGGAGTCAGCAGAAGCACTGCCGGTTGCCCTTGGTGACCTCCTCGGAGGAGTGGACCGTGTTGGGAACAAGTCCGCTCTTTACGCCCTCCCAGCCGTCCTGGATCTTGATGTCCCCGCTCTGTACCAGCGCAAAGATGTCCCTCGTCAGATCCACAAACGCCTGAGAAAAAGAAGCAAAAAAAAAAGACTGTGGGGGATTCTAAAGTAATCAGATTACTTATTAGTCCCAGAGCGGGGAAGTGTACAGTGTTACAGCAAAAGTGGCATAGCAGGTAAAAAAAAGCCAGCAATAATAAAAAAAGAAAAGCGCACATTAGTGAAAAGACAAAAATAAAAACAAATAGGTACACAACCATGGATACAAAATTAGTGGAAGTAACTTAAGAGAAACTGAGTGACATAAATAGCATTAAAGTATTGAGACCCTATACAGTAAATGTTGGGACATTTATAAAAATGTATGTATGTATTTGACATAAAAGGGATTTTTGCACAGTATAATTGTGAACAAGTGTTTATGTGAGTTGAGGAAGGCAGCTGGTGTTTAAGCTTTACATCTATTTGTTTGTTTTGTAAAATAATTTTATGTCAGTCATCAACAGGATGCAATTTTGGGAAATGTTTATAAAGTCTGTATGATTTAAAGCTTGCCTAAATAGTTCAGAAATGACTTTTAATTCAACTCAGATCATGACTGCCTCAGTCAATTTTCTGTATAATATATAGGACCTATATTGTGAAACACAGTAAATAAGATTCCATGTAAATCACCAGTGCTAAAAAAACGGAAAAACGAATTTCCAGATAATCCAGGAGCTAAGAATTAATGCTGTTGTTTATTTTCTATAGTTTATTTGTGTTAACTCTACTATGATTATGTAATTCTACTTCTCCTATGTGTAACCTTTCACAGAATAATGACTTGGTTTAGAATCTATAAAAAATATTGAATTCAGTTCAGTTTTATTTGAAAGTACTTTATTTAAGTGTTAAGCCTTGAAAAGCTTGATAAGCTAATCAAGTGTCACCCCTAGTCAATGTCGTTGTGCTATTTTTGAGCTTATATCTGAAAACAAGTGAAATCTCCTCCACACCTTCTCCACGTTGATGGACTCTCGTGCCGATGTCTCCACGTAGCGCATCCCGAAGGCCCCGGCCAGCTTCTCTGCCTCCTGGAGGCTCACCTGCCGCTGGGCCTCCAGGTCACACTTGTGCCCGACCAGCAGGAAGACGATGTTGTGCGGCTGCACGTGGCTCTGGGCCTCCTCCAGCCAGTTGTGGACGTTGGTGAAGGAGCGGCGGTTCGTGATGTCGAAGAGTAAGAGCCCCCCCACTGAGTTACGGTAGTACGCTCTGGTGATGGACCTGGGGGGAGTGAGAGAGAGAGAGAGAGAGAGAGAGAGAGAGAGAGAGAGAGAGAGGAGAGAGAGAGAGAGAGAGAGAGAGAGAGAGAGCGAGAGAGAGAGAGAGAGAGAGAGAGAGAGAGAGAGAGAGAGAGAGAGAGAAACTTTGTTTTCTGTTCTGAAGCTAATAATCCCAAACCAATGCATCCAGCTTTTTTGGGACAGATTCTGCAAATGTACATGTGATAAATGCAAAGTACGATGGCTCAATGACGTATAAAATGGAGAGAAATGGGATATTCAGTTTCAGAATTTGAATTTATATAGAAATAAGAATGGCCCGTTATGGCCTGTTGTCTGTATATTAATGTTTTATTGTTTTGTTCTCATTATTTTTTGTGAAGATTGTTCGGAGATAATATACTATGACAATTTAAGAGACAAAAAACTCAACTTTATAATAGAGTGTGCCAATAAAAGGTTCAAAGTAAAGATACACAATATCATAGTCAAGTGTGTCATTACAAGACATCCTAGTATTGTCACATATTTGAACGGTGAGAGTTAATGTTTAATAATATGTCATAGTATAGTATGTCAGGACCATTTCTTACCAGTATAATACACATACACACACACACACACACACACACACACACACACACACACACACACACACACACACACACACGCAAACACACACCACACACACACACACACACACACACACACGCAAACACACAGGCTCACAAGGTGAAAACAATACCGGCTACACACTGTTGGGGCTGGTAAACTGGACATTTAGTATATACTGTAAACTCTGTGAGGTTTGAACAAATGTATCTGTATTGCCCATCTGAGGAGACATCCAACAGGATCTGGACAAGGCTGGGGGAATGAGAGCAAGAGGTGTTTATGTTATGTTGGTGTTGTGTGGATTTATAAAAAGAAAGCAAACTTAAACACACACAAAATAAATGCATGTAAAACCAGCAGAGATCTGAGTGACTTTTGTGTGTGTGTAGGTTATAATATCTGTTTGTGCATGGATGAAGAGAAAGTCCAAACAGGGAATAAGGAGCTTGGCCTTACCTGAACCTCTCCTGTCCCGCTGTGTCCCAGATCTGCAGTTTGATTCTTTTGCCCGGCTCGATCTCCACCAGGCGGGAGAAGAAGTCCACCCCCACCGTAGGGTCCGACACCTGGGCGAAGCGGCCCTCAGTGAACCTCCGAATCAGACACGACTTGCCGACCGTAGAGTCTCCGATGACGATCAGACGGAACTGATAAAGCCATATTGTCTCCATGTCTCACCTTGATAAAATCTGTGGGGAAATAAAATCATTCAGTCATCCATGTTATGGCTTTAAGTGTATTTTCTGCCTAACAATCCAAACATAAAGGCACTGAGTTTATGATCATACTCAAAGGAACATGAGATGATTCCTTGAAAAATTAATCCACCTTTTGACAAAATTAGTTACATAAATGTTCCACATCTAATCCATATTACGATGTAAAATATTGTTTTAACAGATAAATGCATCTATTTAAAAAACAAAGATAACTACAACTGAAATTAAACCTTTTCCAAAAGTTGAATTATGAGCCATATCTACTAGTTATGCTCAATTTTGATACTCAAATACAAAATTGTGTGGGCTGTGTCTCACAAAATATTTGACTGTTTCAGATTGTCTCAACAATATCAAACATTTTAAGGGAAAAAATGATATTAAATTAAAACAAATCTTGATCAAACCCACACAAGAGCCTCTAAAGACAATGAAACACACTACAGAATGCCACCCTCTGCTTAAGAATTAGAGTAAATCTTTAAACAGTTTCCGATTAAAAAACAAATGTGCATTTAATCCACAAACTGTGACGACCACATGGATTATTCCTGGATTATGGCCGCCACCATGAGGGGAGAGTAATAGACCCAAACCCCCTCAGCGGGGTCCATGTGATTTACAGTTGGGGTGATCTAATTTGGGGGGGGGGGGGGGGGGGGGGGGGGGTAGGGCCACTCCTCTTGAACTCAATAAACATTGGCATAGTCAGCCCCCATGTGCAGCAATAACACACAGCAATAACACACAGGGCGTCCTTGAAACTAGCCAAACGTAAGCTAAATGGAGAGATGGATGCTAAACAGGACTGCTAGTTGATAACAGATATTTGCCTCTGATGCTAGAAGACCTCCAATGTCTAAAATATCCTTCAAGGTTTATTAAAAAAAAAGAGTAAATCACTTGACTCATGAGGCCCAACCCATTTAGCTTAATGCAAGTGTGAGTATTGACAATAACGATTACACATTACAAATGCGGTAACATATGTCAATAATAACGTACCTTAAAGTTAATAGCTCAGTAGCTGTAAAAAGCAAACCCCATATCGATGATTTGGTCTTCTAAAAACGATCTTCCAGTAGCAGTGGTTGTGTTACAGGAATAACCGAACACAAACATGCATCATTAACCCGGCCTGCTATCCACCATCAGCACGTGACTCTTTTAAAATGACGGATTAAAGCAGCCTGTTGCAAACCGACTGAGGATCCGAACTGCAGCTTCTTCAGACTGTTGATGATATTTCCGTGAAGATCCGCGTAGGAAATGGCAGCAGGAAACAGCAGCAGCATCAAATCTCCTCCTCGCCCTCATCAGCACCACTACCGTAACTGCACGCGGTCGCGGAGTTGCGCAGCAACAATGGCGGGGACTGGCTGCTGCTTTCGTAGGCTGTGGGAGAACAAATACCGTAATTACGAAATGAGCGATCACGAACATTTGATGAAATATATCATTATCAAATATGCTAATCCCTTTACTGGGAGATACACTTTAGCACATTGCAAATTAAAATAGAAACGGATATAAAATATGTCCTACACACATTTAACAATTCATGGTAACATTTGTTGTTAGATTTATTTTAATTATTTATTTGCTGCTAAATACAAACCAACTTTGTGCTATATGAGCTATATGGGCAATATATATATTCCATTAATAACTGTGTAATTTATACCTGGCCACTAAATCAATATATATATATGCCGTTAATAACTGTGTAATTTATACCTGGCTGCTAAACTGTCACTGTTACAAGGTATGTATCTTGTATTTTGTAAATTGTGTAACTTGCTGCTGTTAAATACCGTCAAACTATGTGCAATATGTGCTTTATGTGCAATATATACTTTGTATACATATGCCATCTTTAATAACTGTAATATATATCCCAGGCTGCTAAATCCTAAGAACTGCTACAGGATTTGATTTGTAGATTTGATTTGTTTTTGATCTGTATTTTTGAAAATTATGTAACTTTTTTAGCATATCGTTTATTATATTATAACTTAGTACTTTTTTTTTAGCATATTGTTTATTATATTATAACTTAGTACTTTTTTAACCCATGTAAGATGCAACATTAAGCTGTCTGTGGCTCTTTCCTGCTGTAACGCTGCAAATGTCCCTTCTGTTGGACTAAAGGTATTCTGATTCTGATATTTAACCTGGTTAAACTAGACATATTAAACTAAACATTATATAGGAAAATACTATAGGCCTATGGGATCATTACACCAATTTCCAACATGATTTTTTCCACTACGAATATCAAACTTTTATATTTACTGCAATTTCACTTTTCTACAGCAGGGTGTTTTTCTGGTTGCAAATTAATATGAACCCATACCTTCTATGATCAGCCAAGTAAAGTACGTACTGTTGCATTAGTACTTTTGGCGTAAACCTACCGTAGAAAAATGCTCTGAAATTTCACAGGCGACTTTTTACGACGACCGCTGAACGCAGCACCAGTTAATAACATGTGTGGTGGAGCTTCTCACAGGAGCGAGGTAAACGGAGTCAGACTGTCATGTGTGATTAAACTGGTGGTTGACAATTTATCTCGCAAATCTCGATGATATTGGATCATATCTTGTTTTTTGTTTGTGTTTTACACTACAAAAACATGTCTTACTAGTCAAACATCATAATTTCTAGGCTAGGTGTGACTTTATACCTAGTTTACAGTTTTTTGGGATACCTGGGAACCTTCATAAAGTTACTATAATTCTCCAACGAGTTTTTGTGTGTGTGTGGAGAGCTGCAGCTATGCAGCAGGAGCTTTTGTTCAAAGTGCTGGTCATTGGAGACCTGGGAGTGGGCAAAACGTCCATCATTAAGCGGTACGTGCATCAGATCTTCTCCCAGCACTACCGAGCCACCATCGGGGTGGACTTCGCCCTGAAGGTGCTGCAGTGGGACAACGACACTGTGATCCGGCTGCAGCTTTGGGACATAGCAGGTCTGTCAAACTGTTACATACTGAATTACAGGTTTATTGTGGCATCAGTTGACCGTTCAACTATAAACCTCTGCTGGATTTGTTTACTGTAGGAACATTTAGTTTAAGGATCGTTGCTGGTAAGAAAAGTTTCAGCAGCTGTGAACATCTGTACATTCCTAAACCTCTAATAAATAAGCTTTTGAAATGCAGTTATGCAAATATGTTTGCTTTCTAAAACAATCAAAAGTGTCTTGAAACAATCTACTGCACTAAAATACACTTTTTTTTGTTTTACTGTTATGACTCAGTGATATCAGTCGATAGGATTGACAGTTATGCAGTGAGAGATGTGAACACAGGGACAGTGTGTTTGTGCAAGCTGGATGCCTGGTCCCTCCCTGTCATTTGAAGCCTGGTCGAGGAATGTAGATCTTGTGCCTGGCTGTGACTCAACTGATCCCATGCTGATAATATCAGTCACATGATGGGTGCTTCTGCAGAATAAACAAACAGTGTACACACACAACATTGCTTTATTTATCACTAATAAACCATGATATGAGTTGATTCGATTTTTACAGACTCTCATTTCATTTAATTTCAAACCTTTATTTAACCAGATTGGTCCCATTGAGATCATAGATCTCTTTTTCAAGGGAGACCTGCAGCATATAGGTTCCACATGAAACATAAAACAATAAAGGACATTATACATTATATTTACAGGATACATTTACATAGTTATAGACATTTACAAGTGGCCATAGTATCAACGAGCATTTCATTTAGCCTAGCTTTAAAAACATGCAGAGGAATGAGATTGCTCAGTTTCAATTCTTGCTGAAGACTGTTCCAAGCAAATGGAGCTGCGCACATAAAAGCTGTCTTACCTAAGACAGTCCTTGCTCTTGGCACATCTAACAATACTACATCATGCGATCTCAGACAATAGCTGCTTGCAACTCTCTGTGTTATCAGAGAGCAGATATAATATGGGAGTTTACCCAACAAAGCTTTATAAATAAACGTGTACCAATGACTGATCCTCTTTACAGTAAGTGATGGCAGACCTGCCTTGGCATACAGGGTACAGTGATGAGTAAGTGCTTTACAATTTGTGACAAATCTCAGTGCGCTGTGATAGGCGGCATCTAACTTGTTCAGGCAATGGGCAGGTGCATTCATATACAACAAATCACCATAGTCCAGCACAGGTAAAAAGGTCACAGTGACTAGCCTTTTCCTGGCTTCAAAAGAGAAACAGGACTTGTTTCTGAAAAAGAAACCTATAACCCTCAGCTTTTTAAGCAGGTTATTGACATGAAGTTTAAAAGTAAGACAATCATCAAGCCAGATACCTAGGTATTTATAACTGGTAATCACTTCAAGTACTTGTCCTTGCATAGTAACAATATCCAAAACAGGCTCTGGTGTCTTTTTAGCTTTTGAAAATAGCATTACCTTGGTTTTATCAACATTTAAAATAAGCTTAAGTTCAGCAAGCTGAGTCTGAATAATGTTAAAAACAGCCTGTAATTTAACACCAGCCTCCTTAATGGAGGGACCTGCACAATACATCACGGTATCATCAGCATAAAAATGTAAAGTAGCTTCATCCACATTTTCACCTAAACTGTTGATATATATGGAGAATAAAAGTGGACCTAAAACAGAACCTTGAGGAACACCATTAG
Source organism: Gymnodraco acuticeps (assembly GCF_902827175.1). Taxonomy (NCBI): domain Eukaryota; kingdom Metazoa; phylum Chordata; class Actinopteri; order Perciformes; family Bathydraconidae; genus Gymnodraco; species Gymnodraco acuticeps. The sequence continues at coordinate 5,103,523 of NW_022992250.1, forward strand.
CAATGTTTAACCACTCAGAAGACAGCCCATCAAAGTGAACACATTGGGACCTTTCAGAGAGGTAGTTCACAAACCACCCCACTGCATGGCTGGATATGCCGATACTGAGTAGCCTCTGCTTTAAGATGCGATGATCGACGGTATCAAACGCTTTGGAAAGGTCAATAAATAGAGCTGCACAACTCTGCCTATTGTCTAAAATACTCGTAATGTCATTCACCACTTTCATTGTGGCAGTGATGGTGCTATGTTGTTTTCTGAAGCCTGACTGATGTTTAGACAGGATATAATTTTTACATAAAAACTCCTTTACCTGTTCACTCACTAGGCGTTCGAGCACCTTCGCCAGAACTGACAATTTAGAGATTGGCCTATAGTTATTTAAAATAGTTGCCTCCCCTCCTTTTAGTAAAGGCAAGACATATACTGACTTCCATACTTTTTGAATTGCATTTGTGCTGAGGGAGAGGTTAAAAAGAGTAGTAAGAGGAAGAGCAATAAAATCTGCAGCTATCTTTAAAAAGAAAGGTTCTACGTTGTCCGGGCCAGCCGGTTTCTTAGGATCTAGCTTAGATAAGGCTTCATGAACAACATTGACAGTAAAAGGAGTAAAACTGAAAGGGTTTTCCAGACCACATTGTTCAGAGTCACGGATTGGGGTGTTCACAGAAGCAGAGTTAGTCACAGAATCAAACATAGAACCGCAGGACACAAAATGCTCATTAAAGCAATTTAACATAGTGGCCCTGTCCGATATAGTGCCAGATGCTGTGGTAAGGCACGGAGGTAGCTCATTACGGATCTCACTGGTGGATATCGATTTTATTGCTTTCCAAAATTTCCTAGGATTATTTAGGTTTTCTGTGGTAACTGACAAATAGTACTTCGACTTTGCACTATTGACATTTAAAGTGAAGCTATTCCTTAGCTGCCTAAAACGCAGCCACTCTACCTCTGAGCCTGATTTCCTAGCCTTTGCCCAGGCCTTGTTTCTCTCATGAAGGAGACTAGACAGCTCAGCAGAAAACCAAGGATTGTCTCGTCCCTTTACTCTAAATTTACGCAGGGGTGCATGTCTATCAATGATCTCCATAAAACCAAGATAAAAAATAAGACCATGCAGTTTCCACATCAGCACACAGATCGATTTTACCCCAATCAAAATCAAACAGATCATGCACAAAACCCTGCTCAACAAAATGTTTTCTCACTCTAAAAAGGTTCCTTTAGATAAATGTTTATGTGTGTCTGATTGGCTGTACCATGCGTCCCAGGGCAGGAGCGCTATGGGAACATGACTCGTGTCTATTACCGGGAGGCGGTGGGAGCTCTGGTGGTGTTTGACGTGACGAGGGCCTCCACGTTCGACGCCGTGCTGAAGTGGAAGGACGACCTGGACTCCAAGGTGTGCACAAACTAAGGCCTTTCCTTCTAACCTGTCATTCTCGTCACTTTCAGCGAACACCCACAACAATGTATTCCAAGTTACAGTTAAGGTTAGGGCCGGGATAAATGAATATATGTAAATACACATCATCTATATTTCAGTCTAAATGTCCAACATTTCATTGCAGTAGTTCAACACTTGCTGTAGTCACCTTGGTTTCATGTACTATAGGAACACATTCAAAGTGTGATTTTGCTAGTAGGTTTAACAGCTGCAATGCAGAAAATGTGCACGAAGCGGAGGTAAAAGGCACAATGTTGGAACTGCTTAAATTGTCAGTCGATGCTTATGGACCCCGCTCCCCCTCTTTCTATTTACAAAATTCACACCTCAATACTGTGTCACATATTGTACTGCTTGTCATCCAACCATGTACAAAGGCCAAAAGTGTTAACTTTAAAGCCAGAGAGGTGTTCATTACTCAAATGGCCCATATTTTGGGACAATCCATCCTGGTGGACATGGTGAAGCACTCATACTAGCAAAAAGGGACAGAATAGTGTGAAAAATTAGAAGAACAAAAGCTTGGGTTAAAATAATAGTGAGTACCAACATAGCAAAGGTGTAAGGGTAGGGGGTTTCAGATTTAATTTTCCCAACTAACAAGCACTTATTTTGAATCATTCTGACACCTTAAAGTGGTTACAACAGATATGTTCATCATAACAAATTAACAAATGTAAAGGAAAAGTGACAATGTGATAGGAAATACATACTGTACCTATAGTATAAAAGGTCATGAATAGATACAACACCTTCTCCTACAGTTCAATTTTTAAAAGCCTTAATTACAGTTGTTTAAAATCATCCCTTAACATGTCTTTCCTCTCCCTAAGGTGACCCTAAACCATGGGAGGCCGGTTCCAGTGGTCCTCCTGGCCAATAAGTCAGACCAGCTGGGCTCCCAGCAGCCCAAACTGGACTCCTTCTGCAGGGAGAACGGCTTCGCTGGCTGGTTCGAGACTTCCGCTAAGGTACATGACTTTGGATGCACCTTTCTGAAGTCAAATCAGTGGAAAAGGTATTTAGAGTTAGATTGAGGAGGTAGTAACATTACATTATCACTAATCATTTAATATAGCGATATCTACTGTATGTCAATATAAAAAGATTAAAAGTATTTTTTTGTATAAACCCCAAATGGAAAGAGTTGTCAGGGGTTTAACTTGAGTCAAAGACTTAATCACATTCATCTTCCCTAAACATTATTTACACAGTCAGGTTAACTACATATTAAACCGTAGCCAATGCTTTAAAACAAAAGCCCAAAATACA